>NC_023752.2:31131988-31431988 GCF_000499845.2 Phaseolus vulgaris | reverse complement strand
TGCTTATCTGAAGAACCAGGTGATCTGCCACAAATGCTCTCGGCGTCTTCAGAGTTTCTTGAATCACCGTCCTCTGCCTACCCCCCTTTCCTGAGCTGGCGAGCTTAGCTAGCAAGTCAGCTCGGGCATTCTGCTCCCTGGGCACATGTACTACTTCAAAGGAGGCAAAGGAACTCTTCAATTCCTGCACATACTCCAAATAGGCCGCCATTTGTGGATCTTTATCCTGGAACTCGCCTGTTACTTGCCCTGTGACTAGCAGCGAGTCGCTCTTGGCCATTAACACCCTGGCTCCCATCTCCTTGGCTAGCAAAATCCCGGCGATCAGCGCCTCATATTCTGCTTGATTGTTACTGGCTTTGAAGGCAAATCTCAAAGATTGTTCGATCAGCACGCCGTTGGGTCCTTCCAAAATGACTCCAGCACCGCTGCCCTGCTGGTTCGACGATCCATCCACCGAGAGTACCCAACGGAAGTCATCCCCTTCAACTCGCGTCGCCTCAGATGAGAGCTCAACCACGAAATCTGCAAAGATTTGCCCCTTGATCGGGCCTCGAGGCTCATATTTAATATCAAACTCTGACAATTCTACTGCCCATTTCACCATCCTTCCTGCAACGTCAGGCTTCTTCAAGACCTTCTGGATGGGCAGGTCAGTCATCACCAAAATGGTGAAGCTATGGAAATAGTGGCGCAACCTCCTCGCCGAAAATACCACAGCCAGCGCAGCCTTTTCCAGGGCCTGATATCTCGTTTCGGGGCCTGCAACACCTTACTCACAAAATAAATAGGCTTTTGAGCCTGATCTTGATCCTGGGCGAGCACCGCACTCACCGCCCTCTTAGTTACAGCAAAATACAACCTGAGAGGGGTTCCCACCAGCGGTTTGCACAAGACCAGCGGGCTCGCCAGATATTCCTTCAGCTTGACGAAGGCTTCCTCGCACTCCTTCGTCCACGCAAACTTGTTATTGCGCCTCAAGCACTGAAAATAGGGATGGCCCTTTTCTCCGCTAGCTGACACAAAGCGAGACAGGGCTGCCATCCGACCTGTTACCTGTTGAACCTCCTTCACCGTAGCTGGGCTCCTCATCGCCAAGATGGCGGCACACTTATCAGGGTTGGCCTCTATGCCTCTTTCAGTCAAGAGGAAACCCAAAAACTTTCCAGCCTCCACGCCGAAAATGCATTTCTCTGGATTAAGCTTTAATCTGAACTTGGCGATCGTCGTGAACAATTCTTCCAAGTCTGCAACGTGCTTGCTCTTTTCCGGCGAGGTCACGACCATGTCATCGACGTACGCTTGCACGTTCCTTCCCAGCATCGGTGCAAGTACTCGATCCATCAGCCTCTGGTACGTGGCCCCCGCGTTCTTCAGCCCAAACGGCATCACCTTGTAGCAGTAGCACGATCTCTCCGTCATGAAGGTTGTCTTCTCTTCATCCATGGGATGCATCTTAATCTGATTATACCCCGAGAAGGCATCCAGGAAGCTCAACAGCTTACACCCTGCAACACTATCCACCAGGGCATCTATGCTTGGTAAAGGATACGAATCCTTTGGGCAAGCCTTGTTCAGGTCAGTGAAATCGACGCACATGCGCCATTTCCCGTTACTCTTCTTCACCAGCACGACATTTGCCAACCATTCAGGATACTGAACTTCCCTGATGTGGCCTGCAGCGAGGAGTTTCTGTGTTTCATCCCTGATCGCCTGCCTCCTCTCTTCGTTGAACTTTCTTCTTCTTTGCCGCACTGGTCTTACCAAGTTGTCCATCGCCAGATGATGGCACAGGAAGTCGGGATCGATCCCGGGCATGTCCGAAGCGGACCATGCAAACGCGTCCAGATGCCGCTCAATCACCTTGGCGATCTGGTCCTGGAGCTCAACCTCCAGGGATCTTCCTAGCTTGAAGATCTTTCCCCCGATTTCTCTCTCGAGCCACTGCTCGACGGGTTTTGGTCTGGTTTCTCTGGCGATCACCGCCCTGGCGATTCCCAGTTCTCTCGCTTCCTCAGGGCGATTCCTTGCTTCTTCCTCCGCCAGACCAGCATTCCCCTCCCCCAGCTCTGCGTCCACCATCTCCACGTCCCTTCCGGCAATCTCTTCTGCTACCGTCGATCTGGGCTTCACACCGGGAGGCGGGGTGGTTGTTACGTAACTCACCGATCTCTTGTTTTTCAGGCTATTCTCATAGCACTTCTTTGCTTCCTTCTGATCGGATTTGATGGTGATGACCACCCCCTCCATGGACGACAACTTCACCTTCATGTGCCGGGTTGATGGTATGGCACCTATCCTGTTGAGCGTGGGTCTTCCCAACAGGATGTTGTACGCTGAAGGAGCGTTTACAACCAGATACTTGATTTTTTCCGTTCTTGAACCCGCCACGTCTGTAAACGTTGTCCTTAACTCTATGTACCCCCTGACCTCCACTTGGTCACCAGCGAACCCATACAAACACCCTCCATAGGGCCTCAGCTGGTCGAGGGGCAGCTCCAACTGCGTGAAAGTCGGCCAGAACATCACATCTGCCGAGCTTCCCTGGTCCACCAGCACCCTGTGGACCTTTCTTCCTGCTGTTATCAACGAAATTACTATGGGATCGTTGTCATGAGGCACAACATCCCGGAGATCTTGCTTGGTGAATGTAATATCCACTTCTGGGGAGTGGTCTTCAAACATATCCACCGTCATCACAGACCTCGCGTACTTCTTCCTCTGTGATGCGGTGCATCCACCGCCTGAGAAACCCCCTGCAATGGTGTGGATTTCTCCATGCGTGGGCATCTCGTGCTGCAGAGCTTCAGCACCTGCCGGTTGGGAGCTCGACGCGCCCCCCGTCCTTCTGTCCAGCAAATAATCATTTAGGAACCCGCTCTTTACCAGATCGTCGAGCTGGTATCCTAATGCTAAACACGAGTCCACTGTATGGCCAAAACCCTGGTGAAACTCACACCAAGCGTCTGGCTTTGGTCCCAGCACCTTGTCACCCACCTTTTCTGGCGCCTTCAACCTAGCGGATATGTTGGGAATGGCGATCAGATCCGCCAATCCCATGACAAACTTGTGCTTAGGCGGGCGATTGTATTCCCGGCGTGCTGGTTGCTGGCGTCCTTGGCCCCTACCCTTGTTCTTCCTTGGATCATAAGGATGGCGAGTCCTCTGATCCCTCCTGGCCGCCGCTGTCTCCAGCACCCTCTACGGCTGGATCCTGGTCTAGGCGCGTGGCCTAGCGGGAGCTACGCTTCCTCTCTTCTCGGCGACCTCGCTCTCGTCGGCGATGTGGGCCACCGCAAGTCACCTAACCTCAGCAAACGTGGCGGGGTGTGCCCTGATCAACGCCTCGCAGAATGGTCCCGGCAACACGCCCTTCTTGAATGCATAGACCAGCATTTCTTCATCTTTGGCCGGCGCTCTGACCATCTGCGCCCCAAAGCGATTCAGGTAGTCTCTGAGGGACTCTCCCTGATATTGCCTTATATCAAACAAATCATAAGACACCCTGGGCGGTGCCTTATTCACAATGTACTGCTCGACGAAAATCTTCGAGAACTGTTGAAAACTGGTTATGTGACCGTTAGGCAGGCTCACAAACCATTCCAGCGCCGTTCCCTGGAGCGTGCTCACGAACATCTTGCAATACACGGCGTCTAATCCCCCTGACAGCATCATCTGCGTGTGGAACGTGGTGAGATGAGCCTCAGGATCCTCCACGCCGGTAAAAACAGCCTTAACAGGAACCACACTCGCAGGAATAGGCGTGTCAGTAATCGCCTGAACAAAAGGCATAGGAAAAACACGAGGTGGCGACGACGGCGCAACCTCTTCAGCAGAAGAACGCCCTTGCTGCTCCTGAAGAGCTTGACGCAGCTCCTCAGTCACCTTGCTAAGCTCCTCATTCCTGGCGCGAGAGGCGACCAGGTCCTCATGCATTCTCGCTTGTTCTATGCGCGAGGCTTCCACAGTTGCCTGCAACGAACGCATCATCTCCGCCATCTGCGCCATGGTCATGGCGGCGGCGCCTTCAGCAGCGACGGGCGCAACCGGACTTGAACGATTGCTTCTCATTTTTCTCATGAAACTTAGCGACTCACAGAATGCAGCGAACAACACCTACTTCAGCTACGATCGATTCAGCGATCAATCGGGAAAACTGCGCGTAACTCTGCAAAAACTCAAGAACACCGCGAACCTTCAAAGAAACCTGCAACTCCACCAGAAACCACCACTTCTCCCACAGATAACCAAACGAGCGAGGGAACCCAAATTCCACTGAACAGATCGCACGTAAACAGCAGAAAGCTTCACTTCACCGAACAAAAATCCAAACGAACGGTGGAAAATGCGAAAACACCGAACAAATCTCAAGTGAACAGCAAACTACGGTTGCACCAGCACACAACCACACAGAAAATCACGAAAACCTCCAAGAACTCACGCTGTGGATGGGAACAGGTTTTACACGGCCCCACGGTGGGCGCCTGATGATCCTGCCTGTTGACCAGAACGTTGGAACCTGCCTCGTCAAAGGATCGACTCGTGCACCGCTTCAAACCTCCGTCCTTCTTCGAGATCCACCTCAAGAACCTGCAAAAGAACAGAGCGGCGCCGCTGCGGCCAATCGCACTCCAACGCCCAAGTCAGTGACCGAACCACCAAATACTAAGAGCAAGAACACTCAAGAAAACTCAAGGAACCGTGCAATGTTCTCTCTCACAGTAAGCTCTAGAACTCGCAAGTGTAAAGAGTGTAATCTGAACGTGCGTACCTCAGAAAGTTCGTTGAGAACTCTTATATACCTGGTTACTTTCTCTCTCCTGGCAGTTACAGACCTGGACACGTGGCTCACATCCAGTCGTACACGTGCCATCATCTGGAGCCTCCTTGACTTGGGCGCTGCTTCTGACTCTCTTTTTGGCTAAGTTATTTATGCATGGTACTGCCCAGTGCATAGCTAACTTGGGAGCGCGATCTCTACTGGAACTGGCGAGTTAGGGTGCTCTCGTACACCTTCCCTGTGGTCTCGCCGGCCGCCTTCATAATCTGCACCACTTTCATCTTTGGCGATGTGCTTACTCTGGCGATCTCCAATCGCTTGGTCGCCTGAGTTTACATCTGGCGACTTCACCTTCTACTGGGCGATCGCCTGGTATGCTTAATGATCGGAACACGCCAACTTAATCACTGGCGACTTCACGAGCCCCCCGACTTCCTCCCCTTCTGTCAACCTGGCGCCTTGTCAACACGCCTACACTGTAGCTTGGTGCCACGTCATCACTTCCGACTACCAGGGCGGTACAAAACCCATGGTATTTTACGGAGGTTTTGAAACCCATGGTATTTTGAAAGGCTTTTCCTGAGGTTTAAAAAAACCCTGGGGAACATATTCCCCAGAGATGGTTTAGCGGGGGAAACTACAACCCTGGGTAAATGACTTAATGGAGGTTTTAACCCTGGATAATGTAAAAATAAACCCTCGTTAAAACCATTTTTTCTTGTAGTGACTATTCACCCCCTTACACTAATATTCCTTTATATTTCAATATAATAATAAAATTCTAAAAAATTTCGAAACTATAAATGTTGCAACCTTATTATGTAAACACATTCATAATATTGAGCAAATATATTATAATATTAAAAAAAATCAGATTTTTAAATGAAAAATTTGTAGCTAAAACTTAAATTTTTTTCATAACTAAACTGCTCATGGATCATCAATGAAAGAAAATCTATATATAAAAGGCATAGGTACAATTATATTAAAAGGTGTTCTTATAACCATAATAAATATTATAATTAATAGGTTTATTTTTTTATAACAGGAAAAATTTTACTTTTTAATTTATATATTTAAAAATTATTAATTTTAATTTATGTATATCATTTAATCTTTGTCTAAATTCATAAAAACTACAATAGTTTAAAAATCTTGCTAGGATAGGCTATACAACACTTTGATATCATATTAAAAAGTAAATTTTAAGTGTAACTCAACTTTATAAAACCGACTTATAAGGTGAAAATTTCACTCGTTTATATACTAAGAAATATTTTTATCTTTAGTCGATGTTGGATCTCCAACAATTATAAATAAATTTTGTCTATATTGATTCATACTTGCGGTTTAATAATTATATCTATTGCTACTGGCATGAGTTTGTCATTGAAATTTTGATTAACACATACCTCGTGAACACAAGTTGTAATTGGTACGAAGAAGTGTACTTTTATCTCTTGAGTAAATATGAGATCTCCAACACACTCATTACGTTGAGACTATATATTATAGATGTTGAGTAACTTGATAAGTCTAACAAAGTCTCACTATAATATTATAAATTTCTTTAATATCATATTAGAAAGTGAATTCACCTTATAAAACCGGATTATAAAAAAAAAGTTTATATTCGTTTATGTATTTTGAAATATTCTTATCTCTAATCAAGGTACGAAAGTGAAAGTGTGATCTCTAACAATTTGACATAAAGGATCAATCTCACCATGGATTTCAATTGCATTGCCAAGGTTAGAAAATCTCTTTCCGCATCTTCCTTCTCTCATATTAGATCAACCTTTGGATTGCATTCAAAGTGAGTCACAATTTTAGGTTTAACTGGTTTTAATCCAAAATTTGGATGAGATTGGTATCCGAGCAAATTCATCGATCTGATTCCATAATCGAAACATGGTTTTTAGAGTACTAGCAGGCACTGCTACAAAATATAATGTGCATGTGATTGTAAATTATTATTCATTAAATTATTTTAATAAAGAAATATCGTTTGAAAATACGGGTAGTAAAATATCTACGCTGCAATATTTATGGACAAAATTTGCAAAAGCTATAATCGATTCATAGCTAAACATATAAGCATATTAGTTAGGATAATTTAAAACATATTAAAACCACTTAAAAAATTTTTGTTAAGGTTTTCAGAAAAAAAATCGGTTGTTTTGTTGAAACAATAGGTTGAATTGACTTGATGAAAACAAAGTCAAGCTATTCAAAAACTACTAAGGTAAAACAATCAGTTGTTTCAAAATGAAATTTCAACAGTTTTTTAGAAAACCCATCTTTTCAAAAGTTTAAAGATTCAAATGAACTTGGATCACCTTAAGGAGTGAATTAAGATGTTTCAAACAACTAGACAACACATACACACCCAACAACAAGGTCTTCAAGCTTTCCTCTTGGATTTGGAGACAACAAAGCATCTTGTTCAACAATCTCCCCCTATTTGATGAAGACAAATCCTTGGTTTGTTTGTGTTGTTGTTTTTGAACTTGAAAGGTCCTACAAAATAAAATTTATGCATATACAAAGCAAGTATACCAACAGGATACCAAGACACAAAACTAGTTTTCTGCATAAGCCTTTAAGCAGAAAAGCCAGTCAAATAACCATTAAAACCAGTGCATTAGACTTGTGTGCAATAGAACTATGATGAATAAGAGCATGGAAGCAACAAAATTTAAACCATGATAAAACCAGATAACACCAGAGTGTAGCAGCAACAATACAACACATAAAACCACACCATTCTCCCCTTATTTGTCTTCACAAATAGAATGAAAGAAGGGATAAAAATAGAATAACCTGTTTGCATCAGTGTTTTCCAGCATTGAAAACAACATATAACAGCAACATAATAAACCAGAAAACCAGTGTGTGTAGTAGCACCATTGCAACAACAAATCTTTGATACCATATCAAAAATTGCAGCAGAAATCTGTAGGGTATCCGAGCTTATGACAACAGCAAAATTTACACAAAATTTAAAGCACCATAGAGTCTAACAAACCACAATTTCTCCCCTTTCTTTTCTTCACCCAACAGTTCTCTAAATGAAAGAAAAATGTCGCTTTCTTGCGCAAGACAAAGAGATCTGAACCAGTGTAATCTTCACATAAGAAGGCTATACATTCAAAGTCAATGTTTTATTCATTCCACTCACCCTTCAAGATAGCATTTAATATCTCAGTCCTTTCCCTTTGATCCGAAACATCAATTCCAAATGCTTGAGGGAGACATCAAAGTATTGCTTTCATCAAATTTTGAAAGACAATTAGTAGCAGTAAGGACCAAAACTTGAGCATTCTCAACAGTAGTAAAACCATCTCACAGAGCTATGAATTTAGTTTTAATGCTCATCATCAATCCAGGAATCTTCTATCCTATTGTAGAATTTCAACCGGTTGTTTCACAGAATCAATCGGTTGTTTTTCTGGATAGAATTCCAACATTTACAAAATGATGTTTTGCTCATCTTCTTCTGCATAATTCTTTGTAGAACCCTGATCTGCATTGGTTAGTCTCATCAAAGATAACATGAATAGACTCATCTAGAGTCATAAGCCATCCTCATAACTTGATGACAACAAAACCAAATCAGACTCTTTATTTGAAGTTTCCTTAATAAAAATTTCATCAACCCCGTGAACACCAATGTGATAGCCATTCATAAAAAGCATTGAACTTCCAAGAAAACAACAGACATATACCCTTATGACTAGATTCTAAGGCATACATATTGCATATTTGACCAACAGCTGGCTTTGAAAAGCATAAACAGGTTTAACCATTCATAAGCAATTACAGTCGCTTCATTTAAAGGTGTCAAAGGCAAAACAACTGCTTGTTTTGTACTTTCAACTGGTTGTTTTCTGTGATAGCAAAGTGAATATTTTCCAATACCAAGTAATCACCTTTTAAAGCGATGAAAAGTGCATTATGCAATTTGTTCATATTTTAGCAATGAGAACCCCAAAAGATTCACTCATTTTATTCTTGAAGATCCTCTTTTTGAGCAACCATTGTGCATGTGCCTAGAATGACTCTTGACTTTTAAAGACCTTTGCAAGACATATGCAAATGAAAAGTATAGGTACAAGGATTGACTCTGCTCTTGATGTTCTTCCTTTTAGTAGTCATTCTTCAAGCTCAAAAGTGATTATTGGTTGTCAAGGATACCTACAAGAAAAGATTAAGAAGCAAGATTTGGTCCCCTTATGAATTTGGGTCCAATGATGTTAGTAGAAGTCTTAGGAACCTCAGAAACCTTAGGAACCCATTTCAAAATACCTTTAGGAACAAAAAAATTCCTAATACTACAAAATCTAACTCAGTGGTCTCTCTTCATGTAATAAAAACATGTAACAACCGGTTGTTTCGATTTTTCAATCGGTTGTTTTTCTGGAAGTTTTGAAAAAGGCTTTGAAAACTTAGTTTTCTTGCTCTGTGGATTAAAACCTAAACTTGCTTTTCCAAAAACACAATTTTGAGATACCAAGACAGTCTCAAAGTTGGATTTACCCTTTGAAAGCCTATCCACAATTTTCACAAGGTAGTGAACCTTCTTTTCAAGAGATTCACAATTTTCACAAACAAGTGAGTCACACTTGCAAGAAGAGTTCTTGTAAAGCATTTCAAGATTTTCAAAATCAGTTTTTGAATTCTCCAACTCTTCTTCTAGTGTCTTGACTCTGTTTTCAAGCCAGTTATTCAACCCTTTTAACCGGTTGTTCAAGATTGCCAATCGGTTAGCTTCCTCATGTGTTTCTTTAAAAGCTTGAAGAAGTTGATTATAATTTTCAGCATTTAAAGAAGTACAAGAACTTACACTACTTGCATCACCTTCTTCCTTGGCCATCAAACACAGATTGGCTTCTTTTTTATTTTTCTTTCTTTTCCTTCTTGCTTGACTTCTTCTCCTTGCTCTCTTTATTTCATTGGTTCCCTCATGAGTTGCTTCAAGTGTATCCCACATCTCCTTAGCAAATCCACATTTTGAGACCCTGAAAAACTCATTAGAATTTAAGGCAGAGGTGATAATATTTTTTGCAATGCAATCAAACTTTGCTCTTTTGTTTTCTGCATCAGTCCATTGGGACCAAGGTTTTTCAATAAGAATATCATTCTTTTCAAACTTAGGAATAAAAGGGTCATTTTCAATTGCATCCCATATTCCTCTATCAAGATATTCAACAAAGATCTTCATACGTACCTTCCAAAATTGGTAATTCAAACCACAAAATAAAGATGGTCTTTTTATCGATGCACCCCCAAAGGGTAATTTTTCAGGCATAACAAAAACATTTTTAGGATCAAACTTGAGTATTTTTCAAGTACCAAGCTCTTGATGTCAATTGTTAGAATGTATGGCCTTAAACAAGAGGGGGGGGGGGAGTGAATTGTTTATAAAAGATTTTCGAAAACTTTCAAGGTATAATGAAAGCCAATGAAGAATCACAAAGAAAGAAACTAAGGAAAGCAAAGCACAAAGCTGTTTTAGTTGATTTTCAGAAAATCAACCGGTTGTTTTTGCGACTCAATCGGTTGTTTTTATCAGCAGTTAATAAAAACAACTTAAAAAACAAATATATGTGAGATCAGGGAAAGAGAGAATCACACAAACAAATTTATACTGGTTCACTCTTACACCAAGAGCTACATCTAGTCCCAGAAACCACTGGGTAATCCACTAAGCAATCAAAACCAGATTACAAACACCACACACTAAAGTAGTGACCTTGAACCCCTCAAGAAACACACTACCTTTGGCAAACCACACCAAGAGTGTTGATCTTGAACATCTCAAGAACACACATCACTCATTGGAAACACAAATACAGAAATACAATAATCAAGGAAGAAGGGAATAGAATACACCTGGGTATTACAAAGCTTAACGTTCAGAATCACAACCCAATCCTATTCCACACACCTAAGAATGATCTAAAGCTCATTCAAATCTTGGAAAAACTGTTTTTGATAAACTCTTTTTCTTACTCCAAGATTAGGAGCGTAAAACCACCTTTATATAGACCACGGTTAAATTGACTTGACAACAAAGTCAAGCTTTTCAAAACCTTTTTAAAAACTACTAAGGTAAAACAACCTGTTATTTCGAAATTTCAACCTATTGAAATTTCAACAGCTTTTTAGAAAACCCATCTTTTCAAAAGGTTAAAGATTCAAATGAACTTGGATCATCTTAAGGAGTGAATTAATAAGTTTCAAACAACTAGATAACACACACACACCCAACATCAAGGTCTTCAAGCTTTCCTCTTGAATTTGGAGACATCAAAGCATCTTGTTCAATAGTCTCTGGAAGGAGAGGTTGCTTCCTTGCAACAAGGGAAGGAGGCGACAGAGGCTGAGGTGTTGAAGACCATGGAGGACACCATAGTCTTGATTACCCAGAGCTTTGACCTGGTCGTCCGACAGGCTTGAGTGTTGCACGGTGGGCATCCACCCTCTTGTTAATTTGACCAAGAGATGAAGGTCTTTAACGATGGACTAGTTCCTGCAGACGAGGTCCAGAATTTGTAGAGCGTCATCCAGCCTGCCCCGATCGAGGATGCTGAAGACCAAAGCCTAGGATTTTAGTTTTCTTCCTTCGTTCATTTTGTTCCCTTGAGGCCGGGGTGTGGCCTCCACCTTTCGTTTATTTTCAATAATTTGCACATGTCTTTTCCTTCGGTCGATGTGAGTGTGAGTTAAAAACAACCAACCTAATGAACCTAATTGGCGTAAGATGTGATCGGTCGTTTATAAGTAAATTGCTTAACGAACTGAAGGAGGTCGAGGCTAGGAACTGAGGTGAGACTCATCATCCATCTCCAAGGTGAGGTTCTTGTTCTTCGGCTCTCTCTCGGTCTGAGGACTGGCAGCGGTGGCGAAGGACCTGCCGACCTGGTTGGTCGGGGCTAGGGACGGTCCTCCCTCCACCAACTTCTTCATCTCTTGGTTCTCCTTTCGGAGATTCTTGATTTCTTCTTCATTCTTCTTGGTTGCCTCTTCATGTGCCTTCTTCATCTCGACTAGCACCTTCTATAGAGCTATCATCATTGTTGCTTGATCTGCTTCCGACGTCCTTTCACTAGCCATACTACGGGTTTATACCATCTACTACTGCTTCTTCACGCTATCCTCTCGACCCCACGGTGGGCGCCAATTGTTCTCGAACAAGTTTGGGGCCTAGAGAACGAGTCCTTCTGCCTCTACCTTCGGTTGGTCACTACCACTCCAAGCTTTTCGTTTCTCTTTCCTCCTCTCGGCCATCTGGTTCCACAGGTGGGGGTGGTACCTGCAGAAGGCACTCCAACGCTCAAGTTAGTCAGGGTGTCAACACTCGGGTGTCAGAGTACTGTAGATAATGACGTACTGTGGATATTCTAAGAAAAAAATTACTTTTTAATTTATATATTTAAAAATTATTAATTTTAATTTATGTATATCATTTAATCTTTGTCTAAATTCATAAAAACTAAAATAGTTTAAAAATCTTGCTAGGATAGGCTATACCACTTTGATATCATATTAAAAAGTAAATTTTAAGTGTAACTCAACTTTATAAAACCGACTTATAAGGTGAAATTTCACTCGTTTATATACTAAGAAATATCTTTATCTCTAGTCGATGTTGGATCTCCAACGATTATAAATAAATTTTGTCTATATTGATTCATACTTGTGGTTTAATAATTATATCTACAGCTACTGGCATGAGTTTGTCATTGAAATTTTGATTAACACATACCTCGTGAACACAAGTTGTAATTACATACTGTAGATAATCAGTAACACATACCTCGTGAACACAAGGCTATCGTCATTTTAATGACGTACAATAGATAATGACGTACTGTGGATATTCACGCTTCATGGCGCCAAAATTACATACTGATTAAATCCGTATGTAATCACTTTTGGCTTACATACGAAAAAATTTCGTATGTAATGCTCACTTTACATACAGATTCAAATTCGTATGTAATAATCGGTATATAAATAAATAATTTCTTGTAGTATTGATCTATATAACAAAGAATATTCAACAAAGAATATCTAGTGATGTCTACTGGAAGACACATATTAAGCATGTACTATTCATATAATTATATAAGCATATACTTATATTCATGAGTATAAGGTAAGTTTAAGACATCCAAAATCCATAACTCATGAAATTCCAGATGTGCAATAAACTTTTCTTCAATAGCATCTTATGCACAAGAATGAAGGGTTGGATTTTTTATTTAAGAATTTGAAAATTTTCACAAATCAACGTCTAATAAAATCTCATGAGAATAGTGTTCGACAAAGATTGTCATATGCAATTTCAAGTTGACAGATGCAATGCGAAAAATACTTTACAAAATGTGTTTTAGCGAAACTCTCCTTTGTTTAGTTAGTTTTCGGTTAATAATATGCAATTTAAAAAGATAAGGATAGAGAGAGATTTACAGTAGACGTTTTCATACTACTTCATCTAAAAACCTAGATTATGTCTTGATCAATATTGTTCTCACCGGTTGACCTTCGGGTTGATTGGATGGGCAAGCTCCGCTTCTAATCTGTCTCCTTCTAGTGCACTGGAACAATGCTCCGCTGAGACAGAGGGAGCTCTACCTATTGATAACACTCTGACGATCAAGTTAGTGAGAGCATACAAAATAATAATCAGTTTCAGTCTCTAGTACTCAGAAACAGTCACTCACGAGAATATAATCTTTACTGAAAGCATAAAATAGTAAACGAAAACCACCTGCTCACGTGCACCTTTCATGTTTGGGTGCTAACAACAGGAAAATATTTTGTCCACGGGCACCTTTACTCACGGTGCTAACAACAGAAGAGAATCTCGTGCACCTTTATTCTCCGGTGCTCTCCACTTACTTAACGACTTTATGTATTCAATTAAAAACTCTATGTATATTCTATTCTAACAACTTTAATATATATCGAGATATATACTTAACTAACCACCTTATATTAATATATGACCAAACTTATTATTTTCTCTATTTTAATTATTCTCCCCCGGGTTTACCAACGAAACTGGGTCGAGCCCATGACCCGCCTCTGGGTCCAAATTCGAGTTGACCATACCTAGACCGAGGTACCGAGCACACGAGCACTCCTGTCCAGTACAAATACGATCAAGTTTCACTAGCGAGATAACACTACAAGATACAAGATGATTATTCTTTGGACTCTAGCCATTTTTTACTGCAATGAGTATTATTTGATTCGTAGTTCATATCTATGTTTAAGTTCAACTATCTCAAAATTCATGTTTAACCTGAATCTGTCGTTTACTTCAAACTCCATAATCAAACAATACATAATAAACTATTATACATTTCCAAACACCATTCTTATAAACAACCCAAGAAAAAAGAAAAAAAAAACACACTCTAAAGGAAATTTTTGATCGAATGGACATCTTCTATTCTTTGCTAGTTTCACTATGCTAAGTTCAGATCTTGAAAAGAATCAACTATTGACTCATAAATCTAGAAAATGATGATTTTTATAACACTATTTACTATTTGTTTTTAAAGAATAACACTATTTGTTTTTAAAAAAATGATGATTTTTATAAAATAAGTTTGAATATTTAACTTTTTTATTAATTTTTTTAACTTAAATAATAAAATATTCAAATTTTATCTCATTTTAAACAATTTTATTTTAAAAAAATAACTCATTTGTTATAATTTTTTTCTTTAATAGGTGTTCTCGTCGGTTGACTTGATTGTCGGTTGACTCGAACGACAATCTCTGGCTCGCCTGTCTTCGCCTGAGAATCGAATTTCCTTGGGTTTAAGAATGCTTTCCTACAAAGACAAAGGGCGCCCTAGCGGTCATTTGCACTCTGACGCTCAAGTCAATAAGGGCTAAAGAAGCAGTAACGTGTATAAGCAGTTTCAGTCTTAGAAACGGCGTACCTTGCTAGGGTTCTTACCACCCTATTTATAGGTCGTAACTAGGGTTACTTCTGCGGTGCTCCCACATCTCTTAGTGGGCCTAAGGTTCCTGGGAGAATGCCCTTGCGTCGCTATCACACAATCTTAGCATAATCTGGCACATAGAACTTCCCTTTTTTAGAGTGTAAAGACGTAACAACGTAGTCACCAAGGTAACCTATTCACGCACCAGTGCTTGCGGCATCATCTGTTCTGTGGGTGCCCTAAGTATTCACATGTCATGCATGCAGTCTGTTCCTGGAAACCCTAACCCTAACGAGCCTTAGCGCCTCCAAGGAACACTTGTTTGTGTCGTACCCGAATGTACCATACACACCCCATGCATGATCCTCTCGTGTCTTAGGTCTCTTCTGGTATCGGTGTGTTAACCCATGTTAAGTCATGCAATCTGTGGGGCCCAGCTTACGTGGTCCACCATTACTATCAATCCACCGATGTCTGATGTCTTTCTCTCAGGCCGGTGATCGAGGTCTGGCCTGTACACAAGCCCCTCAGTCTCGAGCTGTAACTTGTTTCAGTGAAGAGACTAAGTGGTCGCCCACGGCGACCTACGTGGCACTGGGTGATAGGACATGAACAGGGCACCGAAGTGACATCTCACCTTACTTTTTAAACAACGTGCACGTGGCAAGATCAACGGCTAAGACTCGTTGGCACTTTCGCTTCTTCGTATACGTTAAACCTTTCAAAACCCCTACGCTCCTTCACTGTTTCATTACTTCACTTAATATTTCTCAAACATTTCCCACTCTCGAATGCTCTGTCTTCTTCTTCTAAAACCTCTACCTTCAAACCCTAACTTATTCAAAGGTATGATTTTTAATCCATGATCGCCCTTGCTTTATGATTCTGATGCTCATAGCCTGCTATAACTGTTATGAGACTGTTTATATTTCTTCATTTTATGTTTTTTGTTCTTCGTTCGGGTATTCTCTTTTTTGTTTTGTTTCCTGAGTCGCGCCATCTTCTTCCTCTAAAGCTTCGTTTTTCTTCTTTTTGTTTTTCTCTTTCTCTTCTCTAGATTACTTCCTTAAGATGGCTCAAACAAAAACCACCTCGAACCCTCCACCCTCTATCCATTACAAATCGCTCTATCGCTGGGCCCCCGATAGCCTTCTTGCCGAAACTTCTCAAATAAACACTTTTAAGGACATCGATGCGTACAAGGAGGGCGAGGCTAATGAGAAGTTCCGCGTATTCGGGACGGAGCTCGACATATATGTGAAGGTTCTGGCTTGCAAAGAGGGTGAGCCCGTGTGTGTTGACGACCGCACAAGCCCTGAGGAACCCTTCTTTTTTATGTACGCAACTGCCTTCAAACGACTCAAACTTCGCCTTCCTTTCACGGGGTTCGAGCGCGCTCTCCTGACTGAGGTCAATGTGGCCCCCGCCCAGCTGCATCACAACATCTGGGCCTTCGTGCGTGCCTTCGCCATACTCTGCAACTACTTTGGCGATACGCCCTCTGTGGATGTGTTCCTTTATTTCTTCGAGGCGATGATCCCTGGTAAGAAGTTGTGGATGAGCTTCAATGGCGTGGCAGGAAGAGTCCTCCTAACCCTATTCCAGCAATCTTACAAGGGCATCAAAGGGAAGTTCTTTAGGATATGTTGCGGCAAGCATGATCCGACCTTGCTGGATGGGTTCCCGCTCTACTGGGAGGAAAAAACGGGGCTCAAGAAACCTAGGAGCCTCGAGGACTTGGCCCAACTCGATCGTGAGGTGTACCAACTTCTTTCAAGCTTTGGAGAGGTGTTTAACACTGTTGAACTAATCAAGCTTGAATACAACCCCAAGCATCTCAATGGCTATATTGGTATCTTGTTTGACTCCATTTTTTCTTATTTACTTGCATTGTATTTGTTTATTTTCTTATGCCCAGTTGTTCTCTTGTGCAGACATGGTGCTGAATGCGGAGAAGAGAAGGATGCTAGCTGAGGCAGCCTCCAAGCTCAAAGCGGGTGATGGCCCATCCAATGCCCTTCCTGCGCCCATTCCTGTCCCAAGCCTTTCTGCTTCAACCCCTGCAGATCTTAGGCTGAAAGGAGTAGTTGAGGCCACTGCCTTTGAGGACGAGGACACCTGCTCTGGCCTCGTATTAAAGAGAAAAAAAGGGTTTCGATGTCGTTGTCCCATCCCAATCGGCCTCAGAGGGTCATACGTCCTATTTCCGAGAGAACCCCCTGAGTGCCTCTTCCCCTCGTGACTTGGTGGCGCACGAAGGTGGGGGGGGAGAGTTCCCCTGAGGGCGATTCTGGTGCGCCTTTGACTGCTGAGCTGCTTGCCTTTCTCCAGGAGGTTTTCCAAACCTTCCTAAACAGGGAAATGGTGGAGAGCCAGGGTGAAGACCCCCTGCGAGGTCATGCAACCAGGGGTCTTGCGGCTTTCCTCGTTGCATCCAGTCGTGCCTCTACCAAGGTGCAAGAAATGCAGGATGAGATCTAGGAAATAAGGGAGGCAGCAAGTCGAGACGCCCTTTAGGTCAAGAAGCTCACCAAGAGACTCCTGTTCGAGAAGTCTCAAGAGGCCCTGAGTGCCTATCCGAGGTCTTGCCTCTCCAAAACGAGGTTGTCACCTTGCAGGAGAAAGCTGATGAGTCGCGGGCTAAAATGGCCAGGCTGGAGGAGAGGGCGACCCAGCAAGAAGGGCGTCTTGGCCAACTGGAGGGAGAGCTAGTCCGCAAGGACGAACTCTTTAGTCAGATGAAGGAGGAGCTCGACAGCAGTGCTGCTTGGGCATACGGTGCTGGGTTGGAGGATGCCATGGCCTAGGTTGCCTGCGTGCATCCTGGGGTGGACCTATCTCAAACTGGATGGACAAAGAGAGTTGTTGATGGGCAACTGGTCGATGCCCAGGAGTAACTCCCTTTTCATTGTAACTTAATTGTTTAACGAACAATCTCAGCAACTTGTATATATCTTGCTTGTTTGTAAAATTTGTTGTATTCTTAACTTGCCCTTTTCTCATTGTTAACTGATTTTTCTGACTAGCTTAATCTAACAACGCTTTAGGGCCTTCACGACTTAGGTAGAACACTTCTTTACTGCTTGTTGACTTTGATCTTCATAAAAGCCATGCCTACCCAAGCTCTCACTTCGCCCTAACCTTTACCAAATGAAGGCAAGGGGAACGTCGTTCTCGACCTTGGCTCATAGATCAAGGGAGATCTTTAACTAGGTACCGCGCCACTCTCAACCTCGTCTTTCAAGACAAGGGAGACCTTTGACTGAAAACTAAGTTGTTCTCGACTTTCCCACATAACGATAAAGGAGACATGTAACTAGGCACATACTAGCCTTGCCTTACAACACAAGGAAGTGGTCCTTCTTTCTGACCTCGCCTTGGCCATATAGAGGCAGGGGAGAATTCTAATTGGAAACTGTTTTGTTCTCGACCTTGGTGTTCCCACACAAGAGGGAGGCTCACTAAGAACCATGCTCTTCCCAGTCTTGGTGTTTTTAACCTGAGGGAGATGCCTGTTTTACTGACCTCGACCTAACTGTACAAATGTAGAAGAGGATTTTAACCGCTTGAACCATGTTGTTCTCAACTTTGGTGAACTCACACAAGAGGGAGGCTCACGAAGAACCATACTATTCCCAATCTTGGCGTATCAACCAAAGGAGGGGTTCGTTTTACTGACCTCGCCCTATCTGTACAAAGGTAGAAGAGGATTTCAACTTTAACTGACCTCGTCCTTGCTGTATAAAGTCAATGGAGGATTTTAACTTTAACTGGTCTCACCCTTGCTATATGAAGTCAAGGTAAGATTTTAACTTTAACTGACCTCACCCTTGCTGTATGAAGTCAAGGGAGGATTGTAATAACTGACCTCATCCTTGCTATATGAAGTCAAGGAAGGATTTAATAACTGACCTCATCCTTGTTGTATGAAGTCAAGGGAGGATTTTAACGGTTGAACCATACTATTCTCAGCCTTGGTGAACTCACGCAAGAGGGAGGCTCACTAAGAACCATACTATTCCCAATCTTGGTGTATCAAACCTAAGGGATAGGTTCGTTAACTGCGTTGTACAAAGTATTTCTCTTTAACTAAATAACTGAAATCTTTATTGGGCGTCCTCATTAAAAGAAACCTTTATAAAGGAAAAAGAGTGACCCCTAAATCTGTGTACAATGCAATAATCTTAACTGAAATAAAACTTAAGGTTGGTCGCGTTCCACGTACGAGGGATTGCTCCACCTTCTAGAGTCTTGAGCCTGTATGCTCTGTTCCTAAGGGCCTCTGTCATGAGGAAGAGACCAGTCCACTTGGGAGACAACTTGTTTTCTAACTGGTGCGGACGGTCTTCCTGCATTACCAGGTCGACGACCTGAAACTGCTGACCCCGATCTCCCTCCACAGGCTCGGGTCGTTGCTCCCAGGCAACCTCTTCTTCCCTTGGAGGTTGGGTGGTGACTGAGCACAGTCCTATCTTGGTCTTGAGGCTATTCTCACACCTTTTGGCCTCCTTCTGATTATACTTCATGGTGATCACGATTCCTTCAAGGGAAGGCAACTTCATCTTCATGTGCCTCGAAGAGGCCACTGCTTTAATCCTGTTCAAAGCAGGTCTGCCTAAAAGAATGTTGTAGGCTGAAGGAGCATTAACGACAAGGTACCTGATATTGGCAATGCGGGAGGTTGCACCGTCAGTGAAGGTTGTCTGCAGCTCTCTGTGTCCCCGCACTTCCACCCGGTCTCCTGCGAAGCCGTCCAAACATCCAACGTAAGGCCTCAGCTGGTCGGGAGACAGCTGCAACTTGTTGAAGGTCGACCAAAACATCACGTCAACTGAGCTTCTTTGATCAACTAGGACGTGGTGCATCTTTCTGCCTGTTGTCACCAATGAGATCACCACGGGATTATTATCGTGCGGGACCACGTCCCGCAGGTCAGTCTTGGTGAAGACAAGGTCGGGCTCGAGCGTCAGGTCTAACCCCTGAGCTTCCACTGTCATCACTCCCCTGGCGTACTTCTTGCGCTGGGAGGCGGTACACCCTCCTCCAAAGAATCCTCCTGCAATGGTGTTGATTTCCCCATGGATGGGCACCTTGTGATCCTAATCTTCTGCTGGGGCAGCTGTCATCAGGGCCCCCTACGGCTCTTGCAGGTAATCTTCTCTTCATGGGTGTGGGCCCTAGCTTCTTATCATTCTTTGGTGGGGGCTTTAGTTTGCTGGCCACGTCAAGGATGGTGATCAGCTCTTCAAGGTACACCCGGAAATTGTGTCTGGGTGGAGTGTTTTCTCTCGTGTGTCCCCTGGTTTGAGGCTTCCTTGCTTCGTACGACGGTTGTGCTCCTGGGGCCTTTGTTTCCGTCATGGCCTCGAGTACCCTCATGGGTTGAGGACGACCTGTTCCACGAGGTCGGACAGGGCCAACACTACTTCATTTTTGTATGACCCGATCCTCTATGATGATGTGGGCCATGGCTCGACGCCTGATCTTGCAAAACGTCTTTGGGCAGCATCTGACCAGCGAGTCGCTAAAGGGTCCTGGTAGAACTCTTTTGGTGAAGGCGTGCACCGTCATGGCTTCGTCCTTGGTGTGTAGCGTCACCCCTTGTACCCTAAACCTGTTTAAGAACTCTTTCAAGGACTCTCCTTGGTACTTCTTTACGTCAAAGAGATCGGAGGGGGAACCCTATTGACTAGATACTATTCTCTGAACAGCGTTGAGAATTGGTCGAATGAAGTAATGTGTCCGTCAGGGAGACTGATGAACCAGTCCAACACTGTGCCTGCCAGCGTACTCATGAATAGCTTACAGTACACGGCATTGGAACTTCCTGAAAGCATCATCTGGGTGTAGAACGCATGATATGCGCCTCTGAGTCCTCTACACCTGTGAAGGTGACCTTCGAGCCCATGGACGTGGCTGGTATCACGGTGTCCATGATATCTTGAGAGAACGGCATGGGGGGAGCCTTAACTAGCAGCGGCGGGGCTCACTGGTCCACTGTACATCCTCCTACGTTTTGCAAGTTCATGCGAAGTTCCTCATTGGTTTTGCGCAGCTCTTCATCGTTTGTTTGTGACCTAGCCAGATCAACCTGGAAACGATCTTGGTCGACTCTGGACGCTGCTATCGCCTCCTGAAGGGCGTGTATGATCTCCATGTGATGTGATTCCACTAGCACAATTAGAATGATTCTTGACATTCTTAGGAATCATCTTGAGTTGGTTAAGAGCTAGGCACTTTATCATAGAAATGGATCAAGGTTCTATGAACAAGAACTCACCAAAACTAGTGCCAAAACACAAACTCATATAGAAGTTCCAATTATTGTCAAATTGAACCAACAAGAAGAGGAAAAAAACCAAAGGCACCGAATGGAATTGAATAAGAATAACTTTGAACCGAACAAAATGAAATATAAGACAAGAAAACTGAAAAGGAAAGTTGGAAACAGAAAAGTACCGAACCAAACACAAAGAAGAATAAGAACAGCTGCTGGAAAACTTAAAGCCGAACCAAAAATTCTCAAGAACACCAACTCAAAACATGAACAACAAAAGAGAAGAAAGGAAGGAGAAGAGAGTGCTCATGAAGATGGATGTATGGTTGGATGATCACGCCACTAGAAGGATGGTTACTCCTAGATGAGTGTGCTGCCGCCACTTGAGGACACCATGGATCCTTCAAGATGAGACTAGAGAAGAAGGCTCAAAAGCTCTCCAATGATCACTCAAAATTTGAGTATAGTTTCTTTTCTCTAAAATTCAAATCTGAAAAATACAAAGGGAGCACCTCTATTTATAGCCTAAGGTGCTGAAATGCAAGCTACACAAATTCAAAAACTCCCTCCTAAAAGCTTCTAGAATTGGCGCCTAAAACAAAGCATGAGGAAGGTGTGACCTCTTCCTTCACTTTGGCACCTCCTATTCTACTCCTACACCTATCTACTAACACACACCCCCTAAGACTCCTAACTAAAGACTAAAAGATGCTTTAACAAAAGAGGTTTCTAATGTTTCCCTCTAACACCTTCAACAATATTCTTTATTATTTAATACTTGGCCTTGCCCTTCATAGGATGGACTTGGGTTTGGGCTTGGGCTTTGGGCTTGGGCCTCTCTTTATTTTATGTCTTCTTTTAATTTTGAGAAGACTAGAAGGAAGAACTTCAAGTGTGATGGTGAATTGCCTCTTCCTTCATTAATAAAAACCTCATTTACTTGATACTCATCATACTCCCCGAGTTGGAAAGAATTCGTCCACGAATTCTGAATCCCTGCATATAACAAAGTCAGTTTACTTTTACAATCAAAAGTGTAAGAAAAAGGAAGACATGACTTAGCAGATGGAACCAAAGGGATTGCAGAAAAGGAGGTCCTATAAATCGACCAAGTTGGAAAAATTTGTTTGGGAATGATGATGTTTTTTGGAAAGAGACCTCTTAAATGGTGAAACCCATTAGGAGGTATGAAAAAATCATCCCTAACATATTTTAACCAAGGTGGTGTTGAAATAGGAACCTTGGGTAATGAAAAAGATAAAGAAGAAGAAGACCTTGGAGGGTCCATTTGAGGTATAGCACGAGTCAACATGATGGATTTAGAGGAGAAAATGGTGTGACTCGGTGTAGTACTTACTTCTTTTTCTTTCTCATTTTCTCTTTTAGTTTTCATTTTTATTTGGTCCTCATGAACCTTTTTGGGAGAGAGGGGTTTTAATATAACCTTGCGCCCTAGGAAGGAAAAAGACATTGTATTGGATAGGCCATCATGTAAAACATGTCTATCATATTGCCAAGGCCTTCCTAAAAGAAGATGAGATGCTTCCATGGGCACAACATCACATAAAACCTCATCTTTATACTTTCCTATTGCAAAGTTAATGAGGACTTGTTTATTCACCATGATTTCACCTACTTCACTAAGCCATTGTAATTTGTAGGGCTTGGTATGAGAGATAGTGGGTAAGGCTAACTTCTCCACAACTCTTGTACTAGCCACATTAGTGCAACTTCCCCCATCAATAATCAAGGAACATAACTTGTTGTTGATAAGACATCGGGTGTGAAAAATATTTTCTCTTTGAGTATCATTCAAAGATTTTGGAATTGTGCCCAACATACGTCTTACCATCAATAAGTCACCTTCACAAGGACTTTCACTCTCATTTTCACTTGATGGTCTAGAAGGTGAAGAATGCCTAGGTGAATTGGAATCATGCTCACTAACTACAATGCCTTCATGCATGTACATACTTCGTTTAGAAGGGCAATTAGCAGCAATGTGACCATATCTCAAACATTTAAAACACTTTTGACTAGACAATTTAATTGGGGATTTAGGCCTAGAAGTAGATGGCGTAGGATCCTTGGGTTTGAAAGAAGAATCATTGAAAGAAGAATCTTTAGAAGGAAATTTTGAAAAAGACTTTTTGTTCTTCCAAGAATTGTTGTAGTAATCATCTTTGGGAATATTTTTAAAAATATTTTTCTTTGCAAGTTGGGCTTCCACCTTCATTGCAAGATGAACTAAAGAGCCCAATGATGAATACTCTTGTAACTCAACAATGTCTTGAATATCCTTCCTAAGACCACTCACAAAACTAGCAATCATAGCTTCCTCACTTTCCTCTAATTCAATTTTAAGCACAAGCGTTTCTAGCTCCTTATAATATTCATCCACATTTAGCGTGCCTTGTTGAAACCGTTGGAGTCTCAACATGAGGTCTTTCCTAAAATGTGGGGGCACAAATCTAGCGCGCATTTGATCCTTTAAAGAGTTCCAAGAGTCCACGGGAGGACCCTTGTGATAGATAATGTCCTTTACAATTCCATGCCACCATTTCATGGCATAATCATTAAACTCTAGGGTGGCTAGCTTAAGCTTATGCTCATCTTGGATCTCAAATATTTGTTCACACTTAGCCTCCCAATCTAAATATACATTAGGATCACTAGAGCCATTAAAACAAGGAAGCTTGACCGAAGGAAGCCTAGACTTTGCATCTTGATATAAGCCATTGCCGTAGTGATGTCTTTCTCCTTGATGATGAGGTCTTAGTCCATGAAATTGTGGTGGATTCCTCCTTCTCCTATGCTCTTCTTCACGGCCAAAATCATTTGAAGAGGCTCTTGAAGATGGTCTATGAGAATGATGCCCATCATGGATAGAAGGAGATGCTCTAGCTTGTTCGACCTCCATCTTTTGCATTTTCTCTTCCAAGCGTCTAATAGTTTTTTGTGCTTCATGTAATTCACCAAGGATTGAAGCTTTGGAAGGAGAATTCTGCTTGTAGGATGCATCACTTGAAAATCC
Organism: Phaseolus vulgaris; assembly: GCF_000499845.2. NCBI lineage: Eukaryota > Viridiplantae > Streptophyta > Magnoliopsida > Fabales > Fabaceae > Phaseolus > Phaseolus vulgaris. The sequence continues at coordinate 31,407,929 of NC_023752.2, read as the reverse complement.
AGCCATTTGAAATTAAAAACAGCAAACAAGTCAAGAAACAAAATTAGCAAAAACAGTGAGTGTTTTAAGCAAAAATGCCGAAGTGAATTGAGGCAGAAAAATAAGTCACTCTCAAAGAAATAATGTCCTTGCACCAATCTGATCTTGAGGCCTTGGAATCCTCAAATGAAAGATGTCAAAGCAAGCACACCAATCTCAAAGGCAACCACCACACAACCAAAGAAACAATAAAGACAAACAAGAAAAGGTATAAGCAAAGAAAGGTAATTGCAAAAGGAAAACTATATGTAAGACAAACTCAAAGAGTAAGGAATGAAAGACAATCAAGAAAATAAAGAACTCAATGAGAAAGTAGGCACACAAAAGAATACTTAAGGAAAAGCACTAGAGTAGATGAAGAAAACAAAAAATTAGCTACTGGAATTTTATTTTTTTAAAAGCAAACTGTGCTTGATATTCACTGATTTAACTGGAATGATGTAGAGCGAACTGGATTATGAAATTTAAACCACAGAAACTTCAAGATTTTAACTCAATAATGGCACTGGAATCAAATAAAAACAGTAAGCCAATTAATTGAGATAAATTTTTTAAAATCGCTGCCAGATTACCGTATTCTTTTCGGCAGATTTGTACACTTTTTTTATTTTATTTATCATTTTTTGTGTACTTTGAATTTTTGAATGATTCTTTTTTCTACTCTTTTATAACACTTTGAATATCACAAATCCAGAATTTCAGAATTTTCCAGTGAGTAAATCAATTGCAATAAGGAAAAACAGTAAGCACTTTTTTCAGAAACAGAGGAATCCTAATAGGAATAAAAAACAGAATTATGAACTAGCAAAGACATAATGGAAAATGATGTATTGGAACTTGTATAGGTCTAGAATACAAGTATGAACTCAATTCTAAAAAGAAAAATGCACAAAGGATCAATATTAATTCAGAAAATTATATGACACTAAAGCAAGAAACAATCAAAAACAATAAAAGTACTACTAGAAGTAATGACAATTATGGAATAACATGACTAAGACAAAACTTGACATGATTCAAAAAGGAAAAATACTCAAACATATGATAGGCAAAAGAATTAAAAAAGCAAGTAAACTCAAAATAAGCCTAAAACAGAAACTTAAATTGCAAGAAATTAAAAGAGCTCTTGAAAAAATAAAGTGCTACACAACTCAACAATTAAACAAGAACACACCTAAACTCATGATACCACATGATGTGATTCCACTAGCACAATTAGAATGATTCTTGACATTCTTAGGAATCATCTTGAGTTGGTTAAGAGCTAGGCACTTTATCGTAGAAATGGATCAAGGTTCTATGAACAAGTACTCACCAAAACTAGTGCCAAAACACAAACTCATAGAAGTTCCAATTATTGTCAAATTGAACCAACAAGAAGAGGAAAAAAACCAAAGGCACCGAATGGAATTGAATAAGAACAACTTTGAACTGAACAAAATGAAATATAAAACAAGAAAACTGAAAAGGAAAGCTGGAAACAGAAAAGTACCGAACCAAACACCAAGAAGAATAAGAACAGCTGCTGGAAAACTTAAAGCCGAACCAAAAATTCTCAAGAACACCAACTCAAAACATGAACAACAAAAGAGAAGAAAGGAAGGAGAAGAGAGTGCTCATGAAGATGGATGTATGGTTGGATGATCACGCCACTAGAAGGATGGTTGCTCCTAGATGAGTGTGCTGCCGCCACTTGAGGACACCATGGATCCTTCAAGATGAGACTAGAGAAGAAGGCTCAAAAGCTCTCCAATGATCACTCAAAATTTGAGTATAGTTTCTTTTCTCTAAAATTCAAATCTGAAAAATACAAAGGGAGCACCTCTATTTATAGCCTAAGGTGCTGAAATGCAAGCTACACAAATTCAAAAACTCCCTCCTAAAAGCTTCTAGAATTGGCGCCTAAAACAAAGCATGAGGAAGGTGTGACCTCTTCCTTCACTTTGGCACCTCCTATTCTACTCCTACACCTATCTACTAACACACCCCCCCTAAGACTCCTAACTAAAGACTAAAAGATGCTTTAACAAAAGAGGTTTCTAATGTTTCCCTCTAAGCACCTTCAACAATATTCTTTATTATTTAATACTTGGCCTTGCCCTTCATAGGATGGACTTGGGTTTGGGCTTGGGCTTTGGGCTTGGGCCTCTCTTTATTTTATGTCTTCTTTTAATTTTGAGAAGACTAGAAGGAAGAACTTCAAGTGCGATGGTGAATTGCCTCTTCCTTCATTAATAAAAACCTCCTTTACTTGACTCTCATCACCATGAGTTGTTGCATGGAGACGTTGTCCCCTCCTGAGGGTGCAACAGATCCTTGTCTCGTGCTCTTCATGTTGATGGTGGCTCTCAACACGATTGTGGATGGGACTTAGTTTTATCGGGCCCCACGGTGGGCGCCAAATGTTCTTCCCGGTTGACTTGATTGCCGGTTGACTCGAACAGCAGTCTCTGGCCCGTTTGTCTTCGCCTGAGAATCGAACTTCCTTGGGTTTAAGAACGCTTTCCTACAAAGACAAAGGACGCCCTAGCGGTCGTTTGCACTCCGACGCTCAAGTCAGTAATGGCTAAAGAAGCAGTAACGTGTATAAGTAGTTTCACTCTTAGAAACGACGTACCTTGCTAGATTTCTTACCACCCTATTTATAGGTTGTAACTAGGGTTACTTCTGCGGTGCTCCCACGTCTCTTAGTGGGCCTAGGGTTCTTGGGAGAATGCCTTTAGACCGCTATCACAAAATCTTAGCATAATTTGGCGCATAGGACTTCCCTTTTCTAGAGTGCAAAGACTTAACAGTGTAGCTGCCAAGGTACCTACCTATTCACGCACCAGTGCTTGCGACATCATTTGTTCTGCGGGTGCCCTAAGTATTCACGTGTCATACATGCAATCTGTTCCTGGAAACCCTAACCTTAACAGGCCTTAGCGCCTCCAAGGAACACTTGCTTGTGTCGTACCTGAATGTATCATACACACCCCATGCATGATCCTCTCGTAACTTAGGTCTCTTCTGGTATCGGGGTGTTAACCCATGTTAACTCATGCGATATGTGGGACCCAGCTTACGTGGTCCACCATTACTATCAGTCCACCGATGTCCGATGTCCGATGTGTTTCTCTCATGCCGATGACCGAGGTATGGCCTGTACAATAGGTAAACTTATTTGTAAAAGAACATTTGGACGAGTAAAAGAAAAAGTCATCATAAAGTGATTTATATTAAATTCTCAAAAGCTTCTCATTTATTTATATTAATTTTGATAACCATGTTAGAGATTTTTTTATATCACATTCGACAATTCAATTAAAAGTGCATTTGGATCTAAGTATAGCGTTAGTAAACTTTGCTGATAAAAAAAAAAATAGCGTTAGTAAACTATTTTTCCAGTTCTTTTTTTTTTATCAGCATTTTCCAGTTCTTATAAATGAACAATTTTAAATTAAATGATAATATTGATTAAAAAATTGGTTACCATTTTCATATTTGCTTCACTTAAAGAAATAAATCATTAGAATATTAATGTTTTCTATCATCCAGATCATTAAAATAGTTGAACGGTAAGTAGGCCAATAATCAATAATAAACTCTCCAGTTGTAAAAAATAAGCACTCATTGGAAAAAATAAATTTCCAAGTAGATCTCATGAAACATTTTTTCTCTCACTCTCACGGATTACTGTTTATGGTGGGAATTCGGTCTTGTAAGCCGAATTCCTAGATTCATTTTTGATCCTGCCGGTTGACCAGAACGCAAGAGCCTTGCCACGTCAAAGGTATCTTCCTCTGGATTGGCTTTGCACCACGCTAGCTTCCGTCCTTCACACCTCGATTCACCTCAAGAACCTGCAAAAGACAGAGTGGCGCCGCTGCGGCCGATCGCGCTCCGACGCTCAAGTCAGTGACGGAACCACCAAAACTCTAAGAGAGAAAAGCTAGAAACTCAAGGAACCGTGCAAAAACTCTCTCAGTGTACTCCAGTATTCTCAAAGCGTAAAGAAGTGTTCTGAACGTGCGTACCTCAGAAGTTCGTTAGAATCCCTTATATACCTGTGCACTTTCTCTCTCCTGACGGTTACACCTCTGGACACGTGGCTCGCATCCAGCTGTACACGTGTCACCATCTGGAACGTCCTCTGCTTGAGCGTCACTTCTTACTCTTCAAGTTGTTCGACTAAGTTACCCATACAAGGAGTAACTTGGTGTATAGCTGCCTTGGAGCGCGATCTTCTTCTAGTGGCGAGCACGGGGTGTCACCATGCGCACCTTCTCTGTGGTCTCGCCTGCCGCTATCACGATCTGCATTACTTGCTCATCGTGCATGTTCTGGTAAACTGTTCCCTGACCTCAACCTCTGGCTAGGGAATGATCATCTGATAACTCCATCCTTCGTACTCGTGCCCCTTGAAAGTCTTGAACAAGCTTTCTTGATCTTTCGGTGATGTCCCCCTCTCGGCGATCTCTGATCACTTGGTCGCCTAAGCTCGCATACGGCAACTACAACATAAGCCTGGTGACCGCCGATTTAGATGTGCTAAAGGTCGGAGCACGCCAACTTAACGATTGGCGACTACACGAACTTCCCGATGTCCTTCCCTTCCGTCAGCCAGGTGTTCCGTTCAACACGCCTATATTACCACTTGCTGCCACGTCATCACTCCCGACTACCTGGTCGGTACAATTTTCGTTTGGCAATCACGTCTACCCCATCGGAATTTGACTCCGGGAGGGGTTTTGTTGTTGTTTTTTTCTGGCATAAGGGAACTTTGATTCTCGATCTCTAACGACCCACCAGAATTTTTGTTCATCTTCATCTCCATTATCTTCACTATGTTCCTCCACTTCTTTTTCTTATTCTTCACATTTGTTTTTGTGAGTAGGTGATTCCCAAAAACGGTTAGCCAAGTGTTACCAATTTGACTAGATTATATATGCATTTCAACAAACAAACATGTTTTTTAAGGACAACATATGCTAAGTCTCGTTCTGTTGGATACCTCACATCGACTATTGATAAATATTATTTTTCAGTGAAATTTTATGAAAAAAATCTAGATATTTATGAATTTTAATTATGATTAAGCTATGGTTCAATCCTAATTTGAGAAATTAGAATTCAATAAATATATTTTGGAATTATATGATTAATGGAATTATTTAATTCTAAAGTTGTGCTAATTTTAGGAATTGAAGGAAATATAGAATAAAGGGCTAAAGGATAACTAGAGAGGCTTGGAAAGATAGGGAAAAAGACATGGGACAAGCAATAATTCTCACTGAGGTGAGTTAATCTCGTCCAAGCGAAAGTTGTCCAAAATCTAGTATTCAATTTTGCTCAAGCTCGCTCAGGCACTCAAGACTCGTTCAAGGCTGGCTTGAGCGAGATCACTCCAGAGACTAACTTGCTCTCTGGACCAAGCTCACCCAGCTTTCGCTCAGGGCTTGCTTGAGCGAGGTTGCTTCGGAGAATAGGGCTTTATGTTTTTATGATCTCGCGAGATATTACTCGCTTGAGCGAAATGTCACTTAACCCAAGCCCAATTAGGTTAAATAAGGGCGAAAGTCAAAGAGAAAAGGGAAAGAAAAACCCTACAAAGTAGTCGTCAAGTAGAAACGTTATGAATCTTCTTCTTTTATTTTCCATCATCTTTTTTTGAATGTAATGGCTACCATGAATGACTAATTCCTTTTCTTTGAGATTGAATGTAATTGTATCAAACTCCTATGTATTAAAGTGATATTTATCTATAACATTCCTCTCTTATTTGATATTGTTATTTTTCTTTTATGCTTAAAGCTTGAATTTGTATTCTTGATATAGATCTTTGAAATTAATTGGGAAGTATTTATGATGATTTGACCTAAATGAAAATACTTGACGTGTTTTTAATACTAGGAATAAATTATAATATATCAAATGTTTTATAACATCTTTTCTTAATGATAAGAACTTTTGCTAAATAGTTGAGGAAGGAATGTTGAGGAGATGATCTTAATAATTTCATATTTGAGAAATCAATGTGAATGACTCTTTTTGTTGCATTAATATCAGTTAATTAAGAATGTTGTATATTTTTATTTATCAAAATACAAACCAGTGAAAAAAAATAACTTCAATTCCAATGTTATCAATGAACTTCTCATAATCGTTTATTCTACTTTTTATTTAAAGTACAAGGACATTTTTTTGAAACAATGTTCATATCTCTTGAATCAATTTTACACATATTTCAATATCCAATGAGTTTTACACATTAAAATTTCGAGAGAACTATTTCTTATAGTTTCGATATCTGTTTTTGTTCCGTCCGGTTGACCTGGGACGTCTTCGTGCGCGACCTCAACCGTCAGCTAGGGACCCCTTCCCACTGGTTACCTGTGGATTCCTGCAAAGAAGGACAAAAGGGCGCCCTAGCGGCCGTTTGCACTCCGACGCTCAAGTCAGCCAGCAAGAAACACCGAAAAACTAAGCACCTCCGTATCGGAGCACCGCGTATGGCACTCTGAAGGTGGTAAAAAGGAAACTGTGTCTAGTGTGTATTTCTCCTTCTAGCAAAGATCTTCCCCTAGTCCCTTGTGCGTAACCTCAAGGCTCGAGCAAGCAACTAGAGAGTTTCTGGGAAATTTGCCAAAAGTTCGAACAACCCCGTTCCCAACATTCTCGGCGCTATTTAAACTACCCTAGCATTTAAAGCGTCTTAAAGCACTTTTAATCATAAAACGTAACGCACTTAATTAACGCGTCTAATTAGAAAACTTAGCGCATTTAAGACGTTGAAACGCTTGGGAGCCTTTATAGTACCTTAAACGCTCGAAACAGAAACTGTATTAAATGACTTTAATTACCTGGTACCTGACTAAATGGTGTTTCTATTCTGACCTGGCTGTCGTACACGTGGAGGGCCTCACAGCGCCATGACCCCATCTGGGGACGTTTCTTCAGGTGAGTCCTCCTGCTTGGGAGTGCTAACGCGCAAGGGGTGACCTTTTGGGTGCCAACTCATGCCCCCAATCCTCTAGTCACTCACTCTGAGAGCGTATCTGCCTTCCTCTCGTACCCTGCACCCGACTGCCTTGGGCGTGACCCTCCTCTTGAGTCGTATCTGTTCCAAAGGCGTCTCTGGGGTGGCAGGGGTACTTCACGAGTCGGGCTGCCCTACACTGATGCTATCGCTATGGCCTTGAAGCCACCTTTCTCCTCTCCTTATCACTACCCCGGATCATCGGAACCTGAGGCCTTCCCACGGCGTCGCTCCCTCCATGGTCTTTCCTACCCATGGGTATCGGGGAACCGCACTGTGATTGTCTTGCCTTAGTGATATTTGATCTTGGCGACGCCCTGGCTGGGCGACGCCTTCACCTAGGCGACGCCTTGCCTTGGCGACACTTCCTCGTGGCGACGCTGGTTACTTGGCGTCTCTTCACCTAGGCGACGCCTTGTGTTGACTTTGACTCCAGGTGTTGACTTTGACCTTGACTTTGTCAACGCCCGGATACGGGACGGTACAGTTTTTAAGTCAAATTATTACTTCTAACTTAATACACTTTCTGAAATAGGTCAACAACTATAAATAAGAACATTTCATAATATATAAGTGAGTGCAAATCTTACTTTATAAGCTGGTTTTATAAGGTTGAGTTAAATTTAAAGTTCACTTCTTGCTATGGTAACAGAGTCATGTATAGTCTCTCTTAGTAAGAATTTATTCGGCTTATCAGGTCACTCATTGTTACCGGATCACCCATAATATATCTCATACACGAGTTGACAGATGTTGATATAATAGATAAAAATAAGAACATTTCATAATATATATGTGAGTTCAAATCTCACTTTATGAATCAATTTTAATACTTTCTCTTTTTTCTTTCCTAGAAATCGGTCCTAATATCCGAATTCCGGTTGGGTCGTGCAGAAGTACACCTCCCCTTATCCGGAAAGAAAATCCATTCAAAGTCTCCTAGTAATAAATATGGAGCCCAATTGAAGGTGGGAAATTTCAACTGCCACGAGACAAAATTTCCAACATGAACAATGTTCAGTACTAGTTCAGGAAATAAAATTAAGGAATTATACATGTTTGTAGTATTTTTCATATTTCTCTGTTATGTTTTTTTTTCATATATTTTATCATAATATGATAAATAACATATTGCAAACTCAAATTAGTAAGATACGCTTTAGCATTTATGGCAAAAAATTCTTACTTAATTGTAAATCAAATTACTTAATAAAATTGTGCTGAGAAAAAAAAACTTAATAAAATTGTTTGTCTTAATCAAAATGTCTTAATATGTTTACCAATAATGTTAGTTTGAATACCTTTTTGATTGAATTTTTAGCTTATTTTAAACTTTTTAATAAAAATTAATTCAATATATATATATATAATATATAATTTACTAGATAATAATTTACACAAATATACGAACTAATTGATGAATAAAAGAAATATGCAGGGAGAGGGTGAATAAGGAAAACATTCTAGGGCTAACAGTGGTGGAATTAATTCCATTGAGTTAATAGAATAAGATTGAATAAGAAACCTGATTATGAGTATAAATAGATCGTCTACCGATATTTATATTTAAAGACATTAATGTCGTACCAACACAAATTAAGGTATCCGAGATAACCAGCCTTAAATAAGAGACAACATTTATTACTAAATTAAGCCAATAATAAGACTAGATACAAAAGAAAAGGGGTAGAACACTATCCTATATAAGGGAAAGAAAACAAGAGTGGACACAACACTCTAGGGCTAGAAACCACTATGTCTGGCTTAACTATATGCTCTAGTAAGGAGACATCCCTCTTGGGTAGAACATTTGGCGCCCACCGTGGGGTAGGTAAAACTTCCTACCTCCACGATATATACGTAAAATTTTCCTTATATACACAAGGCAGCAGACACACCACCCATGAAAGAACCGTTCTAACGTAGTTAATGTAGTTCATCGTCAGCATGTCAAGTACATCGAAGTTGCCTTTAATTTTTTAATGAGCATATTAATTTCTATTTCGTTATTATTTTCATCCATGATTGATCGCCTTGAGCACAAAAAAATCAAATCGTAATGGAAAAACATGTGAATAGATTGATAGAGTAAAATAGTCACATCGTTATAGGTTCAACACCATAATACTAATATTGATTTGGTGTTCTGCCACATAAAATTGTTTGAAAATTTTCTAGATAATTAAGCTCAAAAGAAATATCATTATAATGAAAGTGCAATCGAATTCATATACAGGAAATCATGTTTTATAATTGTACTGGATAGAGTGCTCGGATGCTCGGTGCACGGGCGTGAGTAGGTCATCTCGGTTGTTGGGCCCAAAGGGTGAATCACGAGTTTGGCCCAGTTATGTTGGTAAGCCTGTTAGAGACTAATTAAAATAATATTTTTGTTATATATTAAAATAAGGTTATTAGCATAATATGTTTTTTAACCTAACAGATAAGTGTGTGTGGTTGTTAAGATACGTAAATACATGCATATAGTTGTTGGTTGAAAAGATAAAGTTATTAAATAAGAGAAGCACCGTAAGTAAGGGTGCCCACGTAAAACAAATTTTTCCTACTGTTAGCACCTGAAGTGGTGCCCCGTTGACAGGTGGTTTTTCTGTTATTATGCTTTCAGTAGAGATAAGATTCTCATGAGAGAAAACTATTACAAGAATAGTTATGATGAGACTCTAAAGGATGGTATTAATAGGAGGAAATGCAATAACAAGAATACATGATTCTTTGACATTCTTAGGAGCAACTTGAGTTGGTCATGAAATGGCACTTTACTTAGAATTGGATCAATCTTCTAATTCAAGAACTCATCAAGACTTTGCACCAAACCAAAGCTCACATGGAAGTCCATATATTGTCAAATGGAATCAAACAACAATAATGAAGAACAAGAATGGAAAAACCGAACCGCAAAGGAAGGCTAAGCTACTGTACCGAGCAGAATAATGAAAACAAAGCTGGAAACACAATTTTAATCGGTGCAAATGAAAGGAAACACTAAGAAATGCTAAACTACCGAATGTAATGGAAAGAAAAGGAAGAAGAAACACTTATGGAGTTTAACTTGCTGGATTTTGAGACTTGGAGAAGCTATCACGCCACTTGGAACCTTGCTCCAAGATAAGTGAAGGAGTGCCGCCACTTGAAGCTCACCATTGCACACAAGATAAGGCAAAGGAAGAAGAAGACTCAAGACTCACAATTTCTCTCTAAATTTGAGTATAGTCTCTCTATTTCTAAAATCCAAATCTGATTTGTACAAGGGCAACACCTTTATTTATAGCCTATAAGGTGCTGAAATGCAAAGCCAAATGTGCCTCAAATGAGACTCAAATTCGGCGCCAACTAGTGCATGAAGGAAGTGTGACTTTCCTTCCTAGTTTGGCACCTCCTAACTCCTATCTACACTCCCCCCTAGCCTCCCTTACTACTTACACCTATTTATTACATCTGCACCCCTATTCTATAAAAGAAATAAGAAGAGCCATCTTATTATACTCTTGTCCCAAAGCTCTTGCCATGCTCCTAGTGATTCGTTGGGCTTGGGCCCCTTGTTGGGCTTGGGCTTCATGGGCTTGAGCATCCTCTACTTGGTTTCCATAAAAAATACTTGAAGTTCTTCTTATTAGTGTTCTTAATATGGAGACCCAAGCCCAAACCCCAAGCCCAAGAAGTCCAAGTCCATCCCATGAGGGGCAAGGCCAAGCATTAAATAAATGAGCATCATTGGATGTCTCTATACTCTTGTATAGCTTTAGAAGGTGTGGATATTAAATAAGGAGTGTGAATGTACAAAATAAAGTCACATTGTCCATGTGACTTAAGGAGGTGGTGTAGGAGTACTTTAGGAGGTGCCAAAATAGAAAATATGTCACGCCTTCCTCATGACTCTAGTTTAGGCGCCAAACTTGATTTGAATTAGGAGGGAAATTCTGAATTTGTTTTATTTTCATTTCAGCCCTCTAAAGCTATAAATAGAGGTGCTTGGTCATTGTAAACATAAGTTGAAAGTTGAATTTTAAGTAAAGAAACTCTACTCAAATTGAGAGAGAGCTTTGTGAGATTTGATCTCCTTCCTAGTCTTATCTTGTGTGCTTTTGGAGGGCTACAAGTGGCGGCAATCACACACTCATCTTGGAGCTTTCACCACCAAGTGGTGCGTTCCTCTCCAACTCCATCTCATTTAAATCTTCATCCAATTAAGTTCTTCTTCCTTTCATCTCCATTTCCATGTTTTAGCAAATTTGAATCGGTAGCTTTGTTCCTATGCTTTGTTCTTCGATTCTAATCGGTTCAATTTTTTCTATTGATGATTTCATTCGGTAGAATATGTTCCTTGTTCAATTATGTTCGGTTTACATGTGTATCCTCTAATTCTATGCCATAATTGTGTTTCTACTTGTGTTCTTGTGTTAATCTTACTTTCCTTTACATTTTTTTGCCTATAATTTTGTATAAGGATATGACACTCATGATTCTTATGAGTTTGGCTCTTCATTTGGAAGGCAATGACCTCCATTGAACTGTTCTTAAGCCTCCTTATTGTGTTATACACTGTCTTGTGTCAATCCAACTCATATCAAGTTATGAAAGGGGTTTGAGTCCCCCGGTAAAGGTACATTGTTTCTAAGACTGAAACTGAATACTTATTTGATTTTAGTAAGCTCTCACTGACTTGATTGTCGTAGTGTGATCAACAAGTAGAGCCCTCAATGTTTCAACGGAGCCAGTGCAACAAGAAGAAGTAGAACAGGTTTCAGAGGAGACAGATCGAAAGTGGAACTTATCACCAGAGTCAACTGACAATAAAGTCAACTGGCGAGAACATTAATTGTATGAATTCATTGTTATGAGTTTATTCCATTGATATTTTTTTTTATTCTCAATTTTTTCAACTGAATCTATAACTATTAATAAATTTATCAAGTATTAATAAATTAGATAACTCAAAATAGTATTTAAATTTTAAAAGACTAAAATATCACTTTTAGATGGGGATGAATACAAAATATTTTTAATTTTTTATTTCAAGAGACTATAAAAAAATTTAAATTTAGAAACTAAAATAGAATGTAATTTAGATGGACTAAAATGGTATTTTAATTAAAAAATAAATAAAAAATTATTTATATAATTATTTTAGTTGCATAAATGATTAATGTAAATATTATTAATCACGTTAGCAAGAACTGTAATATTCAAATTTTTTTATAATATATTAAATTCATATATTTATTTTTATTTTTTAATTATGGATACTTGTTGGTAACTATTTAAAATATTAGGAATTATGTTGATTGAAATAATTTAGATATTAATTAAATAATTAAAGAAATTAAAAGAAAAAAAAAACTTCCTATAACCAACATGTTAATAAAAAAGTAAAGGAAAACATTAATTTCATGCCATATTAATAAACTGAAAAATTATTATTATAATTTAATATATAAATTCGTAAAGTTTGTTACAAATTGGAAAATGAATATGGCCACACATTTTTAAATATTTTTGGTAAGAATTAGGTAAATAAAATTTTGGATATATATATATATATATATATATATATATATATATATATGACATGTTCTTGTCTTAATTAAAATCAACGTATGTGGTGACTTTCCATTTTCAGATTGAAAATTTGTAGAACTCTTTTATAAAAATTAAGAGGTTATGATAAAAATAAAAATAAGAAATGCTTTATTTATTTACCAATATAACTTACTCATTCATCCATACTTTTTATTCTCACGTTTTTAAGATTATGTCATATTTTGTTATAAAAAACACTATATTACAATGTCATTCTTATTAAAGAAAGAGTATAGAAGTAAGTGAAAGAAGAAAAAATAATATGGAAGAACAAATTTCGTCAAGTTTACTTTTTTTAATTTTTTTTTATCGTGAGTGAGAGTGTAGACACTAATTGTTCACTTTATTTTGCATACAAAAATTATAAGAATGAAATGGGCGTTATAAGATTTTGCATTAGTGAGGAATTATGTTGTTTCATTATTAAATCTATTTCAACCAACAAATATGATAATGAATCTCATAAATTTTCAAAGTCCAATGGATAGAAAGTTTATTAATTGTATCAGTTCTTGTATACAAACAAATAACAATTACAAAAAATGTAGAATATTTATGCTTTTGAACATTTTCTCTTACCATGACCATTTTGTTGGAGAACCTTCATTTAGTTCTTTCTAAATTATTGAAGAGACTTATACCAAGAACATGGAACATGAGTAATCTACATTTTTATTACAATTAATTAAAACTTTTGCTAATTTGTATTGGTACAATTTGATTTATTTGAAATTGATGTTGATTGAAAATAAGATTGTTTATTCAGTATACTACATGTGGTATAAGTTTGAAATTTGTAGGAGATCGACTTCGGTCCATTTTGAAGAAAAAGTCATGAAAGGGTTTTAAAGCTCCATGGTGTCGAGCACGACCTTGGTCCAAAATAAAAAAATCCTCATTCAGGTAAAGAGCTTTGATGAGGTACAAAAATCCTCATTTAGGTGAAGAGCTTGATGAGGTACAAAAATCCTCATTCAGGTGAAGAGCTTGATGAGGTGCCTACAACGATCGATTCAAAAAATCCTTATTTAGGTGAAAAGATTGATGAGATACAAAAATCCTCATTCAGGTGAAGAACCTGGGGGAGTCGCAACGATCGGTTAAAAAAATTCTTATTCAGGTGAAGAGCTCGATGAGGTACAAAATCCTCATTCAGGTGAAGAGCCTGAGGGTGCCGACAACGATCGGTTCAAAAAATCCTTATTCAGGTGACGATCTCGATGATGTACAAAAATCCTCATTTAGGTGAAGAGCCCGGGGTGCCGACAACGGTCGATTCAATTGAAAAAACCTCACTCAATTGAAGAGCCTGAGGGATGCTGACAACGATCGGTCCAATTCAAAAAAACCTCACTTAGGTGAAGAGCCTGATGGGGTGCCGACAACGATCGGGTGTTCGGTCCATTTTATGAAGGAGATACCGCTCTCACACATTCCATTTTGTAAGTTTCTTTTTATCTATTGCAGGTAAAAGAAGTGTCGAGTCCAAGTTAGAAACGAACTTATCATCCTCATTGGCTTATGCCTGAGACTGGGAGGATGTGAAGTCATGGGCCGAGCCCGATCATGTGTATAAACAAATCGCCTACCGATATTCATATTTAAAGACATTAATGTTGTATCAACGCAAATCAAGGGATCCCAAATAATCAGGCTCAAATAGGAGACAACATTTATTACTGAATTAAACAAATAATAAGATCATATACAAAGGAAAATGGTCAGAGCACTACCTTATATATGGGAAAGAAAACAAATTACAATGGACACAACACTTTAGGGCTAGAAACCACTCAATCTGGCTTAATTGTATGCTCTAGTAAGGAGATATTCCTCTTGATTAGAACATATAGATCTTGCATAAAACTTTTGGGTTGAGAAAAATTAAAAAATTGAAATTAATTTTTCAAAAGTTAAAATTAATTATAAGTTAATTTGTGGAATCTGGTATAAATTTTTATATAGATTAATTTTAATTTATAAAAGAATATATTAATTATTTTTTTCTTCTAGTTATTTTAGAAAAAAAATGTTAAAATATACCTTCCACTTTCCTCCAAGAGCATGCAAAGGTTGAACATGTGATAGAGTGCATACAAATTTGGAATCCTGGGAAGTAACAGGATAATTTTGCATAAAAGCGCAATGCAAGGAAGCTACATAATGTGTTGACTATGTATCTTTGAAATATTTTGTTTGTTGGGTATGTGGCAGGCATATTATTTATGTGAAATATTTTGGTTAATATTGTTATTAATGATCGCGACCAACACCAAAAAAATTGTACTTAGTTTAATCAATCACTCTGAAAACATCATGCAAAATGCTATATGTGTTGCGTTACACATACAAGATAAAACCTAATCATTTACATCGCACCTATCTTTCATTTAACCAAAAGGATTAATGAGAATGATGATACGTCTACCTGCTATTGAAGGTTAATAAGCTATCTTCCGGTTTTATACTTCTATTGTTAAAAGTTTTGGAAAATTGCATATATGTCACAACCACGTAGTTTTATTGAATCAAAATATTCAGAAAATAATTGAAATTCAACTAACTCAATTTTTTTTATAAATTAATATATATATATATATATTTTAATTTGAGTATATTTTTACATATTAATTCACCAATTTTTATGTATATTTATAAAAGTTAATTAATACTTCTAAAATATTTCATAATGATCCGCCACTGTAGCTAACCTAATCGAAACTTTATTCTGGGATAAACTCAAATAAAAGTAAAACCCTTGAAATATACCCATATCACATTTATTTTTTACAAAAATAAACCTAATTAATCTTAAAAGGTATAAAATGGTGCTAGAGATCTTAAACATGAAAGACACAGACTTACTTTTGTTTAGATTTTCTTGTTGGAAATTGACGACTCATGAGAGGATTTCTATATAGATGTTTTATTTATTTATTTTGTATCATATTTAATAAATTAAAATAAAATTTATTTATTTATTTTGTATCATATTTAATAAATTTAAAATAAAATTTATTTATTTAATTAATAATTTTTTAATATTATTAAAAATATATGTAAATTTTTATTTGTAAAAATTAATACTGATAATTAATATTAATATAAAGTCATAAAAATAATAAAAATTTATTCAATAATTAAAAAATGTATATTTTAATTTTTTGTTTTTAAGTAATAAATTAAATTAAAATTAATTTTGATCCCGCCTGTTGACCGGAGCGCTGGAGAATGCCTCGTCAAAGGATCGACGTGCGCGCCGCTTCTCACTTCCGTTCCTCCTCTGGATCTATCTCAAGAACCTGCAAAGAAACGACACGGCGCCGCTGCGGCCGATCGCACTCCGACGCTCAAGTCAGTGACGGTATCACCAAATACTAAGAACTGGAACCGTGCAAACTCTCTCTCACAAACAGCTCTGTCACTCGCAAGCGTAAAGTGTATGAACTGAACGCGCGTACCTTAGAAAATCTGTTAAGAACTCTTATATACCTGGTGGTTTTCTCTCTCCTGGCAGTTACAGAATCGGACACGTGGCTCGCATCCAACTGTACACGTGCCATCATCTGGAGGCTCCCTGACTTGGCGCTGCTTCTACTCTCATTTTGGCTAAGTTACCTATGCATGGTACTGCCCAGTGCATAGCTAACTCAGGAGTGCGATCTCTACTGAAACTGGCGAGTTAGGGCCTTCATACACCTTCCCTGTGGTCTCGCCGGCCGCCTTCATAATCTGCTTCTCCTTCATCTTCGGCGATGTGCTTGTTCTGGCGATCTCCGACTGCTTGGTCGCCTGGGTCTATATCTGGCGATTTCATCTTCAACCTGGCGATCGCCTATTCTGGTAAACTGGAAATCGGAACACGCCAACTTAACAATCGGCGACCACACGTGCCTCCCGACTTCCTTCCCATCTGCCAACCTGGCACCTTGTCAACACGCCTATACTGTAGCAGGATGCCACGTCATCACACCCGTCCACCAGGGCGGTACACAAGCCCCCCAGTCTTAAGCGAAGACTTGTCTAGCGAAAAGACTGAAAGAGCCCTCGTTAACACCGATCTGCGTGGCACTGACGCAGAATTCCAAGCGATCGTACTTTCTGCTGCTCTGATGCTCCACCAAACCCTTCAGCGATCACTCGACACGTGGCTTCATCAACGGCTCTCTTCATCTGCCGTTAGCGCTTCCAAACTTATTTCGAAAACCCTTAAACCCCTTACGCTCCTACTGTTCCATCACTTTCTTCACACTTGCATACGCTCTCATTTCCTTCTGCGAAAACTCTCGACGTTCCTCGACGCTCTAGATCACCACCTCCCTTCAATGTTCTCCTGATCATCGAAAGGTAACTACTTTCCTTCATCTGCTGGGTTTCCTTGCATTTTCACCGATTTGCATCATCCTGTAACTGTCTGGTGCATACGCTGTGGGCTGTTTTTCCATTTCTCCTTCTGCGTAACTTAGGGCTTTGTCGATCGTCGCAACGAACTCGCATTCGTTCGTCTTTCACCTTCCTTCTATGATCGAGTCAGCCTTTGTAACCCTCCTGATTATTTTTTTTCCTTTCTTCTTCGTTTGCAGTTGCTAT
Source organism: Phaseolus vulgaris (assembly GCF_000499845.2). Lineage (NCBI taxonomy): Eukaryota > Viridiplantae > Streptophyta > Magnoliopsida > Fabales > Fabaceae > Phaseolus > Phaseolus vulgaris. Next base: position 31,390,684 of record NC_023752.2, on the reverse strand, counting down.
CATGACTCGCACGAAGATCACCCCGAACCCCCCTCCATCAGCACGAAACCCTTCTTCGCAAGCGCACGACCCACCCCAAGTTCGTGGCGCTTCCTCTTCGCAGGCTGAGAGGCCTGCATCTTCCCAAGCTGCTCTGGCCCAGGCGACTCCACCAAACGCTGGAGGAGCCCCCATCCCTCTGCCAGACTTCAAGGCTTTATACCCATGGGCTAACCCAACCCTCTTAAAGGAAACCTCGTCTGCGGGAGCAGTTCTGCGTTTGACAAAGGGGGACGAGGCCTATCAATCGTTTCATAAGGAGCACGATGAGAGGATGATGGTGCTGCCTTGCCCCGCCGCCCTGCCAGTGTGCGCTGATGACAAAGTGAGCGCCGACGGCCCCTTTTGCTTCGTTTACACAACTTTCTTCAAGAAAGTCAAACTCAGATTTCCCCTCACCCGATTCGAGAGGGAACTCTTGACCGAGCTCAACATTGCTGCCGCCCAGCTTCACCCCAACAGCTGGGCGTTTGTTCGAGCCTTCGAAATAACGTGCGCCCACCTGGGGTTGCCCGCGTCGGTGGACGTGTTTCTGTTCCTGTTTGAGGCCAAACACCCAGGAGACCGCCTGTGGGTCAGCCTGAATGCCATTGCTGGGAGATCCATTTTTACCATCTTCCAGCAATCATACAAAGATTGGAAGGGGAAGTTCATCCAGGTTCGCGCAAACGATAACGACACTTCCCTTCTCGACGGCTTCCCCTTGTACTGGGTGGACAAGGGGAAAAAGGAGTCCAAGAGCTGCTTCAGGAGGCCCAGAAGTCCTGATAGCATGGGAGCTTTGGACCGAGACCTTTGCCTATTCTGGAAGAGGGTGGCAGATGCCAACATAACATTCTTGACCCCCACCCTGATCTCCTTCGAGTTCTTTGAGGACCAGTTGGAATTCCAAATAGGTTAGGACGCTACACTTTTGTCTTGACATTGCTTCTGATATTGTTTCTGGGCGTCTTGTTCGCACAAGACTTCGGTTTTATCTTTTCTGCATATGCCTGTTTTTGCTGTCTCATTGTCTTGTACACTTACCCCTTTCTCCTTCGAGCTAACTTATGCACTTTCATTTCATGCAGACACCATGTTGGGTAAGAACATGCTCGCCGACTTAAAGGCGCTCGCCCGCAACCACGGGTTAGCGACCGGTTCCCAGACGGTGCCCAACTCGGCGGTCGAGAAGGCCATCATTCATGGGCGATCACCGCCCAAGGAGCCCACCCAACGCAAGAAGCTGGTCCTTAAGAGGCCCAAGCGGAAAGCCCCCCAAGTCGTCCAAGAGGAAGAAGAGGACGACGAGGTCACGGAGGATGGCCTTGTCACGAAAAGGAAGAGGGTGGCACCATCTTCTCCACCTGCTCGACCCCCTCTTCCAACCTCACCACCCCCATCAACGCCTGCTCCTCCTCCCTCATCGCCAACACCACAAGCCCCTTCACCACCAGTCCAAGCAGTTCCATTGGCCACTGCGCCACCTGCAACTAAGGCCCCAGAGCCAAATTTCTTGGAGGACCCCCCGAGCGCCTCTACACCACATATATCAGCAGGAGGGGGCCCTCCTTCCAACACTTCAGCTGCAGGAATCGTTCCAATCGGGGATGAGGTCGCTCACACCTCTCCAATCCTAATCACCGAGTCCCCGATTGCGTCGCCACGCCAGGAAACAACCACTGAAAATATTGCTAAGGAAGGTGGCGACGAGAACCCTCAACAAGCCCCCCTGGCGCCTCTCCAAGCCGCAAACCTTTCCCTCGAGGTCACGAGGATGTGGGAACCTCTGACTGCTAAACTGAAAAACATAGCGGAGGACATCCCATCGATTATAACGAGGGCTGTGGAGAGCTCCACCAGGAAGCTTCAAGACGATCTCTACAACCTCAAGACCGAAAACAGCACAATGAAGGTTGAGGTGGAGAAGGTGGCCTTCAGCCTAACGCTCGCGGAAATGGAACATTCCCGAGTAGAGGATGCCCTAAGTACCGAGCTTAGGCTTGCGCGCAAGGAAGCTGCTGACCTTGCCGCAAAGTCCATGAACTTGCCCAAGAAAAAGTTGAACTTGAAAGCAAAATCGTGCCTCTGCGCACCAAGGCGAGCGACCTGGAAGCTCACATTCAAGCCAATGCCGATAAGGTACAAAAACTGGAGCAAAGGTCAATCGACCGTGAAAAACTACTTGGGCAAGTAGAAAAAGCAAGGGATGACGCCATGGCTGATCTCACCGAGGCGAACAAGGAAAAAGAAAAGATGACTGCCGAGTTGACCCGAGCTCAAGCGGAATCCGAGAAGGTTGCCGACGACCTTCTTCATGCTCAAGAGACCAACAAACAACTCCGAAAACAGGTCGAAGAGCTGGAGCAACAGAACAAGGAGCTTAAGCATCAGGTTGAAGAATTTCAGAGGCAAATTGAAGAACTTAAGCTAAGCTCCGCTCAGATTCTGGTTGCTGGATTTGATGCCGCTCGGGAACAATTCGCATGCCTATTCCCTGATCTCGACCTCAGCATGGTGTCGTTAAACAACGAAGTAGTAGATGGAAAGGTCGTTCCCGCCGAAGGCTCAACCAATTCCACCCCATCTGCTTCTTTATAAATTCACTTATGTTTACCTTGTAAAAACTCTTGCATATGTGTTTTGAACAGTTACTTACTTCAATAGCGAAACTTGGATATTCTTTCTTCTGACTTCTTTTGAGCGCTTTCACCTTCTTTGTATGTTTAACTTTGCCGAGTTTAACTTAGCGATTTTGCAAACACGACCTTTGGCGTAACTGCTTCGAGCCGATTCAAACTTAAGCAACGATTGCTTTAAACAACTTGTACCCTTGAGGCACTAACCTGATCATAAGAAAAGTGCCCAAGCAACGAACTGTAACTCAATCGCGGTTCAAACAACGTCCCCTTCGACCTGCTTTATCAAACGAGTCTTTCAACCCTCTCGCCGTCGCTTGAACTTTTCCCGATCGCCAAAACCTCTTGGTAACACCAGCTTTTCCCAGCCTCATGCTTTGGAAGTCATTTCTTTATCTGGGCAGAAATGCCCTTTGGGATCTTCCTTTACCCCCCTGAACTTCAGAACTGAAGACCGGCTGGCTAGGCGTTCTCTTCGAACCTACCTTAGCCACCTTTCAAGCTTCTTCCGCCCTCTTCGCCATACCTGAACTCGTTCAAGACGAGAAGGATTTTATCTTGCCTATACCCGCATATAAGCGAGAAGGTCTTTAACTCGCCTGAGCTCGCACAACGGCGAGAAGGACTTTATTTGATGCCTCAACTTGCCCAGGGTGTACATCTCCTCCCCTTGGATGCACTGAGGATCTTTTCTTTCTCTCGCCTGCGCTCGCTCAACGGCGAGGAGGTCTTTAATTGGCCTTGGCTCGCACAACGGCGATAAGGACTTTATCCGGTGCCTCAACTTGCCCAGGGTGTACATCTCCTCCCCCCTGGATGCACTGAGGACCTTTCTCGCCTGCACCCGCTCAACGGCGAGGAGGTCTTTAACTTGCCTCTACGTTGCCCCGGGAGTTACATCTTCTCGCTCCCAGAAACACGGAGGACTTTTCCTCTTTCTCGCCTGCACTCGCTCGATGGCGAGGAGGTCTTTCGTCTGGTGCCTCCGATCGCCAATAAACGATGAGGACTTAAAACTTAACTGGTGCCTCCGATCGCCGAAAAACGATGAGGACTTTAAAAACTTAACTGGTGCCTCTAATCGCCGAAAAACGATGAGGACTTTAAAACTTAACTGGTGCCTCTAATCACCGAAAAACGATGAGGACTTCAAAACTTTTTTAGAAAGCACGCGATATACATATTTTCTTGCCTCAAATCATGTTCAAATGACAAGGTCTTTCTTCAAACTTTCGAAAATAGCACAGATGCAATCTGGAAACACCTTATACTTCGAAAACTCTTCTTTTATTGGGCGGCCTCATTAAAAACCCTCCTTAGGGAAAAAAGAGTGCCCCCTTGAAACTGTTTTAACAGAGACATTGCAATATAACATTTGTGTTTGTCTTTACTTACAAAGCTCTTAACTATAGTACAACTTCAGGTGTGTGGCGTTCCAGGTACGAGGGATCGCCCCTCTTTCCAGCGTCTCTAAGCGGTAGGCTCCGTTCCCGAGTGTCTCGGTTATTCTGAACGGTCCAGTCCACTTGGGTGATAGTTTATTCTCCATCTCGTACTGGTGGGCCTTCCTCATCACCAGATCGCCTTCTCTAAACTGCCTTGGCATCACCTTAGAATTGTACCTTCGCTCGACCCTTCTCTTCACCGCCTCAGCCTTCAGCCTTGCCTCCTCCCTGACTTCATCCAGCAGATCCAGGTTCAGCCTTCTCTCTTCATTCGAGTCTTCCTCTACAAAGTTCTGGAATCTCGGCGAGCTCTCCTGGATCACCACTGGAATCATGGCGTCACACCCGTAGACCAAACTAAACGGGGTCTCGTGGGTTCCTGACTGCTCGGTGGTGTGGTACGCCCAAACTATACGGGGTACCTCCTCAGCCCAACCTCCCTTGGCTTTCTCGAGCCTTCTCTTCAACCCTCTCAGCAACACCCGATTAGCTGATTCCACCTGGCCATTTGTTTGAGGGTGCTCGACGGATGCAAACACTTGCTGAATTCCCACCCCTTCACAAAGCTTCTTCAACAGGTGGCTTGCAAGCTGAGTCCCATTATCTGACACCAGGCGCTTAGGCACTCCAAACCGGCACACGATGTTCTTCCATACAAAGCCTTCGATCTTGTGTGCGGTGATCTGGGCCACTGGTTCTGCTTCAATCCACTTGGTGAAGTACTCAATCGCCACTACCAAGTACTTCATCTGCCTGATCGCCAGTGGAAAAGGTCCCAGGATGTCGATTCCCCAAGTATGAAACGGCCAAGGGCTATAAATCGACTTCAACTCCTCGGGAGGTGCCTTATGCCAATCGGCGTGCTGCTGGCACTGTTTACAGCATTGGGCATACTTCTTGCAATCTTCTCTCATGGATGGCCAATAGTAGCCTGCACGGAGAGTCCTCGCGGCCAGAGCTCGACCCCCGACGTGACTTCCACATATTCCTTCGTGGAGTTCTGCCATAATTCTCGTGCACTTCTCGCCGTGTATACATTCCAGGAGTGGGTGAGTGAATCCAAACCTGTACAGATCGCCATCAATCAATGTATACTTGCTGGAATTTTTCTTTACCTTCCTAGCTTTTGCTGGATCTAGCGGGAGGAGGCCATCTGCCAGGCACCGCTTGTACTGCGTTATCCAAGTGTCTGGCTCATTGGTGGCGCAGACCTGCATCACGTCCACCTTCTCTCCTCGACAAGCTCTAACTTTCGGCGATCTCAGAGTTTCTTGCGTCAAAGACTTGTGGCTTCTCGCTGCTCTCTCCGTCGACCTGCTTATCTGAAGGACCAGGTGATCTGCTACAAATGCCCTCGGCGTCTTCAGAGTTTCTTGAATCACTGTCCTCTGCCTACCCCCCTTGCCTGAACTGGCGAGCTTAGCAAGCAAGTCAGCTCGGGCATTCTGTTCTCGGGGCACATGTACCACTTCAAAAGAGGCAAAGGAACTCTTCAATTCCTGCACATACGCCAAGTAAGCCGCCATTTGTGGATCTTTAGCCTGGAACTCGCCTGTTACTTGCCCTGTGACTAGCAGCGAGTCACTCTTAGCCATCAGCACTCTGGCTCCCATCTCCTTGGCCAGCAGAATCCCGGCGATCAGCGCCTCATACTCTGCTTGATTGTTGCTGGCTTTGAAGGAGAATCTCAACGATTGTTCGATCAGCACGCCGTTGGGTCCTTCCAATATGACTCCAACACCGCTACCCTGCTGGTTCGATGATCCATCCACCGAGAGTACCCAACGGAAACCGTCTCCTTCAACCCGCGTCGCCTCTGATGAGAGCTCGACTACAAAATCTGCAAAGATTTGCCCCTTGATCGGGCCTCGGGGCTCATATTTAATGTCAAATTCTGACAATTCGACTGCCCACTTCACCATTCTTCCTGCAACGTCAGGTTTCTTTAAGACCTTCTGGATGGGCAGGTCAGTCATCACCAATATTGTGAAGCTGTGGAAGTAGTGGCGCAACCTCCTCGCCGAAAACACCACAGCCAGCGCAGCCTTCTCAAGGGCCTGATATCTCGTTTCTGGGCCCTGCAACACCTTGCTTACAAAATAGATAGGCTTCTGAGCCTGATCTTGGTCCTGGGCGAGCACCGCACTCACCGCCCTCTCAGTCACAGCGAAATACAATCTGAGAGGGATTCCCGCCAGTGGTTTGCACAGAACCGGTGGGCTCGCCAGATATTCCTTCAGCTTGACGAAAGCTTCCTCGCATTCTTTCGTCCAAGCGAACTTGTTATTGCGCCGCAGACATTGGAAATAGGGATGTCCCTTTTCTCCACTTGCTGACACGAAGCGAGATAGGGCTGCCATCCGACCCGTCAGCTGCTGGACTTCTTTCACTGTAGCCGGGCTTCTCATCGCCAAGATGGCGGCACACTTGTCCGGGTTGGCTTCTATTCCTCTTTCAGTCAAGAGAAAACCCAAAAATTTTCCAGCCTCCACGCCGAAAATGCATTTCTCCGGGTTGAGCTTCAACTTGAACTTGGCGATCGTCGTGAACAATTCTTCCAAGTCTGCAACGTGCTTGCTTTTCTCCTACGAGGTCACGACCATGTCATTGACGTAAGCTTGCACGTTCCTTCCCAGCATCGGTGCAAGTACTCGATCCATCAGCCTCTGGTACGTGGCCCCCGCGTTCTTCAGCCCAAACGGCATCACCTTATAGCAGTAGCACGACCTCTCCGTCATGAAGGCTGTTTTCTCTTCATCCATGGGATGCATCTTGATCTGATTATAGCCCGAGAAGGCATCCAGGAAACTCAGCAGTTTGCACCCTGCAGCACTATCAACCAGGGCATCAATGCTTGGTAAAGGATACGAATCCTTTGGGCAAGCCTTATTCAGATCGGTGAAATCGACGCACATGCGCCATTTCCCGTTGCTCTTCTTCACCAGTACGACGTTCGCCAACCATTCAGGGTATTGGACTTCCCTGATGTGGCCTGCAACGAGGAGTTTCTGGGTCTCGTCCTTGATCGCCTGCCTCCTCTCTTCATTAAATTTCCTCCTTCTTTGTCGCACCGGTCTCACCATGTTGTCCATCGCCAGATGATGGCACAAGAAGTCGGGATCGATCCCGGGCATGTCCGCAGCGGACCAGGCAAACGCGTCCAGATGCCGTTCAATCACCTTGGCGATCTGGTCCTGGAGATCGACCTCCAGAGATCTTCCGAGCTTGAAAACTTTCCCCCCGATCTCCTTCTCGAGCCACTGCTCGACGGGTTTGGGCCTGGATTCTCTGGCAATCACCTCCTTGGCGATCCCCAGTTCCCTTGCTTCCTCAGGGCGATTCCGCGCCTCTTCTTCCTCCAGGCCAGCATTCCTCTCCCCCAGCTCAGCATCTACCATCTCTACGTCCCTTCCGGCGGCCTCCTCTATCACCGGCGGTCTGGGCTTCACACCGGGAGGCGGGGTGGTCGTTACATAGCTCACTGATCTTTTATTTTTCAGGCTATTTTCATAGCACTTTTTCGCTTCTTTCTGTCAGACTTTATCGTGATCACCACCCCTTCCATGGACGGCAGCTTCACCTTCATGTGCCGAGTCGATGGAATTGCGCCTATCCTGTTAAGAGTGGGCCTTCCCAACAGGATGTTATATGCTGAAGGGGCGTTTACGATGAGGTACTTGATTTTCTCCGTCCTCGACCCAGCCTCATCGGTAAACGTGGTTCTCAGCTCAATGTACCCCCTGACCTCCACCTGGTCGCCAGCGAACCCATACAAGCACCCTCCATAGGGCCTTAGATGGTCAAGGGGCAATTCCAGCTGCGTGAAAGTCGGCCAGAACATTACGTCTGCCGAGCTTCCTTGGTCCACCAGAACTCTATGGACCTTCCTTCCCGCCGTGATCAGTGAAATAACAATGGGATCGTTGTCATGAGGCACAACGTCCCGAAGATCCTGCTTGGTGAACGTAATGTCCACTTCCGGCGAGTGATCTTCAAACATGTCCACTGACATCACCGATCGCGCGTACTTTTTCCTCTGCGATGCGGTGCATCCACCACCTGAGAAACCCCCTGCAATGGTGTGGATCTCCCCATGGATAGGCATCTCGTGTTGCTGGGCTTCTCCACCTGCCGGCTGGGAACTCGACGCCCCTCCGGTCCTCCTGTCCAGCAGATAGTCGTTTAGGAACCCGCTCTTAACCAGATCGTCGAGCTGGTATCCTAAAGACAAACACGAGTCCAGGTTGTGGCCAAAGCACTGGTGAAACTCGCACCAAACGTCCGGCTTTGACCCCAGCACCTTGTCGCCCACCTTCTCGGGCGCCTTCAACCTAGCAGATATGTTAGGGATAGCGATCAGGTCCGCTAGTCCCATGACGAATTTGTGCTTAGGCGGGCGATTGTATTCCCGGCGTGCTGGTTGTTGGCGTGCTGGCGGTTGGCGTGCTTGGCTTCTTCCCTTATTTCTCCTATCGTAAGGATAGCGAGTCCTTTGGTCTTTTCTGGCCGCCGCTGCCATCTCCAGCACCCTCTGTGGCTGGATCCTGGTCTGGGCGCGTGGCCTGGCGGGAGCCACGCTGCCTCTCTTCTCGGCGACTTCGCTCTCGTCGGCGATGTGGGCCACCGCAAGTCGCCTGACCTCAGCAAACGTCGCTGGATGAGCCCTGATCAAGGCCTCGCAGAATGGCCCTGGCTGCACGCCCTTCTTGAAGGCATAGACCAGCATTTCTTCATCCTTGGCTGGCGACCTGACCATCTGTGCGCCGAAGCGATTGAGGTAGTCTCTGAGGGACTCCCCATGGTACTGCCTTATATCAAACAGATCATAGGACACCCTGGGCGGTGCCTTGTTCACAATATACTGCTCGACAAAGATTTTTGAGAATTGTTGAAAATTAGTTATGTGGCCATTAGGCAGGCTCACAAACCACTCCATCACCGTTCCCTGGAGCGTGCTCACGAACATCTTGCAGTAGACGGCGTCCGACCCTCCTGACAGCATCATCTGTGTGTGGAACGTGGTCAGATGAGCCTCTGGATCCTCCACGCCAGTAAAAACAGCTTTAACCGGAACCACGCTCGTGGGAATTGGCGTGTCGGTAATCGCCTGGATGAAAGGCATTGGGAAAACACGAGGTGGCGTCGACGGTGCCACCTCTTCAGCTGAAGAACGACCCTGCTGCTCCTGAAGAGCTCGACGCAGCTCCTCAGCTACCTTGCTGAGCTCCTCGTTCCTGGCGCGAGAGGCGACCAGGTCTTCATGTATCCTTGCCTGCTCCACGCGCGAGGCTTCCACAGTCGCCTGCAACGAGCGCATCATTTCGGCCATCTGCGCCATGGTCATGGCGGCGTCGCCTTCAGCTGCGACGGGAGCCACGGGACTGGAACGATTGCTTCTCATCTTTCTCATTAACTTCAGCGAACCATAGAAATACAGCAAATAACCCTTCAACCACGATCGAATCAGCGATCAACCGGAGAAAACTCAAGAAACTGCGCAAGAACCCAAGAACACCGCAAACCTTCGCAGAAAACCACCAAAGAACTCGAACTTCCACCAGACAGATTGCGCGCAAGCAACAAAAGACCTCACTCCACCGAATGAAAGACAAACGAACGGCACAAAACACAAACTCACCGAACGAAACTCAAAGAAACTGCAAACAACGGTTGCACCAGCACACAACCGCGCAGAAAACCTCGAAAACTTCCACGAACTCACGCTGTGGATGGGAGCACGTTTTACACGGCCCCACGGTGGGCGCCTGATGATCCCGCCTGTTGACCGGAGCGCTGGAGAATGCCTCGTCAAAGGATCGACGTGCGCGCCGCTTCTCACTTCCGTTCCTCCTCTGGATCTATCTCAAGAACCTGCAAAGAAACGACACGGCGCCGCTGCGGCCGATCGCACTCCGACGCTCAAGTCAGTGACGGTATCACCAAATACTAAGAACTGGAACCGTGCAAACTCTCTCTCACAAACAGCTATGTCACTCGCAAGCGTAAAGTGTATGAACTGAACGCGCGTACCTTAGAAAATCTGTTAAGAACTCTTATATACCTGGTGGTTTTCTCTCTCCTGGCAGTTACAGAATCGGACACGTGGCTCGCATCCAACTGTACACGTGCCATCATCTGGAGGCTCCCTGACTTGGCGCTGCTTCTACTCTCATTTTGGCTAAGTTACCTATGCATGGTACTGCCCAGTGCATAGCTAACTCAGGAGTGCGATCTCTACTGAAACTGGCGAGTTAGGGCCTTCATACACCTTCCCTGTGGTCTCGCCGGCCACCTTCATAATCTGCTTCTCCTTCATCTTCGGCGATGTGCTTGTTCTGGCGATCTCCGACTGCTTGGTCGCCTGGGTCTATATCTGGCGATTTCATCTTCAACCTGGCGATCGCCTATTCTGGTAAACTGGAAATCGGAACACGCCAACTTAACAATCGGCGACCACACGTGCCTCCCGACTTCCTTCCCATCTGCCAACCTGGCGCCTTGTCAACACGCCTATACTGTAGCAGGATGCCACGTCATCACACCCGTCCACCAGGGCGGTACAAATTTAGATAATAAATGAAATAATATAATGTAAATGAAAATTAATTAGTGCTGTCTAATTTTTAATATATGACGATTGATATAAAAATTCAATAAAATAGTGTAAAAAAGACAAAAAATATTATAATTATTCATTATAGAAATATAAATAAATATTTTAAAAATGCATTACAAAGTATACATATTTTTCATATTTCAAACATTATTAGTTAAAGTTTATGAAAAATTGCTATGAAAATTACATGTTTAGAGGGGACTAAATTGCAAATTTCCTATGAAATTACTGGTCATTGATTTCATCCGTTAATTGTTTTACTAAACATATCTAACGGTTAACACAGGTTGATCAGCGGTGAATCACATAAATGACCAGCCACAGTAGAACCCAAGGACATTTTTAACCCATCATTGCCTGTCTTGTTCCCCAAGAACAAAGTAAAGCGTAATTTGTGACCAAATAAAAAAAGTAATGTAATTTTCATAATTATGCCCTTTCATGTGGATCACAATAACACCGAACATGGACAGAAGGACATACAAAAGAAAACAACATCATATCCACACGCAAACAATCTTTATTTCTCCCTTCATTTACTCGCATCATCTTCTTCAACTGTGTTTAAAAAAAAAGAAGAAAAATATTGCGAGAAAAACTAATGAAAACAAAATAATTTACTTAAGGAATACGAAGTCACACACGCAAACATGGAGCGAAGAACGTGTGAATCAAGACACACCATAAAACAAACTCTAGTTTTATATATATATATATATATATATATATATATATATATATATGAATAAGTGGAAATGTGAAAACTAAACAAAGCGTCAAATCAAAGGAAGAAGAATTAAAAAAAAAATGTAGAGTGAAAAGAAAATTATTGAAATTTAACTTTTATTTAGTTGAAAAAATCTTTAGGATTTTGCTCACTATCGCAACTCCCAAGGTTACGCACCATTACTTTTCTCGAGCTTCTAAATTGTAAATAAAATGTTTCTCCCCTTACTTCATATTGATTATACATACATTGTATTGGATAAATGTATTTATGAAATTATTCATTTTTCAATTACGTGAAAATTAAAATATACATTAATTATAATTATTAAATATGAACACAAATAGTAAGAATTAAATCTTGTAGATTTAAATATTGTGAGTTTTTAAGGTAAGTACATCACTCAAATTTATGACTCCTACTCTAATAAACTAATTTTTCCCCCTTCTATGTTTGCTCCTAAGAAAAGGTTTAAACATTAAATTAATACTATTTAAATTGAACTAGTTTATTTTTTTCCAAAATATTCATAATAAATCATAATTAATAGTTAGTATCAGAATGCAGTTTTTGCATGTAACAGCAATTAAATTTACATCATTCCTGACGTATTTTAAATATTTAAACTTGGTATTCTTGAAATGATTATTATAATACCTTACGAACTTCCCGGATTTCTTCTCCTAGTTGTTTTCCACGTTCCTTCTCCATCCTATAAATACACATAAAGTCCACGGCTTTCCGCCATCAGTCTCAGTCTGCACGAAAAGCCATTTCAAAGAGCAACGTTTTTGAGTTGTGCTCCGAATTCAAAAAATGCAGAAAGAACAACACAAGGAGTATTTAGATTCGATGACGTGTCCTAGCTTCAACTACTACTCCACCGTTCAACTCGCCGTTATCGATAATCAAGATCACAACAGGACTCTAAACGACGACACGAGTTTCGAGTTTGCCGCGTTTCGAGACGAAGCCTGTTTCGACGACGCGTGTTTCCCCATTTTCAACGGCAAGATTCCGAGTAGCCACGGGAGCACCATCGCCAGTGGACGCGATGCCGGCTCGGCGATCCTCCGGTTCCCTATCACCGGAGAGGATCTTTGCCGGGGCGGCCACGATCCATTAACGGCGCCACCGTCGGAGTCGTCCTCGGAGGCGGATGAATTGGAGGGGGTTCCGGCGGAGACTTACTGTGTGTGGACGCCGAATTCGCCGAGAAAATGCAAGAAGAGCAATTCGACGGGGTCGTCGTCAAAGAAGTGGAAGCTTCTTGATTTGCTTCGCCGGAGCAATAGCGAGGGAAAGGAGTCGTTTCTGTTCCTGACGGCGGCGTCGGAGAAGAAAAGAGTGAACGAGCGGTGGAGCATAGAGGTCGGCGGAAAACAGAAAGGCAACAATGGTTTGGCTAACAAGAAAAACGCGGCGGTGACAGCGCACGAGGCTTTATATGTTAAGAACAGAGAATTGAGAATGATTGATAAGAAAAAGTCATTTTTGCCGTATAAGCCTGACTTGGTTGGGTTCTGCACAAGACGTTTTGGCAAGACATTTCCTTCGTTCTGAAGACTTTGTTGGATGAAACTATTTTCTGATTCTGAAAAAAAACAAGAAACACAGTGATTGGAGAAGTTAGATTAGATTAAGTTTGGTCTTTGTTTTCGCTCTTGGCATTTTTATTTAACATCGCAGCTAATCATGATTCATGTAAAAAGGGTGAAATGAATCGATAGTGTTTTATTATTAAACGATCTATGTTGAAGAAGCGGCGGAGGGCGTATGGATTCGAAGTGTCTGTTGACTTCAAATAGGGGTCGTCGGCACCAAGGTGGGCCAAGAAAGCAAATACTTTTTTCTTTCTAAAGGAAAGGGTTGGTAGAGAAATCATCATTGATAACAAGAAAAGACGAAACTCAAGTCTATGAAATGAAAGGAATAATCGATCATAGAGTTTATTGGCACAAAAATTGTAGGAGAGAGATCCATTATAAAAGTATCAGGACGGTCAAATTGCTATTCTTTCCCCTTCAATTCTGGAAGAGATATGGTGCCCAATGTTTAGAAAGATATGGTCATAGTATCGATGCATCTATCTCTTAAACCTAGGGTTTATATGCCTGAATTTTATATACGTAGAACATACATGATTTTCTGTATCATGTACAGGGAATCTAACATCCAAAGTATTTTCTCAGGAAAAATAGTTTAGTTCCTTTTAAAGTTTAATTTTTGAATGTTTTATTGAAAGGAAAGTTACACAATTAATGTCCTTAGAGAAATTCACTAGTACAAAATATGAAAACAACGACCCTTTATTTAGTGCGGCTTTGCGCTTAAACGCATTTGTAAAAAACGCACGCGGTGGCATTTTTGAAATTAAATTGTTTTACAAATGCGGTTCTAGAGTAAGACCGCATTTGTAAATCAATTCAAATGATATACAAATGCGGCCTTTACTATGACCGCATTTGTAAATCAATTCAGAATGATTTACAAATGCGGTCTTTACTATGACCGCATTTGTAATTAATTTCACATTGATTTACAAATGCGGTCATATTAAAGACCGCATTTGTAAATCATTTGAATTGATTTACAAATGCGGTCTTACTCTAGAACCGCATTTGTAAAACAATTTTACCCTAAAAAATTGAAGCACGCCACTAGTTTCACTTTCACTTTCCTCTTCTCCGCTCTTCGTTTCAACGTTTTGCGCTCAGTTCAGTTTCTTCTCTCTGCATTTTGTAAGTTTCAGTTTCACTCATTCGTTTTCGTTTTCGTTTTCGCATCATTCATTATTCACTTCGTTGGCATTGTCATTTTCGTTTCCTAACTTCGTTTGTGGCATTTAGGTTACTGTTCCATTGGTGTTCGCTGGTGTTTTCCTGCTCCACCACCGCCACAGCTTCCGCCGCCGCCTTCGCCTTTGTCTTGTGCCTCTGCCACTCCGATCACCATCAAGCTTGTTCACGACGGAAAGGTTGGTGTTGTATTTAATATTTATTTAATATTTTGAATTTATATTTAATATTTTGAATTTTTATTTAATATTTTGAATTTTTATTTTTCTGTATTATAATATATATTTAATTAATAACTAATACAACTTGGAATTTATAACTAATAACTAATAATTTATATATTTGTGTGTATTTTGAATTTTTTTTTATTATAATTTATATATAATTTAATAAATTAGTTACGGAAACAATTAATTTATATATTATTATATATAAATTTGTATTATATAATTTGTATTTTCTTAAATTTATATTATATATTTAGTTAGTTGTTAATTACATTTTAATAAAAGTTTTATGTTATGTTAGTTATTGTTACTTTTAGAATAGAATTATCGTGTTTGGATTGAGTCTGGGGGTGTTCGACCCTCGGCAAATGTGTGAGATGAAATATGATCCTGCCTGTTGACCAGAACGTTGGAACCTGCCTCGTCAAAGGATCGACGTGTGCACCGCTTCAAGCCTCCGTCCTTCTTCAAGATCCACCTCAAGAACCTGCAAAAGAACAGAGTGGCGCCGCTGCGGCCGATCGCACTCCAACGCCCAAGTCAGTGACCGAACCACCAAATACTAAGAGCAAGAACACTCTAGAACTCTCAAGGAACCGTGCAATGTTCTCTCTCACAGTATGCTCAAGAACCCGCAAGCGTAAAGAGTATAATCTGAACGTGCGTACCTCAAAAGTTTGTTGGGGAACCCTTAAATACCTGGTTACTTTCTCTCTCCTGGCAGTTACAGACTTGGACACGTGGCTCGCATCCAGTCGTACACGTGCCATCATCCGGAGCCTCCTTGACTTAGGCGCTGCTTCTGACTCTCTTTTTGGCTAAGTTACTTATGCATGGTACTGCCCAGTGCATAGCTAACTTGGGAGTGCGATCTCTACTGGAACTGGCGAGTTAGGGTGCCTTCGTACACCTTCCCTGTGGTCTCGCCGGCCGCCTTCATAATCTGCACCACCTTCATCTCTGGCGATGTGCTTGCTCTGGCGATCTCCAATCATTTGGTCGCCTGAGTTTACATCTGGCGACTTCATCTTTAACCCGGTGATCGCCGGTTCTGGTATGCTGGAGATCGGAACACGCCAACTTAATAACTGGCGACTTCACGAGCCCCCCGACTTCCTCCTCTTCTGTCAACCTGGCGCCTTGTCAACACGCCCATACCGTAGCTGGATGCCACGTCATCACTTCCGACTGCCAGGGCGGTACACAAGCCCCCCAGTCTTAAGCGAAGACTTGTGTAGCGAAAAGACTAAAAGAGTCACGTCATCTACGTGGCACTGGCGCAGAATTCCAAGCGGTTGCACTTTCTGCTCCTCTGACGCTCCACCAAACATTCTCCATCGTTCGACACGTGGCTTCATCAACGGTTACCTTCAGTTAACGTTTGCGCTTCCCAAACCCATTTCGAAAAACCCTTAAACCCATTTTCACTCCACTGTTCCATCACTTTTCTTCGTATCCTCAAACGCTCCAACTCTCTTATGCAAAAAAGCTTTCAGCGTTCTTCAACATTCTGAATCACCAACATTCTTCATCGCCTTCCTGATTATAAAAAGGTACTTCCTTTCCTTCTTCTGCTGGTTTTTCCTGCATTTTAACCGATTCGCATCATCTTTTAACTGTTTGGTGCATACGTTGTGGGTTGTTTTTGCGATTTCTCCTTCTTCGTAACTTAGGGCTCTGTCAAGGTCTCAACGAACCTACGTTCGTTCGTTTTTCACCTTTCTTCCATGATCGAGTCAGCCTCTGTGAACCCTGATCATTTTTCCTTTTCTTCTTCCTTTGCAGCTTCAACAATGACTCGCTCAAAGATCACCCCAAATCCTCCTCCTTCATCACGAAACCCCTCTTCACAAGCACACGACCCACCGCGAGTACGTGGCGCTTCGTCTTCTCAGGCTGAGAGGCCTGCACCTTCCCGCCCCAACCTGGCCCAGGCTACTCCGCCTGTCACCGGAGGAGCCTCCGTCCCCCCACCAGACTTCAAAAAACTATACCCCTGGGCCAACTCGACCCTGTTGGGGGAAACATCTTCTGTGAACACTGCTGGGGCAGTTCTGCGATTGACGAAGGGGGATGAGCCTCACCAATCATTCCACAAGGAGCACGATGAGAAGATGACAGTGCTACCTTGCCCCCCTGGCCTGCCAGTTTGTGCTGACGACAAGGCAAACACCGGTGGAGCCTTCTGTTTCGTCTACACAACCCTATTCAAGAAGGTGAAACTCAGGTTTCCATTCACTCGCTTTGAGAGGGAGCTTCTCACCGAGGTCAACATCGCCGCCGCCTAGCTTCATCCCAACAGCTGGGCGTTCGTGCGAGCATTCCAAGTCATGTGCGACCACCTGGGGTTGCCAGCATCGGTGGATGTCTTCCTATTTCTCTTCGAAGCCAAGCACCCAGGAGACCGCCTGTGGGTAAGCTTGAACGGGATCGCTGGGAGGTCGATCCTCTCCATCTTCCAGCAATCCTATAAAGACTGGAAGGGCAAATTCGTCCAGGTGCGTCCCAATGACAAAGATGTGTCGTTGCTCGACGGTTTCCCCTTGTACTGGGTAAACAAGGGGAACAAAGAGTCCAAAAGCTGCTTCAGGAGACCCAGAAGTCCTGATAGCATGGGCGCTTTGGACAGAGATCTCTGTTTTTTCCGGAAGAGTGTGGCAGACGCCAACATCACCTTCCTCACCACCACACTTATCTGCTTCGAGTTCTTCGAGGACCAACTCGAAATTCGAATAGGTTAGAACGTTTAAATTCTTGTTCTAATACTTACTCCTGTTAACTGTTTCTGGGCGTCTTGTGCGTTGTGCGCGAGACTTTGGTTTTATTTTTCTGCACCCTTTATCTGCTTTGCTGCATATTGCCTTATGCATTCATTTTCCCTCTGAACTAACCCTTGCATTTTTGCTCTATGCAGATAATATGTTGGGCCAGGGCAAGCTTGCTGAATTAAGGGCGCTCGCCCGAACCCACGGGTTGGCAACGGGTTCCCAAACAGTGCCAAATTCTGTGGTGGAGATCGCCGCCGCACAGGGCCGATCGCCACCCAAGGGCCCAGCTCCTTCCGATGTCCAACCCGCCGCTCAACGCAAGAAACTTGTCCTCAAAAGACCCAAGAGGAAAACTCCCCAAGTAGTCCACGAGGAGGAGGAGGAAGACGACGAGGTCACTGAGGATGGCCTTGTTACGAAGAGGAAGAGGGTGGCACCTTCTTCACCACCTGCCCCACCCCCTCTTCCAACATCAACACCTCCATCCACGCCTGCTCCACCTCCAATATTGCTTCCTCCGCCAGCTCCTGCCTCACCAGTCCAAGCAATTCCACTGGCAACTGCGCCACCTGCGGTTGAGGCCCCCGAGCCAAACTTCATGGAGGACCCCCCGAGTGCCTCCATGCCGTATGTATAAGCTGGAGGGGGTCCTCCTTCAAATGCCTCAGCCGCAGACGTTGCTCCAATCGGGGATGAAGTTGCTCATGACTCTCCAATCTTAATTACTGAGTCCCTGACGTCGCCACCTCGCCAAGAAGCACTTGCTGAACAACCAACTAAAGAAGGTGGCGGCGAGAGACAACAACAGGCCCACCAGGTGCCTCCACCAGCAAGCCTCTCTCTCGAGGTCACAAGGATGTGGGAGCCTTTTTCTGCTAAACTGAAGATGATGGCAGAAGACTTCCCCACCATTATAACTAGAGCTGTGGAGAGCTCCACCAGGAAGCTCTAGGACGACCTCTTCAACCTTCGAACTGAGAATAGCACTATGAGGGTTGAGGTGGAGAAGTTGTCCTTCAATCTGACACTCGCGGAGATTGAACACTCCCGAGTAGAAGATGCGATGAGCACCGAGCTCCGGTTGGCGCGCAAGGAGGCCACCAATCTTCGCCATAAGGTGCAGCTTATGGCTCAAGAGAAGATTGAGCTGGAAAGCAAGATTGTGCCTTATCGCGTTAAGGTGGCTGACTTAGAGGCCCTAATAAAAACTGACACCGCCAAGGTGAAGAAACTGGAGCAGAGGTCCGCTGATTGGGAGATCTTCCTGGGAAAGGTGGAAAAGGCGAGGGACGACGCCATGGCTGAGCTTGCCGAGGCCAACAAAGAGAAGGGGAAGATCGCTGCTGAATTGGGCCAAGTGCAAGCAGAATCCAAGAAGGTTGCTGAAGACCTTCTCCAGGCTCAAGAAACCAACGAAAAACTCAAGAAGCAAGTCGAAGAGCTGGAGCAGCAGAATAAGGGGCTGAAGGAACAAACTGAAGAACTCCAGAAACAGATTGAAGAACTTAATCTGAGTTCTGCCCAAATTCTGGCTGCTGGATTCGAGGCTGCACGGGAACAGTTTGCATGCTTGTTCCCCGATCTGGATCTCAGCATGGTGTCCCTAAACAACGAGGTGGTGGATGGGAAGGTGGTTCCCGTCGAAGACTGATCAATTTCCCCTCATCCACCGCCTTTATGCTTTTTCTTCGTATTTTGTAATGAACTTTCTTCTTTCTCTGTTTACGTACCCCGAACTGATATTTACTTAATGAAATTGCCTTTGTATTTCTTCCTGTAACTTCTTGGCCTGCTTCAACTTCCCTTGCGCAATTTACTTCAGAGAAATGACTTAGTAATTTCGTAGGCACGATCTTGTACTTAACTGTTTCGAACCATTTCAACTTCGAATAATAATCACATTAACAACTTGTAATCCTAAGGTAATTAACCTTAGCGCGAAATCACTCTTCAAGCAACGAACTTTAACTCAACCACTGGCTTAAAACATTTCTTCACCCGATCTGCTTCATCAAAACGGGTCTTTAACTTTCTCGCCACTGTTTGAACTTTTCCTGGTCGCCAAAGACTCTTGGCAATATCAGCTCCTTTCTGGCTTCATGCCTTGGCCATTGTTCTTTTATCTGGGGGTAGAGGCGCCTTTCGGATCCTTCTCTACCTTCCTGAACTTCAGAACAAAAGACCGGGTGGCTAGGCGTTCTCTTCGAACCTACCTCAACCACCTTCCAAACTTCGTCCACCCTTAACACCATACCTGAACTCGTTCGAGACGAGAAGGATTTTACCTTGCCTGAACTCGCTCATCGGCGAGAAGGTCTTTAGCTCGCCTGAACTCACTCATAGGCGAGAAGGTCTTTTACTTGCCTCTACATTGCCCCGGGGGTTACATCTTCTCGCCCCCAGAAACACTGAGGACTTTTCACTGGTGCCTCTACATTGCCCCAGGGGTTACATCTCCTCGCCCCCAGAAACACTGAGGACTTTTCACTGGTGCCTTTACATTGCCCCAGGGGTTACATCTCCTCGCCCCCAGAAACACTGAGGACTTTTCGCTCTTCCTCGCCTGCACTCGCTCGACGGCGAGGAGGTCTTTAACTCGCCTCAGGACGCGCGAGGGCGTTGAGGTCTTTTAGCTGGTGCCTCCGATCGCCGAAAGACGATGAGGACTTTAACTTTAACTTGTGCCTCCGATCGCCGAAAAACGATGAGGACTTAAAACTTTAACTGGTGCCTCCGATCGCTGAAAGACGACGAGGACTTAAAACTTTTAACTGGTGCCTCCGATCGCCGAAAGACGATGAGGACTTAAAACTTTTTAGAAAGCATGCAATATATCTTTAACTTGCCTTAAGCCATATACAAGTGACAAGGTCTTTCTTCAAAACTTTCTGAAAACAACAGGCACGCAATCTAAAACAACTTGTACTTTGAAAACTTCTCTTTATTGGGTGGCCTCATTAAAAACCCTCCTTAGGGAAAAAAGAGTGCCCCCTTCAAACTGTTTTAACAGAGACATTGTAATATAACTTCGTGTTTGTCTTTACTTATAAGGCTTCTTAACTGTAATACAACTTCAGGTGCGTGGCGTTCCAAGTGCGAGGAATCGCCCCTCCTTCCAATGTCTCTAAGCGGTAGGCGCCGTTCCCGAGCGCCTCGGTTATTCTGAACGGCCCCGTCCACTTGGGCGACAGTTTATTCTCCATCTCGTACTGGTGGGCCTTCCTCATCACCAGGTCGCCTTCTCTAAACTGTCTTGGCATCACCTTCGAGTTGTATCTTCGTTCAATCCTTCTCTTCACCGCTTCAACCTTCAATCTCGCCTCTTCCCTGACCTCATCCAGTAGATCCAGGTTCAGCCTTCTCTCTTCATTCGAGTCTTCCTCTACGAAGTTCTGGAATCTCGGCAAGCTCTCCTGGATCTCCACTGGAATCATTGCGTCGCATCCATAGACCAAGCTGAACGGGGTCTCATGGGTTCCTGACTGCTCAGTGGTGTGGTACGCCCAGACTATACGGGGTACCTCCTCAGCCCAACTTCCTTTGGCTTTCTCTAGCCTTCTCTTCAAACCTCTTAGCAACACCCGATTAGCTGACTCCACCTGGCCATTTGTCTGAGGGTGCTCGACGGATGCAAACACTTGTTGAATTCCCACCCCTTCGCAAAGCTTCTTCAACAGGTGTCTTGCAAACTGAGTCCCATTGTCCGACAGCAGGCGCTTGGGCACTCCAAATCGGCACACAATGTTCTTCCACACGAAACCTTCGATCTTGTGTGCGGTGATCTGGGCCACTGGTTCTGCTTCGATCCACTTGGTGAAATACTCAATCGCCACCACCAAGTACTTCATCTGCCTGATCGCCAGCGGAAAAGGTCCCAGGATGTCGATTCCCCAAGTATGAAACGGCCAAGGGCTGTAGATCGACTTCAACTCCTCGGGAGGCGCCTTGTGCCAATCGGCGTGCTGTTGGCATTGTTTGCAACACTGGGCATACTTCTTGCAATCTTCTCTCATCGATGGCCAGTAGTACCCTGCACGGAGAGTCCTTGCGGCCAGAGCTCGACCCCCGACGTGGCTTCCGCATATACCTTCGTGGAGCTCTGCCATGATTCTCGTGCACTTCTCGCCATGTACGCATTCCAGGAGTGGGTGAGTGAACCCAAACCTGTACAGATCGCCATCAATCAATGTGTACTTGCTAGAATTTTTCTTTACCTTCCTAGCCTCTGTTGGATCCAGCGGGAGAAGGCCATCTGCCAGGCACCGCTTGTACTGTGTTATCCAAGTGTCTGGCTCATGGGTAGCGCAGACCTGTGTCATGTTCACCCTCTCTCCCCGACACGCTCTAATTCTCGGCGATCTCAAAGTTTCTTGCGTCAGGGACTTATGACTTCTCGCTGCTTTCTCCGTCGACTTGTTTATCTGAAGAACCAGGTGATCTGCTACAAATGCTCTCGGCGTCTTCAGAGTTTCTTGAATCACCGTCCTCTGCCTACCCCTCTTGCCTGAGCTGGCGAGCTTAGCTAGCAAGTCAGCTCGGGCATTCTGCTCCCTGGGCACATGCACTACTTCAAAGGAGGCAAAGGAACTCTTCAATTCCTGCACATACTCCAGGTAAGCCGCCATTTGTGGATCTTTAGCCTGGAACTCGCCTGTTACTTGCCCTGTGACTAGCAGCGAGTCACTCTTAGCCATTAACACCCTCGCTCCCATCTCTTTGGCCAGCAAAATCCCGGCGATCAGCGCCTCATATTCTACTTGATTGTTACTGGCTTTGAAGGCAAATCTCAAAGATTGTTCGATCAGCACGCCGTTGGGTCCTTCCAAAATGACTCCAGCACCGCTACCCTGCTGGTTCGACGATCCATCCACCGAGAGCACCCAACGGAAGTCGTCCCCTTCAACTCGTGTTGCCTCAGATGAGAGCTCAACCACGAAATCTGCAAAGATTTGCCCCTTGATCGGGCCTCGAAGCTCATACTTAATATCAAACTCTGACAGTTCGACTGCCCACTTCCCCATCCTGCCAGCGACGTCAGGCTTCTTCAACACCTTCTGGATGGGCAAGTCAGTCATCACCAGAATCGTGAAGTTTTGGAAATAGTGGCGCAACCTCCTCGCCGAAAATACCACAGCCAGCGCAGCCTTTTCCAGGGCCTGATATCTCGTCTCGGGGCCCTGCAACACCTTACTAACAAAATAAATAGGCTTCTGAGCCTGATCTTGATCCTGGGCGAGCACCGCACGCACCGCCCTCTCAGTTACAGCAAAATACAACCTGAGAGGGGTTCCCACCAGCGGTTTACACAGGACCGGCGGGCTCGCCAGATATTCCTTCAGCTTGACGAAGGCTTCCTCGCACTCCTTCGTCCAAGCAAACTTGTTATTCCTCCTTAGGCATTGAAAATAGGGATGGCCCTTTTCTCCGCTAGCTGACACGAAGCGAGACAGGGCTGCCATCCGACCTGTTAGCTGTTGAACCTCCTTCACCGTAGCTGGGCTCCTCATCGCCAAGATGGCGGCACACTTATCAGGGTTGGCCTCTATGCCTCTTTCAGTTAAGAGGAAACTCAAAAACTTTCCAGCCTCCACGCCGAAAATGCATTTCTCTGGATTAAGCTTTAATTTGAACTTGGCGATCGTCGTGAACAATTCCTCCAAGTCCGCAACGTGCTTGCTTTTTTCCGGCGAGGTCATGACCATGTCATCGACGTACGCTTGCACGTTCCTTCCCAGCATCGGTGCAAGTACTCGATCCATGAGCCTCTGGTACGTGGCCCCCGCGTTCTTCATCCCAAACGGCATCACCTTGTAGCAGTAGCACGATCTCTCCGTCATGAAGGCTGTCTTCTCTTCATCCATGGGATGCATTTTGATCTGATTATACCCCGAGAAGGCATCCAGGAAGCTCAACAGCTTACATCCTGCAGCACTATCTACCAGGGCATCTATGCTTGGTAAAGGATATGAATCCTTCGGGCAAGCCTTGTTCAGGTCAGTGAAATCGACGCACATGCGCCATTTCCCGTTACTCTTCTTCACCAGCACGACATTTGCCAGCCATTCAGGGTACTGGACTTCCCTGATGTGGCCTGCAACGAGGAGTTTCTGTGTTTCGTCCCTGATCGCCTGCCTCCTCTCCTCGTTGAACTTTCTTCTTCTTTGCCGCACCGGTTTCACCAAGTTGTCCATCGCCAGATGATGGCACAAGAAGTCGGGATCGATCCCGGGCATGTCCGAAGCGGACCATGCAAACGCGTCCAGATGCCGCTCAATCACCTTGGCGATCTAGTCCTGGAGCTCAACCTCCAGGGATCTTCCCAGCTTGAAGATCTTTCCCCCGATTTCTCTCTTGAGCCACTGCTCGACGGGTTTTGGTCTGGTTTCTCTGGCGATCACCGCCCTGGCGATTCCCAGCTCTCTCGCTTCCTCAGGGCGATTCCTTGCCTCTTCCTCCTCCAGACCAGCGTTCCCCTCCCCCAGCTCAGCGTCCACCATCTCCACGTCCCTTCCGGCGGTCTCTTCTATTTCCGTCGACCTAGGTTTCACACCGGGAGGCGGGGTGGTTGTCACGTAACTCACCGATCTTTTGTTTTTCAGGCTATTCTCATAGCACTTCTTCGCTTCCTTCTGATCGGATTTGATGGTGATAACCACCCCCTCCATAGACGGCAGCTTCACCTTCATGTGCCGGGTCGACGGTATGGCACCTATCCTGTTGAGCGTGGGTCTTCCCAACAGGATGTTGTATGCTGAAGGAGCGTTTACAACCAGATATTTGATTTTTTCCGTTCTTGAACCCGCCACATCTGTAAACGTTGTCCTTAATTCTATGTACCCCCTGACCTCCACCTGGTCACCAGCGAAACCATACAAACACCCTCCATAGGGCCTCAACTGGTCAAGGGGCAGCTCCAACTGCGTGAAAGTCGGCCAAAACATCACATCTGCCGAGCTTCCTTGGTCCACTAGCACCCTGTGGACCTTTCTTCCTGCTGTTATCAGCGAAATTACTATGGGATCGTTGTCATGAGGCACAACATCCCGGAGATCTTGCTTGGTGAATGTAATATCCACTTTCGGCGAGTGGTCTTCAAACATATCCACCGTCATCACAGACCTCGCGTACCTCTTCCTCTGTGATGTGGTGCATCCACCTCTTGAGAAACCCCCTGCAATGGTGTGGATCTCTCCATACGTGGGCATCTCGTGCTGCTGAGCCTCAGCACCTGCTGGTTGGGAGCTCGACGCGCCCCCCGTCCTTCTATCCAGCAAATAGTCGTTTAGGAACCCGCTCTTAACCAGATCATCGAGCTGGTATCCTAATGCTAAGCACGAGTCCACTGTATGGCCAAAGCCCTGGTGGAACTCACACCAGGCGTCTGGCTTTGGTCCTAGCACCTTGTCGCCCACCTTTTCTGGCGCCTTCAACCTAGCGGATATATTGGGAATGGCGATCAGATCCGCCAATCCCATGACAAACTTGTGCTTAGGCGGGCGATTGTATTCCCGGTGTGCTGGTTGCTGGCGTCCTTGGCCCCTGCCCTTGTTCTTCCTTGGATCATAAGGATGGCGAGTCCTCTGATCCCTTCTGGCCGCCGCTGTCTCCAGCACCCTCTGCGGCTGGATCCTGGTCTGGGCGCGTGGCCTAGTGGGGGCCACGCTTCCTCTCTTCTCGGCGACTTCACTCTCGTCGGTGATGTGGGCCACCGCAAGTCGCCTAACCTCAGCAAACGTGGCGGGGTGTGCCCTGATCAACGCCTCGCAGAATGGTCCCGGCAGCACGCCCTTCTTAAATGCATAGACTAGCATTTCTTCATCTTTGGCCGGCGATCTGACCATCTGCGCCCCAAAGTGATTTAGGTAGTCCCTGAGGGACTCTCCCTGATACTGCCTTATATCAAACAGGTCGTAAGACACCCTGGGCGGTGCCTTATTCACGATGTACTACTCGACGAAAATCTTCGAGAACTGCTGAAAACTGGTTATGTGACCGTTAGGCAGGCTCACAAACCATTCCAGCGCCGTTCCCTGGAGCGTGCTCACGAACATCTTGCAGTATACGGCGTCTGATCCCCCTGACAGCATCATCTGCGTATGGAACGTAGTGAGATGAGCTTCAGGATCCTCCACGCCGGTAAAGACAGCCTTAACAGGTACCACACTCGTAGGAATAGGCGTGTCAGTAATCGCCTGAACGAAAGGCATAGGGAAAACACGAGGCGGCGTCGACGACGCGACCTCCTCAGCAATAGGACGCCCTTGCTGCTCCTGAAGAGCTTGACGCAGCTCCTCAGTCACCTTGCTAAGCTCATCATTCCTGGCCCGAGAGGCGGCCAGGTCCTCGTGCATTCTCGCCTGTTCTATGCGCGAGGCTTCCACAGTTGCCTGCAACGAGCGCATAATCTCTGCCATCTGCGCCATGGTCATGGCGGAGGCGCCTTCAGCAGCGACGGGCGCAACTGGACTTGAACGATTGCTTCTCATTTTTCTCATGAAACTTGGCGAATCACAGAATGCAGCGAACAACACTTACTTCAGCTACGATCGATTCAGCGATCAATCGGAAAAAACTGCACGAAATTCCGCAAGAAAACTCAAGAACACCGCGAACCTTCAAAGAAATCTGCAACTCCACCAGAAACCACCGCTTCTCCCACGGATAACCAAACGAGCGAAAGAAATCAAACTCCACCGAACAAATCACGCGAAAACAGCAGAAAACTTCACTTCACCGGACAAAAATCCAAACGAACGGTGGAAAACGCGAAAACACCGAACAAATCTCAAACGAACAGCGAACGATGGTTGCACCAGCACACAACCACGCAGAAAACCACGAAAACCTCCAAGAACTCACGCTGTGGATGGGAACAGGTTTTACACGGCCCCACGGTGGGCGCCTGATGATCCTGCCTGTTGACCAGAACGTTGGAACCTGCCTCGTCAAAGGATCGACGTGTGCACCGCTTCAAGCCTCCGTCCTTCTTCAAGATCCACTTCAAGAACCTGCAAAAGAACAGAGTGGCGCCGCTGCGGCCGATCGCACTCCAACGCCCAAGTCAGTGACCGAACCACCAAATACTAAGAGCAAGAACACTCTAGAACTCTCAAGGAACCGTGCAATGTTCTCTCTCACAGTATGCTCAAGAACCCGCAAGCGTAAAGAGTATAATCTGAACGTGCGTACCTCAAAAGTTTGTTGGGGAACCCTTAAATACCTGGTTACTTTCTCTCTCCTGGCAGTTACAGACTTGGACACGTGGCTCGCATCCAGTCGTACACGTGCCATCATCCGGAGCCTCCTTGACTTAGGCACTGCTTCTGACTCTCTTTTTGGCTAAGTTACTTATGCATGGTACTGCCCAGTGCATAGCTAACTTGGGAGTGCGATCTCTACTGGAACTGGCGAGTTAGGGTGCCTTCGTACACCTTCCCTGTGGTCTCGCCGGCCGCCTTCATAATCTGCACCACCTTCATCTCTGGCGATGTGCTTGCTCTGGCGATCTCCAATCATTTGGTCGCCTGAGTTTACATCTGGCGACTTCATCTTTAACCCGGTGATCGCCGGTTCTGGTATGCTGGAGATCGGAACACGCCAACTTAATAACTGGCGACTTCACGAGCCCCCCGACTTCCTCCTCTTCTGTCAACCTGGCGCCTTGTCAACACGCCCATACCGTAGCTGGATGCCACGTCATCACTTCCGACTGCCAGGGCGGTACAAAATAGAATACTAATTATTAGAAAATCCTAACTATTCCAGAATATATAATGGATCGAGGTTGGATTAATGTTGTTCGTATAAGTGATGAGTACGAAAGGGGAGTAGAGGAATTTATACAATTTGCGCAGCGTAACGTGATTATTAGTGGTCATGATGGAGCAAAGATCAGGTGTCCGTGCGTTAACTGTTTGAATGGAAGGATACTGGATGTGAATATCATGAGGGAACACCTGCTATGTGATGGGTTTCTTCGATCTTATACAACTTGGACATGGCATGGTGAATTATTAAATTTACCACGTGTTTCCGTAACTGAAGAATATGTGGGTTCTACCATGGATGAAGCAGTACACGATGATGGAGATGATGATCGATTAGAGGACATGATTCGTGATGTGGGAGCTGAGTGTTTTGCAAAAGCGCATGAACATGGAAGTATGTCAAAAGATGCAGAGACTCCTTTGTATCCTGGATCAACTAACTTCACACGGTTGTCGGCGGTGTTAAGATTGGTGAATTTGAAGGAAATAAACGAATGGACTGATAAAAGCTTCACAGAATTGCTCCAGCTGTTGAAGGATATGCTTCCAGAGGGAAATAGTCTACCTAATCGTAATTACGAGGCCAAAAAGATTCTTTGTCCAATGGGTATGGAGTACAAAAAGATACATGCATGTCTTAATGATTGTATATTATACCGGAAAGATTTTGAATTGTTGAAAAGTTGTCCGAGGTGTGGGTTATCACGTTATAAGTTGAAACAAAAAGATGATGATTCTATTGATGACATGGAAAAGCATGGACCCC
Source organism: Phaseolus vulgaris (assembly GCF_000499845.2). Classification (NCBI taxonomy): domain Eukaryota; kingdom Viridiplantae; phylum Streptophyta; class Magnoliopsida; order Fabales; family Fabaceae; genus Phaseolus; species Phaseolus vulgaris. The sequence continues at coordinate 31,362,913 of NC_023752.2, read as the reverse complement.
CAATGAATGTTATGTGGTATCTTCCCATCATTCCAAGGATGAAGCGTTTGTTTGCAAACCCAGACGATGCTAAGAATCTTAGATGGCATGCAGATGAGAGGAAATGCGATGGCATGTACCGACATCCAGCTGATTCTATTCAATGGAAGAAATTTGATGATGACTTTCCAGAGTTTGGTAAAGAATCAAGAAATATCTGACTTGGTTTAGCTACAGACAGAATGAATCCGTTTGGTAATATGAGTACAAATCACAGTTCATGGCCTGTATTACTAGTTATTTACAACTTACCTCCTGGATTGTGCATGAAGCGAAAATACATGATGTTGTCTATGATGATATCCGGTCCGAAACAACCAGGGAATGATATTGATGTTTATCTAAGTCCCCTAATTGAAGATTTGAAGTTAATGTGGGACCAGGGTGTTGAAGTATTTGACGGATTTGCTAATGAAACTTTCAAGCTTCATGCCATGTTATTTTGCACCATCAATGACTTTCCGGCATATGGTAACTTATCAGGTTATAGTGTTAAGGGTCACAAAGCGTGTCCAATATGCGAAGAAGACACTGCTTCTCAACAATTGAAACATGGAAGGAAAACAGTATATCTTCGGCATCAGAGGTTTCTTAGAAGTCATCATCCTTACCGGAGGTTGAAAAAAGCCTTTAATGGACACCAAAAGGGTAGTGGTCCACCAACTCCATTAACCGGTCTTGAGGTTTACGAAAAGGTAAATAACATAGACCACACCTTCGGTAAGTAAAAAAAAAAAGTCATCTGTGACAAATATTTGGAAGAAGAAATCAATCTTCTTTGATCTTCCGTACTGGTCGAGGTTAGAAGTCAGACATTGTATAGATGTAATGCATGTTGAGAAGAATGTGTGTGATAGCTTAATTGGTACACTTCTTAACATTAACAGGAAGACGAAGGATGGTCTAAATGCTCGTTTAGATTTGATTGAGATGAACATACGCGACGAGTTGGCACCCATAGAAATGGGTAAATGTACATATTTGCCCCCAGCCTGTTACACAATGTCAAAAGATGAAAAAATTAGTTTTTATCAATGTCTAAAAGGTGTGAAAGTGCCACAAGGACATTCCTCAAATGTGAAGAGCCTAGTGTCAATGCAAGATTTGAAGTTAATTGGGTTGAAGTCTCATGATTGTCACATCTTGATGCAACAGTTATTGCCGGTAGCTATCCGTGGGATCTTACCAAAAAATGTTAGACATACCATAACCCGTTTGTGCTCATTCTTCTCTTCCATCTGTTGTGAAGTCATTGATCCCTCAAAACTAGATGAACTTCAAAATGAAATTGTTGTTATCTTGTGTGAATTGGAGATGTTTTTTCCTCCGTCTTTTTTTGACATCATGGTTCATCTAGTTGTGCATCTGGTAAGAGAGGTTAGATTGTGTGGACCAGTGTACTTAAGATGGATGTATCCTGTTGAGCGGTATATGAAAATTTTGAAAGGTTATGTGAAAAATCATTATCGTCCAGAGGCTTCAATGATTGAAAGGTACATAGCTGAAGAAAGTATTGAATTTTGTTCAGAGTACATGACAAAAGCAAATCCAATAGGTGTTCCAGCTAATTCATGGCACCACAGGCGTTCTACAAGTAAATGTTTACGTGGTGTGAATATTGTAAGCAAATCTCGATCAGAAGTCTTGCAAGCACATTTGTACATATTGAATAACACAGATGAAGTTGTACCATACATAGAAGCTCATAAAGCCATTGTGAAGGCAAATAAACCAAGACAAGAAGAGAAATGGGTCTTGATGGAACATAATAGAACTTTCATGCCTTGGTTTAAAGACGAGGTGTTCAAGAATTCAACGGCATCAAAGACCTTGACCTGGTTGGCTGCTGGATTGAAGTTTGATGTCATCTCATGTACAGCGTACGAAGTGAATAATTGTATATTTTACACGAAGTCCATGGATGAAAAGAGTACAGTTCAAAATTCTGGTGTTACTCTTGAAGCCGAGTCAATGCAGTTTTCGACTTCGAAAGATACAAATCCAGTACTTGGATCAATGGCATACTATGGGTTTATAGAAGAGATATGGGAGATTGACTACACTAAGTTTTTCGTTCCAGTTTTCAAGTGTAAATGGGTTGACAATAAAAGTGGGGTTAAAATTGATGATTCAGGATTCGCACTAGTGGACTTTCGAAAGATAGGGTATCGAGATGAGCCATTTATAATGGTTCAACAAGCATCTCAAGTTTTCTACGTGAAAGATCCTATGTCAGAACATTGGTATGTCGTTTTACACGGCAAAAAGCAAGGGGAGACCATAGATGATATTGAAAATGGTGACCCCTGTTCATTCACACCAAAGATAATTAATAAAGATGACGATGTAGTTGATGATGTACATGCAACCCGTAAAGACCACAGTGAAGGAATTTACATATGAACTTTCAACCTACATGCAACCTGTAAATAAGCATTTTTTATTTACATTTTTATGTATTATTTTTATAAGATTTTAATTCGATGCAGATTAACTAATGTTTGTTACCTAATTTTTTTAACAGAGACATGGATGACGATCAGACCCCACTCAAACCTCGATCCGGACGAGGCAGCAGAGGACCTACTAGATTGAAGCGTCTCGCATTGAGACGTGCTGCTGGTGAGAAGACACGTGTTGACATTGACGTCAACACTAGAGTGGCTTTTGGTCCTAAGGCAGATGAGTTTATGAGCTATCTTGGAGTTGTTTCTCATGAGAGGCTCTCCATTCTGATTAATTCATGGGATGAGGTGTCAGAGGTCGACCGTAACATGATCTGGGAGGATGTTCTGGTAAGCTTTACATTTTGATATAATTCTTTTTAATATTCATTGATTAATTTTAATTTGCTGATGTTATTTTGCAGGCAAACTTTGAAATTCCTGATGTGGAACCGCTTCGATCAAAGATTATATCGAATATCGGACTCAAATTTCGTACCTTTAAGTCAAGACTGACTTCGAGATACATTTCTGGCGACCTTAAAGACGAAAATCCATGTTTAAAGTACCAACATATTGATGAAGACACATGGCGTCTTTTTAGAGAAAGCTGTGAAAGTGAGGCTTGGATGGTAAGTGAAGTAACTTTTTTGTTTATATAACATTAATAAGTTTATCTTATTTACTTCAGTTTGTTTATTTCAATTATGACAGGATCGTCGGAAGAAAGCTCAAGAGATAGCTTTGAAGAATCTTACCCTGCACGTTATGTCTCGTTCGGGGTATCGAAAACTTGAGCAAACACTGATGGTGGAAAAGGAGAAATCTCAACAGGGGACGTTGTTTGAGAATGTGGAAACAGGGTCAATTCTCCTCCATCACCACCTTTTCGCCATGTAAAATGGAAGAGGGCCCGAATTAAAAAGTCGGGTGCACCAAGTTCTGAGCAATCCGGGGTTATCATCGAAAAAATTGTAAGTTATTTTTGTTATTTTCATTTATTTTAAAGCATTAATTATATTAATGATTGAAAATATGATTTTTGTGTACTCTTGCAGGATTCCTTGGAATCCGACGGTAAATTTGTTGCTGAAGGTCGTCATGATATCCTGGTTGAAGCAATTGGACGACCTGAGCACTCTGGTCGTGTTCGTGCAGCTGGACAAGGGGTCAGAATTAAACTATATTTTGGAGTTTCAGAACGACAGTCATCCTCCTCCTCCAAAGAGAACGAAACTCAAATGAAGACTAAGATACGTGAAGAATTAATGGAGGAGATGAGAAAGGAGATTGATTTGATGCGGCTAGAGATGAGAAAGGAGAATGATCGAATGCGACAAGAGTTTCTATCGCAACAACTTTGTGCTGAGCCGATTGAACCCCTTGTTAGTCCCACTCCCAAGAGCACAAAGGGGAGTTGTGTGGCTCCTCCAACATCAGGGGATGATATCAATGGGCAGACGGAGGATTGTGAGCTACTGGTAGTGGGCGGCAAACTTCCTCGGGTGGTGGCACTTGGAAAAGTCTATAAAAACGCCACCACCTTACATAACGTTCCTCTCTCCCCTGATGTGGCGAAGGTAATAGTTGAAAAAGTACGATTTCCTGATTCAGATGAGGTAACCACTATGGCCGATGCATTTCAGACATTCGTTGCCTGGCCCAGAGAGCTCATTCGATCTATGCCCGAACCTCATGTAATAATTTCATTTCATTATATTATTTTTTATTTATATTTATATATTACATATAATTTAATACAAATGTTGTTTATCTTGTAGAAACCTTTTCAGCCACCAAGTCCGGAAAAGAAGCGTGAGGTTCCAGTTGACGATCCTATAGCTTCCCTACGTCTCATTGCTAGTCAGATTGGCAATGAACCTTTTCCAGTTCCGTGGGATAATACATTTTTTCAAATAAACACTGAACTGCCACTGATGATTTACAACACAGATTTATCAGAATTTATATCTGGGAAACAGGAGCTCAATATAAGTATAATTCAATTTTTTATGATGTAAGTATCTTTATCTATTATTCAATTTACTTTATGTTAAATTATTATTGATTATGCTTTAACTAAAAACTTGTAGGTTTTTGCATAGAGTTTGTATCACTGAGGGGAAGGAAAATATGTATGGATTCTTAGATCCTGCATATACTAATCCCGTTGGACCAAACTCATATGAGACTCAAGCATACATCACTAACACCCTAAAAAAATAGGGAAAACAAATTTATTTATGCCCTTATATTAATGAGTAAGTTTAATTATATGTCATCAATTATTATTATTTCATGTTTTAAATATTTACTAACTCTTTTCATTGATGATATAGACATCATTGGCAGTTACTTGTCTTATCAATGGTTAATAAGACTGCTGTGTGGTTCTGTTCCCTACACAAGAAGATTCCCACAAAATTTAAGGATATCATTGATACGTAAGTACATTATAAATTGAACTTTGTATATGTTACTAATTAACCATCTACTAACGAGGTTTTTTTGTATTAACCAGTTCATGGCGTGGATATAACATCCTAAAAGGTCGATCAAATTCAAATAATTTGAACTAGATAAGAATAAAGGTTTGTAATTTTTTTCTTTCTCTATTATCATTGTTTATCAATATACTAACATATTACTTTTTATTGAATTATAGTGTAATAAACAACCAGGAAGCTATGAGTGTGGCTATTACATTATGCAATGGATGATTACCATTATAAGACTAGGTGTTAAAACTGGTTGGAAAGAGGTACTATATATGTTAAATCATTTTTATAATTCTTGAACATATATATATCTAAAAACTAATTTATGTCAACTTTGCAATGCAGTTATTCACAGAAGAAACACCAATGAATGAGGAAGGCATTTCATATGTTAGAGATTCTTGGTCCACATATTTCATAAATTTTTATAACTCTAGCATAGGTAAACAATAGTGGTTTTATTATATGTAATTTGATTACTTGTAAATGTACATTTTGATGATTTCAATTGATTACTATATTTCTGTATTTGTCTGGCTGGGTTTGATCATTATGCAGGTTATTAAATTATATGGTTTCTGCACAATACAAACTGCACTTTAAAAAAAAACACTATTTACAAATGCGGTCATTTACCAAGACCGCATTTGTAAATGTGATTTATGAATGCGGTTCTTACCAAGACCGCATTCGTAAATCCTAAACCCCTAACCCTCATCCCTCATTCAGAATAATATACAAATACGGTTATTTTAAGTAATCGCATTTGTAAATCTAATTTATAAATGCGGTCCTATGACCGCATTTGTGAATGCCTGATTTACGAATGCGTGCTTATCAAATGCGGTTCTATGACCGCATTGGTAAATGTAAAATAGCCGCTTTTGTTTTACATTTCTGCACTAGTGATTATAGTTCAATAATTTCTAATTTGATCAATTGTTTGATTTTGGCAAAGGGAAATTAAGCATTCTAACTCAAAATTTATATTTTATCCTTTTACTAGTCTTAACTCTTAAAAAAAATTCTAACACATTATCATTTTATTACGTGTTTAAATACAATAAATCATAAAATATGATTATCCATCATTTATAAGAGGATTTGTGTTAAACATATTAGGTAAGATGTAAGTGACTAGTTTGATAAACGACACAATATTGTGTAATATTTTTTTTATGTTTGATAAATGTAATTATTGTTCAAATAATATGTGCACAAATTAAATTAACATTGTATTATTTGAACATAGGTACGCTATTTTATTATGAGAAATGTTTATTACTTAACCAAAAAATATGTTCAAATCCAATTACAATTCAACATCAAAACCATTTCAACTCTAGCTTAGTTGTTCATGTATGTTGTGTAATTTTACCATGAATTGATGCAAAAGGCTAAACTACCTAGAAAGATTAATACTACTAGTAATTAAGGATTTTGCAAAAAGTAGAAGAGCATTTAAAGTTGCATGAAGAGCCTTTAATGCAACATTCATATTCAAGCTCGTTAGACACAATAGATATACATGAGAGTTGAAGTTGCTCAACAACTAGAAATGATCTCTCAATGGATATCTTATTCCAATGTTTATATAAAGCCCTTCATAAAAAAAAAAGAGATAATAGATGTTGCACCGTGCCAAAATGTTGTCTAGATTTTTCTAAGCCTTATAATGCTTCATGGAGAATACTCTGAGTGTTTATCCAACTAAGTAGGAGAGAACGCTTAAGCAATGTATTCATCAAAAGACACAATCCCTTCCTAAAGATCTAAATTCATTATTTGTATTAGGAAAGAACATCCAAATCTTGTATCCGTTGTAAGAAGTAAACACTTTGTAGTAGATAGTCCTAATGATATGATGATCATGTAAACACTTAACCTTCCTACCTTAGTCGGGAGTGATTGTTTGGTAAACAATACTTGTTAAGCCAGGAGTGGCGTAAAGAATACTTAAAGGAGTAGGCAGTGCCTAGGTGCCCAAAGAATACTCATTTAGCCAGAAGTTGCTTGGTAACAATTATTATTTTAACCAGTAGTGGTTTGAGAAAGAATACTCTTTAACGAGGTTAGCCAAGAGTTAATAGGATTAGCCAGGAGTGGTTGCGATCCCAGAATACTCAGTTAAGTCAAAAGTGACTTGTGTCAAGAATACTCAAGGGGTTAGCCAAGAGTGGCTACAAGCTCAAACTATACTCAATGGATTAATTGAGAATGACTATGAACACAGAGAATACTCTAAGTGTACTTTGTAACATTAGTATGCCTAATGGGACTCAATTTATTGATTAAGAGTTGGATGTAGGATGTAGTCTTTTATGAAAAATGAGCCAATATAGATTGTTGTGTGATCTTTCTTCCCTATCTCATTTATATTACATGCTATTATCATTTGCATTAATTAGTGAAAGGGGATTATTGTGAAGTTACGAATAAAAAATGTTTTAGTAAAGTGTTTTGATTAAGTCCTTACGCCGAGCTTGCTGTAACTAATCAAACACAAGAACAATAGTTTGATTACTCGATGAACTACTTTAGTCAAGTGATTAAGCTGAATTGCATAACTATGTTTATTAAATTCATTAGATGCAAGAGATACACTTTGATCACTTAAAAGTACAAAACTATTGTTTGAATTTCCTATCAAACGATATTTCCAGAAAACTTCAAAATTAAATAAACACAATTCAACCCTTTTCTCTTGTGTTTTTCCTTTTTTTTTCATAGTTGGTATTAGAGTCGGTCTTTAAAAGGTTGAGCGCTTGACAAAGACTAGAGGAAAATATCCAACATTGCAAGCATGGAATATCATATACTATGTACTGACCCGTCCTCAGGCGTTGACCAAAGTCAACACACGGTGGGACCCGTCAGGGGCACAATGAGGTAAGAAAGAGAGTCGGCCTCGGGCGTTGATTGGGTCCGGACCAAGGGGTACTTGCATCCGATGGGCGTCGCCCCCCGATACCCACGGGTAGGAACGACCGTGGAGGAGGCGGCACCATAGGAAGCGACAGAGTAGGAGGCGGTACGGTAGGGCGTGGAGGCCTCGGGCCTCTACGACCCAAAGAGTAAAACTAGAAGAGAAAGGTGGCTTTCAAGCCACATCCCCAGTACCAACAAAGAGGGATCCACCTCACTACGTATCCGTGCATGAGCCGTGGGCACGCGGAAGTACGCGCCATCGTTAGAGAACCACTAGGACAGAAACGACCCAGGAGGAGGGCCACGTCCCAGGGGGTAATCTACATGCATGGCACATGAGGAGGGCGGAGATACTCTCAGGGCGAGTGACTAAGAGGTGTGGGCGCATGAGTTGGCGTTCACGTAGTCATCCCCCGCACCAGTTGCACTTCGAGAAGAGAGACTTATACGCTGGGATTTCCCTAAGCTAGGTGACAGCGCTGTAAGGCCTTCACACTGAGTTACGCTTAAGACATGAGCAAACACGTGGTAGAAGCACTAGAGCCAAAGGTATATAAGCCTTTCTGAAAGGCTTAGTGAGGTACGTTTTTACACGTTCTATTCATTTGCGCTTACACACTGTACGCACGAGTGACTTGAGAATGAGAGAGAATACAGTTAGAATTCAGTTACGCACCTTCAGAACATTGTAGTTGCGGTGTTTCGATACGGAGGTGCACGGTGTTTCCTGCCATTACTAACTTGAGCGTCAGAGTGCAAACGGCCGCGAGGGCGCTCTTTGTTCTCTTTGTTTCAGGTATTCACGGCGGCGAAGGGTGAAGGTTTGGAACGAGGAAGAAAGGAGTCCTTGATACGCAGATCTTAGCTACGCACGAAGGACAATCTGGTCAACCGGCAGAAACAAAAGTCTGGGGCGTGGTGTGATAAGCCCATATTCCGCCCAAGCTCCTTTGGCCTTCTCGATCCTCCTCTTCAATCCCCTCAGTAGGATTCTGTTGGCAGACTCCACTTGACCGTTCGTCTGAGGGTGCTCGACAGATGCAAACACCTGCTTGATGCCTACCTCTGCACACAACTTTCTCAGTTGCTGGCTCGCAAACTGAGTACCGTAATCTGAGACAAGGCGCCTCGGTACACTGAAGCGACACACAATGTTCTTCCAGACAAAATGTTGTACCTTGTGTGCGGTGATCTGCACCATCGGCTTTGCTTCTATCCACTTCGTGAAGTACTCGATGGCAACTATCAAGTACTTCATCTGCCTAATTGCTAACGGGAAGGGCCCCAAAATGTCAATTCCCCACGTGTGGAAAGGCCACGGGCTGTAAATTGACCTCAGCTCCTCTGGAGGCGCCTTGTGCCAGTCGACATGCAGTTGGCACTGCTTAGACCGCTGGACGTACCTTACACAGTCCTCCCTCGCCGTCGACCAGTAGAAGCCTGCGCGGACCACCTTGGACGCCAAAGACCTTCCTCCTACCTTGGACCACCTTGGACGCCAAAGACCTTGAGGGCCTCGTATTCTGCTTGGTTATTGCTTGCTTTGAACACAAACTTCAAGGCCTGCTCGATCAAAAAACTGTTTGGCCCCTCCAGGACCACGTTGGCTCCACTCCCTTGCTGATTGGAGGAAGGTCTTTGGCGTCCAAGGTGGTCCGCGCAGGCTTCTACTTGCCGACGGTGAGGGAGGACTGTGTAAGGTACGCCCAGCGGTCCAAGCAGTGCCAACTGCATGTCGACTGGCACAAGGCGCCTCCAGAGGAGCTGAGGTCAATTTACAGCCCATGGCCTTTCCACACGTGGGGAATTGACATTCTGGGGCCCTTCCCGTTAGCAATAAGGCAGATGAAGTACTTGATAGTTGCCATCGAGTACTTCACGAAGTGGATAGAAGCAAAGCCGATGGCGCAGATCACCGCACACAAGGTACAACATTTTGTTTGGAAGAACATTGTGTGTCGCTTCGGTGTACCGAGGCGCCTTGTCTCAGATTACGGTACTCAGTTTGCGAGCCAGCAACTGAGAAAGCTGTGTGCAGAGGTAGGCATCAAACAGGTGTTTGCATCTGTCGAGCACCCTCAGACGAACGGTCAGGTGGAGTTTGCCAACAGAATCCTACTGAGGGGATTGAAGAGGAGGATCGAGAAGGCCAAAGGAGCTTGGGCGGAGTATGGGCTTATCACACCATGGAGACGCCGTTCAGCCTAGTGTACGGGTCAGACGCCATGATCCCAGTAGAGATTCACGAGAGCTCACCACGCTTCTAGAGTTTCGTAGCTGAGGAGTTCAACGAGGAGAGGAGGGTGAATCTAGATCTGTTGGACGAAGCCAGGGAGGAAGCTGGAATAAAGGTCGAGGCCGTGAAGAGAAGGGTAGAGCATCAGTACAGCTCCAAGGTGAAGCCGCGGCAGTTCAGGTGGCTGACTTAATCATGCGGAAGGCTCATCCATATGAGTTGGAAAACAAGCTGTCTCCCAAGTGGACCGAGCCCTTTAGGGTAACCGAGGCTTAGGGGAACGGGTCGTACAAGCTTGAGACTCTGGAGGGAGGCCCCATCCCGCGCACTTGGAACACAACAAACTTGAAGTTCTATTTCAGTTAAAAACTCTATGTAGTATACAGTTTAAGGGGACACTCCTTTTCCCTTTCGGGGGTTTTTTAATGAGGTCACCCAAGTAAAAATTAGTTTGAGCATACATTGTCTCAAGTTTTCCTTTTTACAATGTAAAGAAATGCTAAAAAGAAGTGACGCGGTTCAGTAAGAGACGAACCCACCACCATGGTATTTAGACACCTCAGCAGGAGGGATGCGGATATGTCCTCTGGGCGTGGACACCAAGCGCGCAAACCGTCTCGGACGTTTAGACACCCCGAAGGGAGTGGCGGGGGGCGCACCCTTCGAGCGTGGGTGCCGAGTGCGAAAGGTAAGCATAACATAGTTAAAATCTGGGCGTCTTGTCCCTAGGCAGGAGTTAACGGATTCCTTCGGGACGCCTCCTCCCCAGGTGGGAATGACTAGCCCCGGTTGCCTGATGTTTAGACACCTCGCAAGGAAGTGGCGGGGGGCACCTCCTTCGAGCGTGGGCATCAGGAAGAAAGGAAGTTTGGAGCAGTGGAGAGCCAGGCGACTTGGTGCAGATACACGCCAGATAGGAGAAGCGCCATCCTTCGGGAAACCTTCTCCTTGGGCGTAAACACCAAGTCCCTTGTCACCTTGGTGTTTAGACACACTGGGGATGATACGACACTGCTTTCAGCAGGCCTCTCCTTGGGCATGGGCACCAAGTACACTGACCGCCTTGGTGTTTTAGACACACTGAGGACAAACGACCTTGCTCCTGGCAGGTCTCTCCTCGAGTGTGGGCACCAAGTATGAGTAAGTGGGCTTCGGCCAAGATAAGTCCTCCTTCGCCTTTGAGCGATGTCGAGGCCAGGGAAGAGAATTCCTCCTTCGCCCTTGAGCAATGTTGAGGCCAGGGAAGATAAGTCCTCCTTCGCCTCTAAGCGATGTCGAGGCCAGTAACACTTTCGACAGCAGGCGCTTCAGGGCCACGAAGGTTAAGCAAAGATCAAGCTAAGAGTTTCTTGCGAGTTAAGAAAGGAAAGGGATTGGGAGCAAGTGAGAGACATACACGTCTGACTTTGCAAGAAAAATACAAAGGAAGAGCGCGCGCTACCTATTGTCGAGGAAGTAGCAAAGCTAAGCGAAGGAAAGCAAAGATAAATAACATAAACATCTTGAAAGCTAGGAGTAAATAGAGGTAAAGCTTTAAAAGTGTACAAAACAAAGAACAGTGTTTAAATTTTACAACGAGAAGGAAAGTCAATCATCTTCCGAAAACTCTATGGGCACGACTTTTCCTTCGACGACATGTTTGGTAGGGCCGTAATTGGAGACGTCCATCTTAGGGTGTTCGCAGACCATCTGAGACAGGGCCTCTTCAAATCCGGTAGCAAAGGCGTTGGAAGCATCGTCGAGGAGCTCCTTCTCGAACATTTGGGAATGTGCAGCCTGGGAGTCCAGTTCTTTCTCCATGGCTGCCAAGGCCTTAGCCTTCCCAGCAAGTTGTTTGGTGAGGTCCGCTTTCATCAGGTCAAAGGCTTCGTTCTTGGCGGCCAATTAAGCTTTCAGCAGATCAAAGGCTTCATTTTTGGCAGTGAAGTTAGCTTCCACCTTGCCTAAGTTTACCTCTTGAGAGGCGCAGCGTGCCTCAAGGTTGGTCACTTTGGTTTTGGAGGCCTCGGCGGCAGCTTTCAGCTCAACTATTTGTTCATGAAGGGGCACTAACTTGGCCACAAGTTCAGTATATGTTTGGCCCGCTGCATGAAGTCTTTTGTTGGCTGCCTCTTCAGCCTTCAGTGCCACTTTCAGAGCCTCTTTGATGGCAGCTTCTTGATTGAACCAACGGCGAGCTTGGTCGTTCGTTTGTTCTTTCAGCAAGGCCAACTCCCTTGCCTTAGCTTCAGTTTCCTGCCGCCACGAGCTGGCAAGTGAAAGGTATTCCCCAAAGGAACGAAGAGCATTCTCCTCCATGGCCTCGCAAGATGGGTCTTCCGAGGGTACCTGCTAGAAGCCCTTCAGTAAGTATTGGATGGCCCGAGGAAGCTCTGGAGCTGGTGCAGGAGTGGGCTCAGGGATGGTTTCAACTCCCTCCCCCAGCACCATGTAGTTAGGAGGTGTGAGGGCACTTGGAGGGTGATCCCTCAGAGAGTCAACATCTTTGTTAGAGGTGGAGTGGGATGTAGCCACTGCGGTAGTCCTCCTCCTCTTGAAGACTGGGCCCTCAACGGCATCTTCCTCGTCACTAGAGGGAACAAACACCACCCCTTTTCCTTTGTCAAGGGTGGCTGGTGGAGATGAAGTTCCAACCATGGCCAAGGGGATGGCCTCGATGGGAAGTGTGGAGGTGGGAGTTGGGAGTTGGAACGGTTTGAGGTGAAGGGGGGTTTGGAGTGTTTTGAGCAGGCGCAGGCGTTGACAAGGTTGGGGCAGGGGAGGTTGGAGTGATGGTAGCCAAAGCCTCGGGGGCTGCGGGTGTAGAGGCACCAGCCCCACCAGAATTGGCCTTGCCACGGGCAGTCAAGACCTTAACAATCCTTTTTCGTTTCTCCTTTCCTAGCAACATGTCTACACCAGAAAGAAATAGTTAGGGGTCAAGCATGCCATCAAAGCAGTGTGAGAACAATTTATAAAATATGCAAAGGAAACGACATAAACAAAGACAAAGAATTGAAGTTAGTAAAGAAGGGATTACTCCCATACCGATATGTTTGGTCAATGTAGCAGGGTCGTATTCGTGCTTAATCAGTTCAGCGGTGTTGAATACTACCCCTAAGCCAGCCAAGACTTGGCATATCTCGCGATCAACCGAATTTAGCTCGTCCAGAGTCTTGGCTTTCTTCAGTTTAGGTTCCTTTACCCAGTACAAGGGGAACCCATCTAAGGAAGTGGGGTCAGCTTGGGAGCTGCACACCCTGAAGAACTTCCCTCGGAAGCCCTTGTAAGAATGCTGGTAGAGGAACAAGATTATCCTCCCAGCAATGCCGCTGAAGCTAACCCATAAATTCTTCCCAGGGCTCTTTGCCTCGAAAAAATGGAGGAAGAAGTCCACTGGGGGATAACACCCAAAGTAGCTGAAGAGGATTCCGAAAGCTTTGATGAAAGCCCAACTATTGGGGTGTAGCTGGGCTGGAGCCACGTTCATCTCTGTTAGAAGCTCCCTTTCAAAGCTTGTGAAAGGGAGGCGCATTCCAACGCGTTGGAAGACCGTCTGGTAGAAGAAGAAGAAGGGCTCTCCATTGTTCGAGCGATTGTCTACGCAGACGGGTTCGCCCAGACAAGGCTGAAGGGTGTCTCATGGGTGCTGGACTGTGGGGTGGTATGATAAGACCATACGATTATGGGGACCTCCTCTGCCCAGCCTTCTTTAGCCTTGTCTAGTCTTCGCTTCAGCCCCCTGAGTAGTACTCGATTGGCCGACTCCACCTGCCCATTGGTTTGCGGGTGTTCCACTGAAGCGAAAACCTGCTGTATCTTTAACTCCTCACACATCTTCCTCAGCTGATGACTCGTGAACTGGGTGCCATTGTCAGAGACCAACCTCTTGGGTATTCCGAAACGACAGACGATGTTCTTCCAGACGAAGTGCTCGACTTTCTGTGCGGTGATGTGTGCGACTGGTTCTGCCTCCACCCACTTGGTGAAGTACTCGATGGCCACGATGAGAAACTTCATCTGCCTTATCGCCAGGGGAAAAGGTCCTAGGATGTCGATCCCCCATGTGTGGAATGGCCACGGGCTATGGATGGACCTCAACTCCTCAGGAGGTGCCTTGTGCCAGTCCGCGTGAAGTTGACACTGTTTGCAACGTTGAGCAAACCTCACGCAGTCTTCCTTCAGCTTTGGCCAGTAGTACCCCGCGCGGAGCACCCTACTTGCCAAAGCGCGACCACCTACATGGCTTCCGCACACCCCCTCGTGCAGCTCAGACATAAGTCTGGTGCATTGCTCGCCGTGCACACAGATCTGCACAGGGTGAGAAAATCCGAATCTAAAGAGGTTTCCATCAATTAGAGTAAACTTACTTGAACTCCTCTTTATCCTTTTTGCCTCTGCCACGTCAAGTGGGAGTACACCATCTTCTAAGTATAACTGGTATGGCGTTATCCAGGTGTCGGGTTCCTTCACCGCGCGGACCTCCATCTACTCATCGATCTTCGACGGTCGCGCTCTCACCCTCGGTGCTTTCAACGTTTCTTGAGTCAACGACCGATGACCGATCGTCAGACGCTCCATTGATTTGCACACATGAAGTACCTGGTTGTCCGACACAAACGCTCGCGGTACCTTCAAGGTCTCCTGAATGATGGTCCTCTGCTTCCCCCCCTTGCCTGAGCTGGCCAGCTTGGCAAGCAGGTCTGCTCTGGCATTTTGCTCTCTTGGCACGTGCACCAATTCAAACTCGGTGAAGGACGTCTTTAGGAGCTGTACATACTCCAGGTAGGCTGCCATCTGGGGATCCTTTGCCTGGAACTCCCCTGTAACCTGCCCGGTGACTAGCAAAGAGTCGCTTTTGGCCAGCAGGTTTCTTGCTCCCATTTCTCTTGCTAGCAACATTCCTGCGATCAGGGCTTCATACTCCGCCTGATTGTTGCTAGCCTTGAAGGCAAAGCAGAGGGACTGCTCGATCAGTACCCCGTTTGGGCCTTCCAGAGTGACTCCAGCGCCGCTCCCCTGCTGATTAGAGGAGCCATCCACCGATAACACCCATCGGAAATCTGACCCTTCTGCAGGTGTCGCGATCGACGACAGCTCGACTACAAAGTCCGCGAACACCTGCCCCTTGATCGGTCCTCGGGGCTCGTACTGAATGTCAAATTCTGACAATTCCACCGCCCATTAGACCATCCTTCCTGCTACGTCAGGTTTCTTCAGCACGTTTTGGATGGGCAGATCTGTCATTACCACCACTGTGAAGCTGTGGAAGTAATGCCTGAGTCTCCTTGCTGAAAAAACCACCGCCAGGGCAGCCTTCTCGAGGGCCTGGTACCTTGTTTCAGGGCCTTTCAGCACCTTACTCACGAAGTACACAGGCCGCTGGGCCTGGTCTTGCTCTTGCACCAGGACTGAGCTGACTGCTCTCTCCGTCACAGCAAAATATAGACGAAGAGGGATGCCTACCTGAGGTTTTCGCAAGACTGGTGGGCTCGCCAGATACTCCTTCAGTTTGATGAAGGCCTCCTCGCACTCCTGGGTCCAAAGGAATCTGCTGTTGCGTTTAAGACACTGGAAGTATGGATGACCTTTCTCCCCTCTAGCGGACATAAACAGGGATAAGGCTGCCAAGCGACCGGTGAGCTGCTGCACCTCCTTCACCGTCGTCGGGCTCCTCATTGCCACGATTGCTGCGCACTTCTCTGGGTTAGCTTCGATTCCCCGCTCTGTTAAGAGGAAACCCAAAAACTTCCCAGCCTCCACGCCAAAAATACACTTCTCAGGGTTGAGCTTCAGTCTGTACTTGGCGATGGTGGTGAATAGTTCTTCCAGATCAGCTGCATGATGCTTCTTCTCTTGGGACGTAACCACCATGTCATCTACATATGCATGTACGTTCCTTCCCAGCATGGGCGAGAGCACCCTATCCATGAGCCCGCTGGTAGCTTCCCCCCTGATGCGCTATCAACTAGGGCGTCTATACTGGGTAAGGGGTAAGAATCTTTGGGGCATGCCTTGTTGAGGTCAGTGAAGTCCACGCACATTCTCCACTTGCCACTTGCCTTCTGAACCAGTACCACGTTCGCTAGCCACTCGGGGTACTGGATCTCTGTGATGTGCCCTGCAGCAAGGAGCTTCTGCGCTTCGTCGTGGATCACCTTTCCCTTTTCCTCGTTGAATTTCCTTCGCCTTTGTCGCACAGGTCGAACCTTAGGATCCATCGACAGACGATGGCAAAGGAAATCGGGGTCGATTCCTGGCATGTCGGACGCTGACCATGCAAAGGCACCCATGTGCTTCTCGATAACACCAACAATCAGCTTCCGCTCTTCTTCAACGAGGGATCCCCCCAATTTGAACTTTTTCCCTCTGATGTCCACTTCGACCCATCCTTCAGCTGGGTGGGGCCTTCTCTCACTGGCGATGACCGCCCTCGCGATCCCTGACTCGCGAGGAGCGATCGCGCCTTCCTCTTCTTCTTCCACCTGAGCTACCTGGGAGCCCCCCACCGTAGCGTTCTCCATCCTCTGAGCACCCTGTGTTTCCCTAACCACCGATCGCTCTTCGCGCACACCTGGTGGGGGTGTCGTGGTGACGTGACATACGCTTCTCTTCTGCTTTAGGATGTTCTCATAACAGCGTCTAGCCTCAGCCTGATCCGACTTGATGGTTATTACGGTCCCCTCCATCGACGGCAGCTTCAGCTTCATGTGCCTCGTTGATGGTATTGCGCCCAACCTATTGAGGGTTGGCCTCCCCAACAAAATGTTGTATGCAGAAGGGGCGTTCACCACCAAGTACTTTATCCTTTCAGTGCGGGCTGTCGTTCCATCAGTGAACGTTGTCCTCAGCTCAATGTACCCCCGCACCTCTACCTGATCTCCTGCAAAACCGTAGAGACACCCGGTATACGGCCTCAGTTGATCAGGGGACAACTGCAACTTGTTAAACGTCGGCCAGAACATGACGTCTGCCGAGCTCCCTTGATCTACGAGCACTCTGTGCACTCGTCTTTCTGCCGTGATGAGGGAAATGACCACAGGGTCGTTATCGTGCGGGACAACGTCCCGTAGGTCAGCCTTCCTGAAGACAATATCTACTTCAGGGTAATGGCTCTCGTCCATCGAGTCTACCGCCATGACCGATCGAGCGTACCTCCTTCTCTGTGACGCGGTGCATCCCCCACCAGAGAAGCCCCCCGCGATTGTTTGCACTTCCCCGTGTACAGGGACTTCATGCTGCTATTCTCCAACCTGGGATCCCGACGCGCGATCACCCTGCGGCTCGCGCAGGTAGTCTTCCAGGAACCCAGACTTCACCAACTCTGCCAGTTGGTGTCCCAATGCCAAACAGGAGTGGAGTGTGTGGCCAAAGGCCTGGTGAAACTCACACCATTCATTTTTCTTCCTTCCCAGTACCTTATCCGTCTTCCGCGGTACTCGTAATCTCGCTGCCACAGCAGGAAGCGCGATGAGATCCGCCAATCCCACCATGAAATTGTATCTTGGGGGTGCGTTATTCTCCCTTGCATGCCCCCTGCTCTGATCCTTGCCTGGTGGATAGGGACGAGGTTTTCCCTGCGCCTTCTTCCCCTCCTTGGCCTCATGCACCCTTGCTTGCTGCTACGGCTTCGCTTGCCCTCCACGCAGTCTTGGTGGTGCAGCACTTCCTCTTTTCTCAGAAACCTCTGTTTCTACCACTATGTGCGCCACCGCGCGTCGTCGGATCTCTGCAAAGGTGCTGGGATGGCTCCTGATGAGGGACTCACTGAAGGGACCAGGCAGCACTCCCTTCTTAAATGCGTGCACCAGCATATCCTCATCCTTGCTGGGCAGTCTAACCACTTGTGCTCCAAAGCGGTTGAGATAGTCCTTCAGCGACTCGCCTTGGTACTGTCGTACATCGAACAAATCGTATGACACCACTGCGGGTGCTTTGTTGACGATGTACTGCTCAATGAAGAGCTTCGAAAACTGAGGGAAAGACGTGATATGTCCTTCTGGTAAGCTCACGAACCACTCCATGGCGATTCCGCTTAGTGTGCTCATGAACATTTTGTAGTACAAAGCGTCTGAGCCCCCAAACAACATCATCTGGGTGTGGAACGCCGTCAGATGCGCCTCCGGATCTTCTACCCCTGTGAACGACGCCTTTACCCCCACCAGGTTGGGAGGCACCATGGTTCCCATGACTTCAGGGGAGAATGGCATGGGGAACGCTCTTGGAGGCGACGGTTGCCTCGACACCCTTTCGTCAACCGCGTGTTCCCTCTGTGCCTGCAACGTCCTCCTCAGCTCTTCATTGACGCGATTCAGCTCGTCGTTCCTACTCTGCGACGCAGCCAACTCCATTTGCATCCTCTCTTGTTCAACTCTCGACGCTGCGGCGTTATCCTGCAGTGTGCGCACCATTTCCAGGACCTGTGCCATTGTCATAGCTCCTTCGTCAGCAGATGGCGCAGATGATGGTTGTCTGTTTCTTGGCATCTTTCCCTAGCAAAGAACTTGGTAAAACATTGGTAGGCTTCGAAAACTGTGGTGTATATGGGACCACGATTCACTCGAGCCCCACGGTGGGCGCCAAATGATCCTGCCGACAACTCGAACGTGGAGGAATCGCTTTGTAGCATTCTCTGTCCCGTCTACGCGACTGCGTTCTCTGCAAAATCACCCTTAGAACCTTCTCTTGGATCTCCAAACGTGACCTGCAAAACACACAGACGGCGCCTCTAGCGACCGTTTGCACTCCGACGATCAAGTTAGACCACAGAACCACCAAATGAGAAAAACTAGTAGCGTGTGTGAAAAACTCTTGCTCTCTTTTTTCTCGTATCCCCTCAATCTCTCCCTGATTCTCTTTTATGTCTCTCCCTCTGTTTCTGGGCCTAACAGAATTCTGTTATGCTTTTCTGGCATGTGTCAGAACCTTGTTATGCTTTTCTGAGACAATGTACCTCCAGAATCAGTAGAGTGTGGGTGTGAGAGTCTGTGCGTGTCTGCGCGTCTCTGCACTTGGCTGCGCTTGGCTGCGCCTGTCTGTACCCTTAGTGGTACGGAGTGCACCTTTATCTGGACCGCACCCCTCTCAGATGATGACACGTGGAGGCATGCAACTCACATCTAACCACACACGTGTCACTTACTGGAAGGGCTCTAGCGCTTCTCCTTGTGCCCCTAAGTTATTCCCTTGCGGAGTAACTTAGGATATTTCCTCCATCTGGGTAAGTCGCATACTCTCAGGAGAACGCTGGGTGTGGCTGGTCTAGGCACACTCACCAAGCGTTGCCCTCTGCGTAACGGCTTACCCTTCACGGTATCGCGCACGTAATGGGTTGGGGGAATCACCAATCACTGACTGGTTTACTAGTTCCCTCAGGCCACTCTCGTGCACGATTTCCTGAGATGTGCTCATGCGAGGTCCATGCGTAACGCTCTCGCTGGGAACCTCAGTCCCAGTTTAACTGCGTGTAACACGGGACCCCGATGACCATGCACCCGATGACTGATCAGTGCTCTATTGCTTCTCCCGTTCTGCCCCCAGGCGTTAGTCTGGGAACTGGTCTGTTGGTGGCCACTTGGCTACTGACCACCGATCACCGTTCTGGGTGATCTGTCCCCTGACCTCTCTGCCGCCTGATCTGTCGGTGGTCACTTGGTTACTGACCCCCCGATCATCGCTCTTGGCGATCGCCTCCCTGATCTCTCTGCCACCTGGTCCACGTGTCACCCTGCGAGTGGTCCACGTGGTTCTCTGCTGCTGACATCATTGACTACCGATGACCGATCGGATCAACTCTTGTATAGTTTTAGGAGGTGTGGTTATTAAATAAAGGAGTGTGAAAATGTAAAATAAAGTCACATTGTCCATGTGACTTAGGAGAGTGGTGTAGGTGTAGTTTTCAGGAGGTGTCATAGTAGAAAAAGGTCACACCTCCCACGTGACTTGTTTTTGGTGGGAATTTCAAATGAGTTTATTTGAATTTTCCCACCTATTTTTCAGCACCTCTAGGCTATAAATAAAGGTGCTGAGCTTGTACAATTCAGATTTGAATTTAGACTAAAGAAACTATACTCAAATTTTGAGGGAGCATTGGAGAGCTTTGTGCCTTCTTCACTAGTCTTATCTTGATGGTTCCATGGTTACCTCAAGTGGCGGCTTGCACACTCATCTAGGAGTCTCCATCCTTCTAGTGGCGTGATCATCCAACCATACATCCATCTTCATGAGCTTTCTCCTCTCCTTCGTTCCTTCTCTTTCAATTGTTCATGTTTAGCTTGTTGTTCTTGAATTTCTGTTTGGCAGTTTTCAATTCTTAGTTGTTTTGGTTCGGTGCCTTTGTTTCCTTGCTGTTCTTTGTTGTTCCTATTCTTTTCCAGCCTTTATGTTCGGTTCATTTCAGTTTTTAGCTAATTCTATTCGGTGCATTTGCTTCTTCTTTCATTTTAATCGGTTCAATTTGACTATAATTGGAACTTCCATATGAGTTTGGATTTGGTGCTAGTTTTCGTGAGTTCTTGACTTAGAACATTGATCCAATTCTAAGAGAAAGTGCCTAACTATTGTCCAACTCAAGTTGATTCCTAAGAATGTCAAGAATCATTCTCTTATTTGCTATTGGAATCATATCAAGTTATAAGCTTGCAATTGGGAAACATAACTCTAATATTATTGATCTATCTTTTCATGTAATATGTCTGCTTATTTATAGTGGAAGGGGATGAACATTTTGGAGCCAAAATTTGAAAATTCAAAATAAAACTCTCGAATAAGAAGGTGTCATGTGGACTCATGCTTTCCACTTGTAAATCACACCTTCCATGCTAAACCCTAAATCCTAAATATTTGGTCCAATTATTTTATGCTACTAGGCCCAATACATGGCCTATGAAAAACTAAAAAACTTTATACAATTTATTTAAACTAAAGCTTGACCCAAAAATAATGTTGACTGGTTAGTCGAAACTCGGTCTTCTTGTGTTCTTCTTATTGAAGAAAGTGGCTTTGATGATTTCCAAATTTATCATGAAGAATTTGTTGTTGTGTGTGTGTCTAGTTAGGTAGATTTTGTATTGTTAATTCTCATCCAATTATGAAATTCATATGATTTGAAATCTCTTTTGAAAGTTTTGTTTGTCGAAATCTGTGTTAATTTTAGTTAGTTGATTCATATTTTAAATCGATGTCGGCTCTTCGCCACCTGGGGCTGTAGTATGTTCCAAGGGTTGGGTTGTTCGCCCATTAAAGCAATACGTGAGCTGGTAGTTGAAATAACGTCTGTTTAAGTTTGATTACTACAACATGTTTTCCAACCTATTGAAAAACACTTAAGGTTTTTAAAAGAATTTAAAATTGATTTGTTTTCTTGTCTTTTCCATTAAGAAAAATCAATCAGTTATTTCGATAAATGAATTGATTTTTTATATGATGATTTCAACAGAACATGAAAACAATCAATTTGTTTTAAAAATCAATCAAATGATTTTAACAGAATGTTGTTATGATTTTCAAATAGTTTTTTAAATGATTTACAAAGATTTCATTAAATGATCAAACTAATTTAACAATCTTTTAAGTTTATATAAAGTTTCTGATCATTTAAAAACAAGAAGAGA
Organism: Phaseolus vulgaris; assembly: GCF_000499845.2. Classification (NCBI taxonomy): domain Eukaryota; kingdom Viridiplantae; phylum Streptophyta; class Magnoliopsida; order Fabales; family Fabaceae; genus Phaseolus; species Phaseolus vulgaris. The sequence goes on along the minus strand of NC_023752.2, from coordinate 31,341,177 downwards.
GATTACAGAATACATTTTTGAAGAAAGAAAATCAAAGAGCTTTAAAATCATTCTTGAAATCTTTGATCATTCTATAATGTGAAGTAGGATCTGGGCTATCTTTGTCTACTGTTCCTCAAGTGTGTAAAATCGAGATGTATTCTAAATTCATTCTTTAATAATGTTTTGTGATGTAAACAATTTTAGATAGTGTTTCTAAAATCTTTGTTTTTGTTGAGAGTGTTTTATGTTCTTATAGGGTTCAAGATCAATACTCTTGGTTGTTTTTATAATTTGGTTTGATTGCATTAGTGAATTCTCGGTGGTGTGTCGAGGATTGGATGTAACTCATGGTTAAGAGTGAATTGGTATAACTCTTTTGTGTGAAATCTCTCTTCCCTACTCTGATATTTGTGACACACGTTAAAATGTATGGCCAAAACAAGAGGGAGGTGAACGGTTTTCACAAGATTTCTGCAAAGATTGGAAGTAGAGTGAAAAGATCTGTAAAATCAATCAATTGATTTTTCTGTTCAACTGGATTAATTATCAGATTAACAGTTCTTTATGAAAAATCAACCAGTTATTTTATCGAAACAACTGACTATTAAATGCAACAGAAAATAAAGAACATAATTTAAAGCATTATATAAGAGTATGGAAAGAGAGATTCACACACATAGATTTATACTGGTTCACTCTTAACCAAGAACTATATTCAGTCCTCGGCTAACCACTGAGAATTCACTATGCAATCAAAACTAGATTACAAACCACACCAAGAATGTTGATCTTGAACCCTTCAAGAACACATAACACTCTTAGTCAAAACCACACAAAAAATGTTGATCTTGAACCCCTCATGAACACAACACTTTTAGCCAAAACCACAGTTTCCAGAACCTCTTTCTGAAATTGTTTCACATATAATACAGTATTTAAAGAATGATATAGAATACACTTGGGCTTTAAAAAGCAATAGAACAATTGAATAGAAAACCCAGATCCTATTTCACACATAAGCAAAGATCTAAAAGCTCTTGTTCTTCTCTTGAAAACATTTTTGATAATACTCTCTTCTTAGTTTTCAAATGATCATAAAACAGTCTTTATATATACTTAATAAAGAGGTTAAAACAGTTAGATCATTAATTGAAAACAGTTAAAATCATTTAAAAAGCAGTTTAAAATTCATAGCATAATTCTATTTCAAAAACAGTTGATTGATTTTAAAATAAACTGATTGAACTCTTTTTCTGTTAAAGATTTCACATAAAACAACCAGTTCATTTATCGAAATAACTATTTGTTTTTGCCTTATAGAAAAGACAAAATAAAACCAAGCTTTTTCCAAACCTTTTGAAAAAAAAACTAAATGCAATTCAATCGGTTGTGACGACCAATAAAGTGGATTAAAAACTTGTTGTATTCACCAGACTTTGAACAACAACTTTTTCAACTGATTGAAAGCTCGAAACAACTGACTAAAATTAACACAAATTTTAGAAAACAATCTTTCAAAAGAAATTAAGAATGAAATGAACTTGGATCAATACTAGATGTGAATTCACAACTCAAAATCTACTAAATAACACACACACAACAACATATTCTTCAAGTCTTCAAAGCATGTTTGGAAGCATTAAAAACCCCTTGTTCAACAATTTCGCCCTATTTGAGGAAGTCAAATCCCTTGTTGTTTATGTTGTAGATTTGAATATACGAGTTCCTGCAAAATAGAAAGATATGCCACACAATTCAAGTATAACAGGATAACTCATAAAAATTATAAAGAACTAGTTTCTGCATAACCAAAATATAGTAGAAAAACCATAAAAGTTCAAAGTGTTAAAGTGTAATGCAGAGCACCAACAATAAAATTTATGAAGAATTTAAAAGTAATTATAACCAAAGCAAACTAGATAAATTCTCCCATTTTGTCTTCACAAATAGACAAAGAGAAGGGATTTAGAGAATAGAAACAAAATGATAAAGGAAATAATCCAGCATTACAAATAACGTAAAAACATTTCAAAAAAATAAAATGATATTGACTTTCAAGGGTACTTGCCATACTAGGATTCAAAGAACTTTGCAAAGAGAACCCCAATAGATTCAACCAAACCGATTCTTTGATATGTTCATTTGGTCATATGAGACACTTACATAAGTTGAGAAGTGGAGGCACACATACTTTCTTTATTCTTGATGTTTCTCTTTTGAGCAGCCACTGTACCTTTGCCAAACATGTCTTTTGACTATCAAAGATTCCTACAAAAATAGATAAAAAAAGCAAGATTTGGTCCCCTTATGAATTTGGGTCCAGTGGTGTTAATTGGAACTTTAATAATCCATTTTAAAAGACCTTTAGGAATGTCCCGACCAGTCCTCGGTCATTGACTCAGAGGCTGACCTCAGACATCGCGCCCCGGTACTTAGCAATGAGAGGGGGCCACGCGAAGTGGGTCCCAGACGCATACCTGGGAGGCAGTCAGTCTTTGAGATTGCTACCCTAAGCCGGATGTCGGAGATCGATATCGAACCTCACCAGTAGAGGGAGAAGATCGGACATCGACCGTCAGGATGAGGTGAAAGGCCCGTAAGGTGGGCCCTAGAATTTCATTAAGATAACAGTTAAAGACAAAGATGGATGGGAAGCCTAAGGCACGAGAGACCCATGCATGAGGGGTGCATGACGCATGAAGGCGCAGCATCATGGATAATCCTAGGGGGCGTAAGAGTCCAGTAGAATTAGGGTTTCCCGAGAAGTTGCATGCATGGCACGGGGGTACTTAGGGCACCCGTGAAACGGATGGCGCTGGATATTAGGTGCACCAAGTTGGGACCTAGGCGGCACTCTGATAATTTGTTGCACTCCAGTTAAAGGAAGTTCATATGCCAGATACGCGAAGATTACGCAATAGCGGCACAGGGACACTTCCCAAGGAACCCTAGACAGTGGTAACAGAACATAGGTAAACCCTAGTTTCAACCTATATAAGGGGTGCTAATAACCCTAGTAAGGTACGTAGCTTTTGAGGCTAAAGCTATTTTATACACTTGATGTTCTTTGCCCTAATACTAACTTGAGCATCGGAGTTCAAACGACCGCTAGGGTGCCCCTTTGTCTTTGCAGGTGAGAAGTTTCTTATGGAGAAGTCACGATTCTCAGGCAAGGATAGAAGGTTCCAAGCAGTTGTAGAAGATTACCGACGAGGCTAGTCAACCGGACAGAACATTTGGCGCTCACCGTGGGGCCCGTTAAAATAAAGTCCCACTCACAATCACGGAAGGAGTCTTAACCAAACAACATGAGAAGTACGAGACGAGCGGCGGCTAGATCTGAGGGAAGGGTACCCCCTGAAGGGGATAATGTGACTGACGAGCTTCTCATGGCAGAAGTAGATACAATGCGCACTCTCTAGGCATAAGTCCTATATACAATGCGCACTCTCTAGGCAGAAGTAGCGGCTTCTCGAGCAGACAACGCAAAATTGCATCGAGCCAACGAGGAATTACACCACTCAGCAAAAAGAACAACACGTGACCGACCTGGAGGAGCTATTCACTACGATAGCAAAGTACAAGTTAAAATTGAACCCAGAGAAGTGCGTGTTCGAAGTAGAAGCAGGGAAGTTCCTAGGTTTCCTACTCACTGAGCGAGGAATCGAGGCAAACCCCGAGAAGTGTGCTGCCATAATAAATATGAGAAGCCCCATCTCGGTTCGTGTCGGCCGGAGCAAACAAGGGTCACCCTTATTTCCAATGCCTGAGAAGGAACAACAGGTTCGTTTGGACCCGCGAATGTGAAGAAGCTTTCGAGAATTTGAAAAAGTACCTAGCCAGCCCTCCGATTTTGTGCAAGCTCGAGCTAGGTACCCCTCTCCGCTTGTATTTCGCGGTCACAGAGAAAGCTATCAGCTCAGTCCTATTACAAGAGCAGAACCAGGTACAAAGACCAATTTATTTCGTCAGTAAGGTGTTGCAGGGGCCCGAAGTAAGATACCAGGCCCTAGAAAAAGCGGCCTTAGCCGTAGTCTTTTCAGCCAGAAGGCTCCGTCATTACTTTCGAAGTTTCACAATCATGATAATGATAGACCTTCCCATCCGCAAAGTCTTACAGAAACCAGATGTGGCGGGAAGGATGGCACGCTGGGCGGTAGAACTCTCTGAGTTTGACATACATTATGAACCCAGGGGCCCTATCAAGGGCCAAATCTATGCCGACTTCGTAGTAGAGCTCTCATCAGTAGCCACCCATCAAGAAGGGGCGGATTTCAAGTGGGTACTCTAAGTAGATGGTTCATCAAACCAACAAGGTAGTGGGGCCGGTGTCATCTTGGAAGGTTCGGATGGGTTGCTAATCGAGCAGGCTCTCCGTTTCTCTTTCAAAGCCAGTAACAACCAATGAGAATACGAGGCCCTGATCGCAGGAATGCTGCTAGCAAAGGAAATGGGGGCAAGAGGATTGCTGGCGAAAAGTGATTCTTTGTTGGTTACAGGACAGGTCACGGGGGAATACTGATCCTGCCTGTTGACCGGAACGCTGGAAGCTGTCTCGTCAAAGGATCGACGTGCGCACCGCTTCACACCTCCGTTCCTCTCCGAGATCCACCTCAAGAACCTGCAAAGAAACAGAACGTGCGTACCTCAGAAAGTTTGTTGAGAACTGTTATATACCTGGTTGCTTTCTCTCTCCTGGCAGTTACAGACCTGGACACGTGGCTCGCATCCAGTCGTACACGTGCCATCCTGGAGCCTCCTTGACTTGGCGCTGCTTCTACTCTCATTTTGGCTAAGTTACTTATGCATGGTACTGCCCAGTGCACAGCTAACTTGGGAGTGCGATCTCTACTGGAATTGGCGAGTTAGGGTGTCCTCATACACCTTCACTGTGGTCTCGCCGGCCGCCTTCATAACTTGCTTCTCCTTCGTCTTCGGCGATGTGCTTTCTCTAGCGATCTCCAACCGCTTGGTCGCCTGAGTTCACATCTGGCGACTTCATCTTTAACCCGGTGATCGCCTATTCTGATATGCTGGAGATCGGAACACGCCAATTCAAACTGGCGGCTTCACGAGCCCCCCGACTTCCTTCCCTTCTGCCAGCCTGGCGCCTTGCCAACACGCCTATACTGTAGCAGGATGCCACGTCATCACTCCCGACTACCAGGGCGGTACACAAGCCCCCCAGTCTTAAGCGAAGACTTGTCTAGCGAAAAGACTGAAAGAGTCACGTCAACACCGGTCTACGTTGCACTGACGCGGAATTCCAAACGGTTGTACCTTTTGCTTTTCTGGCGCTCCACCAAACCCTTCGCCCATCGCTCGACACGTGGCTTCATCAACGGCTCTCTTCAGTTGCCGTTTGCGCTTCCTAAACCCATTTCGAAAAAACCCTTAAACCCGTTTTCACTCAACACTGTTCCATCACTTTCCCTCGCATTCACGAACGCTCTAACTTTCTTCTGCGGAAAACTCTCAGCGCTCTCCAGCATTCTGAATCACCATCAACCTTCATCGTCTTCCTGATCATGAAAAGGTACCTACTTTCCTTCTTCTGCTGGTTTTCCTTGCATTTTAACCGATTCGCATCATCCTGTAACTGCCTGGTGCATACGCTGTGGGTTGCTTTTCCATTTTTCCTTCTGCGTAACTTAGGGCTTCGTCAATCGTCGCAACGAACTTACATTCGTTCGTTTTTCACCTTCCTTCTATGATCGAGTCAGCCTCTGTAACCCCTGATCATTTTTCCTTTTCTTCTTCCTTTGCAGCTGCAACAATGACTCGCACAAAGATCACCCCGAATCCTCCCCCTTCATCAAGAAACCCCCCTTCTCAAGCACACGATCCACCACGAGTTCGTGGCGCTTCATCTTCCCAGGCTGAGAGGCCTGCGTCTTCCCGTCCTATCCTGGCCCAGGCGACTCCACCTATCGCCGGAGGAGCCCCCGTTCCCTTGCCAGACTTCAAAACCTTGTATCCCTGGGCCAACTCGACCCTTCTGAGGGAGACATCCTCTGTGAACACTGCGGGAGCAGTTTTGCGGCTGACTAAGGGGGATGAGCCTCATCAATCATTTCATAAGGAGCACGACGAAAAGATGATGGTGCTGCCTTGCCCCCCCGATCTGCCTGTTTGCGCCGATGACAAGGTGAGCGCCGACGGGCCCTTCTGCTTCGTCTACACGACCTTATTCAAGAAGGTGAAGCTCAAGTTCCCTTTCACCCGATTCGAGAGGGAACTCCTTACCGAGCTCAACATTGCCGCCGCCCAGCTTCACCCCAACAGCTGGGCGTTTGTTCGAGCTTTCCAAGTGATGTGCGACCATCTGGGGTTGCCCGCATCAGTGGACGTGTTCCTATTCCTCTTCGAAGCTAAGCACCCAGGAGACCGCCTGTGGGTTAGCTTGAACGCGATCGCTGGGAGGTCCATCTTTGCCATCTTCCAGCAGTCCAATAAAGACTGGAAGGGGAAGTTTGTTCAAGTGCGCGCTAATGACAAGGATGCCTCCCTTCTCGACGGCTTCCCCTTGTACTGGGTGGACAAGGGGAAGAAAGAGTCCAAGAGCTGCTTCAGGAGACCCAGAAGTCCTGACAGCATGGGAGCATTGGACAGAGATCTCTGTCTCTTCTGGAAAAGGGTGGCGGACGCCAACATTACTTTCCTTACCACCACCTTGATCTGCTTCGAATTCTACGAAGACCAGCTAGAAATTCGAATAGGTTAGAACATTAAAAACTGTTGTTTTAAAACTGCTTCTGTTTAACTGTTTCTGGGCGTCTTGCACGTTATGCGCAAGACTTTGGTTTTATCTTTCCTGCACATATCATCTGCTTTGCTGTGTACTACCTTATGCACTTATTTTTTCCTTGAGTTAACCCATGCATTTTCGTTCCATGCAGATAACATGTTGGGCAAAGGCATGCTCGCTGAACTGAAGGCGCTCGCCCGAAACCACGGGTTGGCGACGGGTTCTCAAACGGTGCCCAACTCGGTGGTGGAGACAGCCATCGTCCACGGGCGATCGCCACCCAAGGAACCTGCCCAACGCAAGAAATTGGTCCTCAAGAGACCTAAAAGGAAAGCCCCTCAGGTGATCCACGAGGAAGAGGAAGAAGATGACGAGGCCACCGAAGACGGTTTGGTCTCAAAGAGGAAGAGGGTGGCACCTTCTTCACCGCCTGCTCCACCCCCTCTTCCAACCTCAACACCTCCATCGACGCCTGCTCCTCCTCCATCATCGCCACCCCCACAGGCTCCTGCCTCACCAGTCCAAGCGGTCCCACTGGCCACTGCGCCACCTGCAGTTGAGGCCCAAGAGCCAAACTTTATGGAGGACCCCCCAAGCGCCTCTACACCATATGTGTCAGCTGGAGGGGGTCCCCCTTCAAACGCCTCAGCTGCAGAAGTTGCTCCAATCGGGGATGAGGTTGCTCATACCTCTCCGATTCTGATCCCCGATTCCGTCGCCACGCCAAGAAGCGCCTACTGAAGAACCCGCTAAGGAAAGTGGCGACGAGACCCAACAACAGGCTCACCTGGTGCCTCTCCAAGCAGCAAACCTCCCTTTGGAGGTCACAAGGATGTGGGAGCCTCTATCTGCCAAGCTGAAGACCATAGCAGAAGATATCCCGGTGATCATAACCAGAGCTGTGGAGAGCTCAACCAGGAGGCTCCAAGACGACCTCTTCAACCTCAAAACCGAAAACAGCGCCATGAGGGTCGAGGTGGAGAAGTTGTCTTTCAACCTGACGCTCGCAGAAATTGAACACTCCCGAGTGGAGGATGCAATAAACACCGAGCTCAGGCTGGCGCGCAAGGAGGCCACTGACCTTCGCCACAAGGTGCATCAACTTGCTCAAGAGAAAGTCGAACTGGAGAGCAAGATTGTGCCTCTTCGCGTCAGGGTGGTTGACCTGGAGGCTCTCATAAAAGCTGACGCCGATAAGGTGCAGAAATTGGAGCAGAGGTCAGTCGACCGTGAGAAATTCCTTGGGCAAGTGGAAAAGGCAAGGGACGACGCCATAGCCGATCTCACCGAGGCCAACACAGAGAAGGGAAAGGTGGCTGCTGAACTGGCCTAAGCACAAGCGGAATCCAAGAAGGTTACTGAAGACCTTCTCCAGGCTCAAGAGACCAATGAACAACTCAAGAAACAGGTTGAAGAGCTGGAGCAACAGAATAAAGAGCTGAAAGAGCAAACTGAAGACCTCAAGGAGCGGATTGAGGAACTTCAGAAGCAAATTGAAGAACTCAAGCTGAACTCTGCTCAAATTCTGGCTGCTGGATTCGAAGCTGCGCGGGAACAATTTGCTTGCCTGTTCCCCGACCTGGATCTCAGCATGGTGTCGCTGAACAATGAAGTGGTGGATGGAAAAGTCGTTCCTGCTGAAGACTAATCAACTCTTCTTCATGTGCTACCTTCGTGCTTTCCCTTGTATTATAACTTGTAATAAACTTTATATCCCTTCGTATATATGCTCTGAGCTGTTAACTGTTAATGACAAAGGTCTACGTTTTTCCTTTTATAACTTCTTCACTCGCTTCAACTTTCCTTGCTTGTTTAATTTCAAAGAAATGACTTAGGAAAACTGTAAGCACGACCTTTGACTTAACTACTTCGGATCACTTCAGCCTTAAGCAACAAACACTTAACAATTCGTAATCTTAAGGCAATTAACCTTATCGTAAAAATATCCCTCAAGCAACGAACTGTAACTCAGTTACTGGCTTAAACACCGCTCCACTCGACCTGCTTCATCAAACAGGTGTTTTAACCTTCTCGCCGCTGTTTGAACTCTTCCTGATCGCCAAGACTCTTGGTGATATCAGCTTCTTTCTAGCCTCATGCTTTGGCCATTGTTTCTTTGTCTGGGGGTGGAAACGCCTTTTGGGATCCTTCTTTACCTCCCTGAACTTCAGAACAAAGACCGGGTGACTAGGCGTTCTCTTCGAACCTACCTTAGCCACCTTCCAAACTTCTTCCACCCTCTGCACCATACCTGAACTCGTTCGAGACGAGAAGGATTTTATCTTGCCTAAGCTCGCATGTAGGCGAGAAGGTCTTTAACTTGCCTGAACTCGCTCATCGGCGAGAAGGTCTTCAACTTGCCTGAACTCGCTCATCGGCGAGAAGGTCTTTAAGTTGCCTGAACTCGCTCATCGGCGAGAAGGTCTTTAACTCGCCTCTACATTGCCCCAGGGGTTACATCTTCTCGCCCCCAGAAACACGAAGGACTTTTTACTGGTGCCTCTACATTGCCCCAGGGGTTACATCTTCTCGCCCCCAGAAACACGGAGGACTTTTTACTGGTGCCTTTACATTGCCCCAGGGGTTACATCTTATCGCCCCCAGAAACACGGAGGACTTTTTACTGGTGCCTCTACATTGCCCCAGGGGTTACATCTTCTCGCCCCCAGAAACACGGAGGACTTTTTACTCTTCCTCGCCTGCACTCGCTCAACGGCGAGGAGGTCTTTATCTCGCCTCAGAACGCGCGAGGGCATTGAGGTCTTTTATCTGGTGCCTCCGATCGCCGAAAAACGATGAGGACTTTAAATCTTTAACTGGTGCCTCCAATCGCCGAAAAACGATGAGGACTTAAAAACTTTTTAGAAAGCATGCGATATATCTTTACTTGCCTTAAATCACGTACAAGTGACAAGGTCTTTCTTCAAAACTTTTGGAAAATAGCAAACATGCAATCTGAAAACGCCTTATACTTCGAAAAATCTTCTTTTATTGGGTGGCCTCATTAAAAACCCTCCTTAGGGAAAAAAGAGTGCCCCCTTCAAACTGTTTCATCAGAGACATTGTAATATGACTTTTGTGTTTGTCTTTACTTACAAAGCTCTTAACTATAGTACAACTTCAGGTGCGTGGCGTTCCAGGTGCGAGGAATCGCCCCTCCTTCCAGCGTCTCTAAGCGGTAGGCGCCGTTCTCGAGCGCCTCGGTTATTCTGAACGGTCCAGTCCACTTGGGCGACAGTTTATTCTCCATCTCGTACTGGTGGGCCTTCCTCATCACCAGATCGCCCTCTCTAAACTGCCTTGGCATCACCTTCGAGTTGTATCTTCGTTCGATCCTCCTCTTCACCGCCTCAGCCTTTAATCTCGCCTCTTCCCTGACCTCATCCAGTAGATCCAGGTTTAGCCTCCTCTCTTCATTCGAGTCTTCCTCTACGAAGTTCTGGAATCTCGGCGAGCTCTCCTGGATCTCCACTGGAATCATGGCATCACACCCATAGACCAAGCTGAATGGGGTCTCATGGGTTCCTGACTGCTCGGTGGTGTGGTACGCCCAGACTATACGGGGTACCTCCTCAGCCCAACTTCCCTTGGCTTTCTCAAGCCTTCTCTTCAAACCTCTCAACAACACCCGATTGGCTGACTCCACCTGGCCATTCGTCTGAGGGTGCTCGACGGATGCGAACACTTGTTGAATTCCCACCCCTTCGCAAAGCTTCTTCAACAGGTGACTTGCAAACTGAGTCCCGTTGTCCGACACCAGGCGCTTGGGAACACCAAACCGGCACACAATATTCTTCCACACGAAACCTTCGATCTTGTGTGCGGTGATCTGGGCCACTGGTTCTGCTTCGATCCACTTGGTGAAATATTCAATCGCCACCACCAAGTACTTCATCTGCCTGATCGCCAGCGGGAAAGGTCCCAGGATGTCGATTCCCCAGGTATGAAACGGCCAAGGGCTATAGATCGACTTCAACTCCTCGGGAGGCGCCTTATGCCAATCGGCGTGCTGTTGGCATTGTTTGCAACACTGGCATACTTCTTGCAATCTTCTCTCATCGATGGCCAGTAATATCCCGCACGGAGAGTCCTCGCGGCCAGAGCTCGACCCCCGACGTGGCTTCCGCATATACCTTCGTGGAGCTCCGCCATGATTCTCGTGCACTTCTCGCCGTGTATACATTCCAGGAGTGGGTGAGTGAACCCAAACCTGTACAGATCGCCATCAATCAGGGTGTACTTGCTAGAATTCTTCTTTACCTTCCTAGCCTCAGCCGGATCCAGCGGGAGAAGGCCATCCGCCAGGCACCGCTTGTACTGGGTTATCCAAGTGTCTGGCTCATGGGTAGCGCAGACCTGCATCACGTTCATCTTCTCTCCCCGGCCAGCTCTAATTCTCGGCGATCTCAGAGTTTCTTGCGTCAGGGATTTATGGCTTCTCGCGGCTTTCTCCGTCGACCTGCTGATCTGAAGAACCAGGTGATCTGCCACAAATGCTCTCGGCGTCTTCTGAGTTTCTTGAATCACCGTCCTCTGCCTACCCCCCTTGCCTGAGCTGGCGAGCTTAGCAAGCAAGTCAGCTCGGGCATTCTGCTCTCTGGGTACATGTACTACTTCAAAGGAGGCAAAGGAACTCTTCAATTCCTGCACATACGCCAAGTAAGCCGCCATTTGTGGATCTTTAGCCTGGAACTCGCCCCGTGACTAGCAGCGAGTCACTCTTAGCCATCAGCACCCTAGCTCCCATCTCCTTGGCCAGCAAAATTCCGGCGATCAACGCCTCATACTCTGCTTGATTGTTACTGGCTTTGAAGGCAAACCTCAAAGATTGTTCGATCAGCACGCCGTTGGGTCCTTCCAATATGACTCCAGCACCGCTGCCCTGCTGGTTCGACGATCCATCCACCGAAAGTACCCAACGGAAATCGTCTCCTTCAACCCGCGTTGCCTCAGATGAGAGCTCGACCACGAAATCTACAAAGATTTGCCCCTTAATCGGGCCTCGGGGCTCATATTTACTATCAAACTCTGACAACTCTACTGCCCACTTCACCATCCTTCCCGCAACGTCAGGTTTCTTCAAGACCTTCTGGATGGGCAGGTTAGTCATCACCAGTATTGTGAAACTATGGAAGTAGTGGCGCAACCTCCTCGCCGAAAATACCACAGCCAGCGCAGCCTTCTCCAGGGCCTGATATCTCGTTTCTGGGCCCTGCAATACCTTGCTCACAAAATAAATAGGCTTCTGAGCCTGATCTTGATCCTGGGCGAGCACCGCACTCACCGCCCTCTCAGTTACAGCAAAATACAACCTGAGAGGGATTCCCACCAGCGGTTTGCATAGAACCCGCGGGCTCGCCAGATACTCCTTCAGCTTGACGAAAGCTTCCTCGCACTCTTTCGTCCAAACAAACTTATTATTGCGCCGCAGACACTGAAAATAGGGATGCCCCTTTTCTCCGCTAGCTGACACGAAGCGAGATAGGGCTGCCATCCGACCTGTTAGCTGCTGGACTTCTTTCATCGTAGCTGGGCTCCTCATCGCCAAGATGGCGGCACACTTGTCTGGGTTGGCTTCTATTCCTCTTTCAGTCAAGAGGAAACCCAAAAACTTTCCAGCCTCCACGCCGAAAATGCATTTCTCCGGATTGAGCTTTAGCCTGAACTTGGCGATCGTCGTGAACAATTCTTCCAAGTCTGCAACGTGCTTGCTTTTTTCCGGCGAGGTCACGACCATGTCATCGACGTACGCTTGCACGTTCCTTCCCAGCATTGGTGCAAGTACTCGATCCATCAGCCTCTGGTATGTGGCCCCCGCGTTCTTCAGCCCAAACGGCATCACCTTATAGCAATAGCACGATCTCTCCGTCATGAAGGTTGTCTTCTCTTCATCCATGGGATGCATCTTGATCTGATTATATCCCGAGAAGGCATCCAGGAAACTCAGCAACTTACACCCTGCAGCACTATCGACCAGGGCATCTATGCTTGGTAAAGGATACGAATCCTTTGGGCAAGCTTTGTTCAGGTCGGTGAAGTCGACGCACATGCGCCATTTCCCGTTACTCTTCTTCACCAGCACGGCATTTGCCAGCCATTCAGGGTACTGGACTTCCCTGATGTGGCCTGCAGCAAGGAGCTTCTGTGTTTCTTCTCTAATCGCCTGCCTCCTTTCTTCGTTGAACTTTCTTCTCCTTTGTCGTACTGGTCTCACCAAATTGTCCATCGCCAGATGATGGCACAAGAAGTCGGGATCAATCCCGGGCATGTCCGAAGCGGACCATGCAAACGCGTCCAGATGCCGCTCAATCACCTTGGCGATCTGGTCCTGAAGCTCGACCTCCAGAGATCTTCCCAGCTTGAAGATCTTTCCTCCGATCTCCTTTTCGAGCCACTGCTCGACAGGTTTTGGCCTGGATTCTCTGGCGATCACCGCCCTGGCGATTCCCTGCTCCCTCGCTTCCTCAGGGCGATTCCGCGCCTCTTCCTCCTCCAGACCAGCATTCCTCTCCCCTAGCTCAGCGTCCACCATCTCCACATCTCTTCCGGCGGCCTCCTCTGTTACCGTCGATCTGGGCTTCACACCGGGAGGTGGGGTGGTTGTTACATAACTTACTGACCTCTTGTTTTTCAGGCTATTCTCATAACACTTTTTCGCTTCTTTCTGATAAGACTTGATCGTGATCACCACCCCCTCCATAGACGGCAACTTCACCTTCATGTGCCGAGTTGACGGAATGGCGCCTATCCTGTTAAGCGTGGGCCTTTCCAACAGGATGTTGTATGCTGAAGGAGCGTTCACAATGAGGTACTTGATTTTCTCCGTCCTCGACCCAGCCTCATCTGTAAACGTGGTTCTCAGCTCAATGTACCCCCTGACCTCCACCTGGTCACCAGCGAACCCATATAGGCACCCTCCATAGGGCCTTAGCTGGTCAAGGGGCAACTCCAGCTGCGTGAAAGTCGGCCAGAACATCACGTCTGCCGAGCTTCCTTGGTCCACCAGAACTCTGTGGACCTTCCTTCCCGCCGTAACCAACGAAATGACTATGGGATCGTTGTCATGAGGCACAACGTCCCGAAGATCCTGCTTGGTGAACGTAATGTCCACTTCCGGCGAGTGATCTTCAAACATATCCACTGTCATCACCGCTCGCGCGTACTTCTTCCTCTGCGATGCGGTGCATCCACCACCTGAGAAGCCCCCTGCAATGGTGTGGATCTCCCCGTGGATAGGCATCTCGTGTTGCTGGGCTTCTCCACCTGCTGGCTGGGAACTCGACGCTCCCCCCGTCCTCCTGTCCAGCAGATAGTCATTTAGGAACCCGCTCTTAACCAGATCGTCGAGCTGATATCCCAAGGACAAACACGAGTCCAAAGTGTGGCCAAAACCTTGGTGAAACTCACACCAGGCATCCGGCTTTGACCCCAGCACCTTGTCGCCCACCTTCTCAGGCGCTTTCAACCTAGCAGATATGTTAGGAATGGCGATCAGATCCGCTAGTCCCATGACAAACTTGTGCATAGGCGGGCGATTGTATTCCCGGCGTGCTGGTTGCTGGCGCCCCTGGCTCCTTCCCTTGTTCCTCCTATCGTAAGGATGGCGAGTCCTCTAGTCCTTCCTGGCCGTCGCCGCTGTTTCCAGCACCCTCTGCGGCTGGATCCTGGTCTGGGCGCGTGGCCTGGCGGGAACCACGCTTCCTCTCTTCTCGGCGACTTCACTCTCGTCGGCGATGTGAGCCACCGCAAGTCGCCTGACTTCAGCAAACGTCGCGGGGTGAGCCCTGATCAAGGCCTCGCAGAATGGTCCTGGCAGCACGACCTTCTTGAAGGCATAGACCAGCATCTCTTCATCTTTGGCCGACGATCTGACCATCTGCGCTCCAAAGCGATTCAGGTAATCTCTGAGGGACTCTCCCTGGTACTGCCTTATATCAAACAGATCATAAGACACCCTGGGCGGTGCCTTATTCACGATGTACTGCTCGACAAAGATCTTCGAGAACTGTTGAAAATTGGTTATGTGGCCGTTAGGCAGGCTCACAAACCACTCCAGATCCTCAAATGGCCGCATACGTGGAATATGTCCAGGTGCTGAAGGAATCGTTTGATGTGTTCGAGTTAGTCCATGTACCCAGGGAGCAAAATGCCTTAGCTGACTTGCTTGCCAAACTCGCCAGTTCGGGCAAGGGGGGGCAACAGAGGACGGTGATTCAGGAAACCCTGAAGACACCTCGAATGGTCACGGACAAAATGGCAGAAATCCAGCACGTAGACACGCCGAAAAGGATGAGGAGGAGTCACCAATCATTAACACATGAAACGGTGAAAACGCCTAGAATAAGCAGGTACCTGGTTGTTGGAATGGTAATGTAACAGGTTTGATCCTGCCTGTTGACCGGAGCGCTGGAGAATGCCTCGTCAAAGGATCGACGTGCGCGCCGCTTCTCACCTCCGTTCCTCCTTTGGATCTATCTCAAGAACCTGCAAAGAAACGATACGGCGCCGCTGCGGCCGATCGCACTCCGACGCTCAAGTCAGTGGCGGTATCACCAAATACTAAGAACTGGAACCGTGCAAATCTCTCTCACAAACAGCTCTGTCACTCGCAAGCGTAAAGTGTATGAACTGAACGTGCGTACCTTAGAAAATCTGTTAGGAACTCTTATATACCTGGTGGTTTTCTCTCTCCTGGCAGTTACAGACTTGGACACGTGGCTCGTATCCAACTGTACACGTGCCATCATCTGGGGCTCCCTGACTTGGCGCTGCTTCTACTCTCATTTTGGCTAAGTTACCTATGCATGGTACTGCCCAGTGCATAGCTAACTCAGGAGTGCGATCTCTACTGAAACTGGCGAGGTAGGGCCTTCATACACCTTCCCTGTGGTCTCGCCGGCCGCCTTCATAATCTGCTTCTCCTTCATCTTCGGCGATGTGCTTGTTCTGGCGATCTCCGACTGCCTGGTCGCCCGAGTCTGCATCTGGCGACTTCATCCCCAACCTGGCGATCGCCTATTCTGGTAAGCTGGAGATCGGAACACGCCAACTTAACTATCGGCGACTACACGTGCCTCCCGACTTCCTTCCCAACTGTCAACCTGGCGCCTTGTCAACACGCCTATACTGTAGCAGGATGCCACGTCATCGCACCCGACCACCAGGGCGGTACAAGGTTCATCACGTCAAAGAAGGAGAAACTTGGATGACAGCTTACCAGCATTATTTGGCCGACGGAATACTTCCACGAGATCCTGTATGATATGAATCCAATAGCAAAGAAGAGATGATTCTTTGACATTCTATGGACTCAACTTGAGTTGGAGATAGCTTAGGCACTTATAATAGAATTGGATCAAGGTTCTATGTTTCAAGAACTCACCAAGACTTGTACTAAACACCAAACTCATATGGAGGAGCCATCTTTTGTCAATTGAACCGAACAAACTAAGTAAAAATGCAATTGCACCGATTGAAATGCTAAAAAACAGAAATGCACCGAACAATTAAGCTAGAATTGAAGAAGAAACAACTAAGAACAGCAAAAGAAACAAGAACCGAAACAAAACTAGAAAATAGGCTGAAATGCCGAACCAAAAAGGAAGCTAAGCATGTTTTAGGAATTGCATATGAATATGAAGATGAAAGAAAGAAGAACTTATGGAGATGGATGCTTTGGTTTGTTGTTCACGCCACTTAGAGGATGAAGACTCCAAGATGAGTGAGCTAATGCCGCCACTTGAGAGAACCAAACACACTCAAGATAAGACAAGGTGTAGGAGAAGCAAGCTCTCACAAATTCTCTCTCAATTTGAGTAGAGTTTCTCTAATACTAATTTCCAATCTGAATTATGAAGGACCTAAGCTCTCCTTTTATAGGAGCAAGGGCTGGTCATTTACATAGCTTATTCCCTAAGCTACCCAAAATGCTCCTGATCCTGCCGGCAACTCGAACGTGGAGGAATCGCTCTGTAGCACACTCTGTCCCGTCTACGCGACTGCGTTCTCTACAGAATCACCCTCAGAACCTTCTCTTGGATCTCCAAACGTGACCTGCAAAACACACAGACGGCGCCTCTAGCGGCCGTTTGCACTCCGACGATCAAGTTAGTCCACAGAACCACCAAATGAGAAAACTAGTAGTGTGTGTAAAACTCTTGCTCTCTATTTTTTCGTATCCCCCTCCTCTCCCTGATTCCTTCCTTTTATCTCTCTCTCTCTGTTTTCTGGGCATAACAGAATTCTGTTATGCTTTTCTGGCATGTGTCAGAACCCTGCTAGGCTTTTCAGAGACAGTGTACCTGCAGAATCAGAGAGTGTGGGTGTCTGTGCGTGTCCGCGCGTCTCTGCGCTGGGCTGCGCCTGTCTGTACCCTTAATGGTACGGAGTGCACTTTTGTTTGGACCACACCCCTCTCAGATGGTGACACGTGGAGGCCTGCAACTCACATCTAACCACACACGTGTCACTTACTGGAAGGGCTCTAGCGCTTCTTTTTGTGTGCCTAAGTTACGCCCTTGCAGAGTAACTTAGGATATTTCTCTCATCTGGGTAAGTCGCATACTCTTAGGAGAACGTCGGGTGCGGCTGGTCTAGGCACACTCACCAGACGTTGCTCTCTGCATATACAGCTTACCCTTCACGATGTCACGCACGTAATGGGTTGAGGGAATCACCAATCATTGACTGGTTTACTAGTTCCCTCAGGCGACTCTCGTGCATGATTCCCTGAGGTGTGCTCATGCGAGATCCATGCGTAACGCTCTCGCTGGGAACCTCAGTCCCAGTTTAACTGCGTGTAACACGAGACCCCGATGACAATACACCCGATGACTGATCAGTGTTTATTTGCTTCTCGCGCTCTGCCTTCAGGCGCGAGTCTGGGAACTGGTCTGTCGGTGGCCACTTGGCTACTGACCACCGATCACCATTCTGGATGATCTGTCCCCCGACCTCTCTGCCGCCTGATCTGTCGGTGGTCGCTTGGTTACTGACCACCGATCACCATTCTGGATGATCGCCTCCCTGACCTCTCTGCCACCTGGTCCACGTGTCACCCTGTGAGTGGTCCACGTGGTTCTCTGCTGCTGACGTCATCGACTACCGATGACCGATCGAATCAGCTCCTAAGCTTACGCCCCCCTTTCTAAGCTCACTCCCCAAGCTTCTAGAATTTTCTAAACTAAAGCCTAGAGATGTTTTTACAAAAGAGGTGTCTAATGTTTCCCTCTAAGCCTCTTTCTAAACACTATTCTATATTATTTAAAATTTAAAAGAAACTATAGAGAGAGATATTTAATTGAAGCCTGATCCTGCCGACAACTCGAGCTTGGAGGAATCGCTTACGCGACTGTGTTATCTGCAATATCACCCTCAGAACCTTCTCTAGGATCTCCAAACGCGACCTTCAAAACACACAGACGGCGCCTCTAGCGGCCGTTTGCACTTCGACGATCAAGTTAGGTCACAGAACCACCAAAAATCAAACTGTGTAGTAATGTGTGTAAAAAACAGTGTGTGTGTATTTCTCTCTGATTCTCCTTTTATCCCTCCTCCTGTATCTGCGCCTAACAGAATTCCGTTATGCCTCTCTGGCATGTGTCAGGATCCTGTTGCGCTTTTCTGTGGCAACGTACCTCCAGAATCAGTAAAACGTGAGTGTCTGCGCGTGTCTGCGCTTGTCTGTACCTTTAATGGTACGGAGTGCACCTCTGTCTGGACCGCGCCCCTCTCAGATGATGACACGTGGAGGCATGCAGCTAACCACACACGTGCCACTACTTGAGGGGCTCTAGCGCTTTTCTCTGTGTGCCTAAGTTATTCCCTTGTGGAGTAACTTAGCGCATTCCTTTTATCTGGGCAAACCGCATACTCTCAGGAGAACGCCAGGTGTGGCTGGTCTAGGCACACTCACCAAGCATTGCTCTCTGGTGTTGACGATTTCCCCTTCACGATGTCATGCACGTAATGGGTTGAGGGAGTAACCAATCACTGACCGGTTTGCTAGCTCCCTCATGCCACTCTCATGCACGATTCTCTGAGATATGTTCATGCGAGGTCCGTGCGTAACGCTCTCGCTGAGAACCTCAGTCCCAGCTTAACTACGTGTAACACGAAACCCCGATGACCATGCACTCGATGACTGATCGGTGCCGTATTGCTTCTCGCGTTCTCGCCCAGGTGTTCATCTGGGAACTGATCTGTCGGTGACCGCTTGGTTACTGACCACCGATCACCGTTCTGGGTGATCTGTCCCCTGACTTCTCTGCCGACTGATCTGTCGGTGGCCACTTGGCTACTGACCACCGATCACCATTCTAGGTGATCTGCTCCCTGATCTCTCTGTCACCCGGTCCACGTGTCACCTCACGAGCGGCCCACGTGATCATCTTCTGCTGACGTCATCAACTACCGATGACCGACCAGATCAAAGCCCATTCTTGAAAGCTTGTAGACTTCTTTGGCTTTAGGCTTGATCCTCTCTTTATTTTATGTCTTCTTTTAATTTTGAGAAGACTAGAAGGAAGAACATCAAATGTGAGGGTGAATGCCCTCTTCCTTCATTAATAAAAGCCTCCTTTATTTGATTTTCATCACCGTAGAAGCCCGAAGAGTGAAGAAAAAATCTAGTAAGTACACCCTAATCGATGGAAGGTAATTCAGGCACGGGTTCACCCATCCCATACTGGAATGTGTGGACAGTGACCAGGGCACACGCATCATGGCAGAATTACACGAAGGAAAACACCTTGGAGGTGAAAGGATAAGACCCATGTCAACTTGGCCTTCTTGGTCTTTTTTATTTTTACGTGAGGTAGGTGGGTGAGTTAGGTCTTGTTTTTCCTTGTTTATCATGAAGGTTTTTTGTGGACAATGAAGAGCTATGTGCCCAAAACCTAAACATTTAAAACATTTTATTTTTGAAGTTTTGGTAGGTGACTTAGGAGTAGAAGGATTTGTAGTAGAAACTCTTTTTGTAGACGTGGTTTTCAAAAGATATAATTCCATCTTGATGGTTATGCGAAGAAGAGTACTCATTTAATTCTATAAAGAAGAGTACTCATTTAATTCTATAAATGCTCTAATATCGCTTCTCAAACCACGTATAAACCATTTTATCTTTGACTCTTCATTAGCATGCATATTCATTTTAGTCAAAGTTGTTTCAAAATCTTTAAAGTATTTGATCCTGCCTGTTGACCAGAACGCAAGAGTCTTGCCTCGTCAAATCTGGATCGACTTTGCACCGTGCTAGCTTCCGTCCTTCGCCTTGATTCACCTCAAGAACCTGCAAAAGACAGAACGGCGCCGCTGCGGCCGATCGCGCTCCGACGCTCAAGTCAGCGACTGAACCACCAAAATACTAAGAGAAAACTAAGAACTTTAGGAACCGTGCAATGTTCTCCCTCAGCGTACTCAAGTTCTCGCAAGCGTAAAGAAGTATTCTAAAACGCGCGTACCTCAGAAGTTCGTTAGGATCCCTTATATACCTGTGCGCTTTCTCTCTCCTGACAGTTACACATCTGGACACGTGGCTCGCATCCAGCTGTACACGTGTCACCATCTGGAGCATCCTTGACTTGAGCGTCACCTCTTACTCTTCAGGCTGTTCGACTAAGTTACTTATGCAGGAAGCAACTCAGCGTATAGCTGCCTTGGAGCGCGATCTCTTCTGTGTGGTGAGTACGGGTGTCTTCACACACACCTTCCCTGTGGTCTCGCCGGCCGCCATTATATTCTACTTTACTTACTTCACTGTGCATGCTCGGGTAAGCTGTTCCCCGACCTCAACTTCTGGCCAGCTAGGGAATGACCATCTGACGACTTCATCCTTTGCTTCGAAAGCCTGAAACAAGCTTTCCTGATCCTTCGGCGATGTCCTTCTCTCGGCGATCTCTCCGATCGCCTTGTCACCTGGGTTCACATCCGGCGACTACGACACAAACTTGGTGACCGCCAGTTTAGGTATGCTAGGGGTCGGGGCACGCCAACTTAATGACTGGCGACTACACGAACCTCCCGACTTCCTTCCCTTCTACCAGCCAGGTGTCCCGTTCAACACGCCTACATTATAGCTTGCTGCCACGTCATCGATTCCGACTACCTGGGCGGTACACAAGCCCCCCAGTCTTAAGCGAAGACTTGTCCAGCGAAAAGACTAAGAGGTCACATCACTGCCGACCTACGTGGCGCTGGCACGGAATTCCAAACGCTCGTACCCTCTGCTTTTCTGACGCTCCTCAAAACCCCTTTTTCCAATTGCTCGACACGTGGCTTCATCAACGGTCATCTTTAGCTGTCGTTTGCGCTTCCAAAAATGTTTGAAAAACCCTTAAACCCTTTCATTTCTACTGTTTCATCATCTCTCTGCATTCTCAAACGCTCTGAGTTTCCTCTGCGAACCCACGACGCTCCTCAACTCTCTCAATCTCCAACTCCCTTCAACGCTCGTCTGATCATCGAAAGGTACCTCTTTTATTCCCTTTGTTGATGTTTGCTGCATTTTAACCGATTCGCATCATCCATTATCTGTCTGGTGCATACACTATGGGTTTTTTCCTCCTCTTCTTCCTTCTCGTAACTTAGAGCTCCGTCTTCCATTACATTCGTCACAACGAACTCCCGTTCGTTCGTTCTCCATTCTTCGTCCACAATCGAGTCGTTCTCTGTAACCTTTGTTCATCCTTTTTCCTTTTTCCTTTGCAGTTCCTGCGATGGCTCGCACGAAAACCACCGCGAACCATCCTCCTTCAACGCGAAACCCTCCACCCCAAGCGCATAACCTACCACGAGCATCCGGTGCTCCTTCTACCCAGGCTGAGAGGCCTGCAACCTCTCACTCCAATCTCGCTCAGGCAACTCCACCAGTCGCAGGAGGAGCCTCCATTCCCACACAAGACTACAAGAAGCTCTACCCGTGGGCCACCTCAGCTTTGTTGAAAGAAACCTCTTCCATAAACACAGAGTTGGGCGTGCACCGACTAAGGAAAGGGGACCAATCTGAGCTTTCATTCCATAAGGAGCACGACAGCAAAATGGCCGTGCTGCCTTGCCACCCGGATGAACCAATCTATGCTGACGATAAAGCGAACAATGGCGAGTTATTCTGCTTCCTCTACGCGACATTCTTCAAGAAGGTGAAACTCCGACTTCCCTTCACTCGCTTCGAGAGGGAATTATTAACCGAGCTCGATATCGCCCCCGCCCAGCTTCATCCCAATAGTTGGGCGTTCGTAAGGGCGTTTCAGATCATGTGCGCACACCTGGGATTGCCAGCTTCGGTCGACGTTTTCCGCTTCCTTTTTTAGGCTAAGAATCCAGGAGACCGCCTCTGGATCAGCCTGAACGGGATTGCTGGGAGGTCAATCCTCTCCATCTTCCAGCAATCTTACAAAGATTGGAAAGGAAAATTCGTGAAGGTGTGCGCCAACGACCAAGATCCTTCCCTACTCGACGGCTTCCCCTTGTACTGGGTACACAATGGGAATAAAGACGCCAAAGAGAGCTTTAGGAGGCCCAGAAGTCCTGACACCATGGGCGAGCTAGACAAATATCTATGCCTTTTCTGGAAGAGAGTAGCAGCCGCCAACATCACCTTCCCTACTTCCTCAATAATCTCCTTCGAGTACCTCGAGGGCCAACTTGAAGCTCATATAGGTTAGCCTTTACCTCAACACTTGGGTTTTCGTTTTGCGCTGGGACTGATTTCGCATCTCCGTTATCTGTCATTGGGCGTCCTGTTCGTTGCGTACTGGTCTTGGCTTTAAGTTCATGTGCTACCTGTTTGCATTATTCGCACATATACTCGTATATTTTGCCTTTGCTTCTGCTTATTTGTCCATTTTTACCCTGTGCAGACTTCATGTTGGGCAAAGGCAAATTAGCTGAACTGAGGGCGCTCGCCCGAACTCATAAGTTGGCGACGGGTTCCCAAACCGTGCCCAACTCGGTGGTGGAGATCGCCGCTGCCCAGGGCAGATCGCCTCCTCAAGGTCCAGCTCCTCCAGAGACACTGCCTGCCCCTCAACGAAAAAAGCTCATCCTGAGGAAACCAAAGAGGAAAACCCCTCAAGTGGTCCACGAGGATGAGGATGAGGAAAATGAGGCGACTGAGGACGGCCTTGTCACCAAAAGGAAAAGGGTGGCACCTTCTTCACCGCCCGCTCTCCCAACACCAACACCGCCCTCTCCCCCAGCTCCAACACCGCCAGTCCAAGCAACACCCTTGGCGGTCACGCTTCCTGTGGTTGAAGGCAGCGAACCCAACTTCATGGAGAAACCTCCTAGCGCCTCCACGCCGTTCGTATCTGCTGGGGAGGGTCCTCCTTCAACCACCTCGATTGCTGAAGCCGCACCAGGTGGGGATGAAGGCGCCCACAACTCGCCGATACTCATAACCGAGTCCCCCACTTCACCACCACGCCAGGAAGCCCCGCTTGCTCAACCAACTCAAGAGGGTGGTGGTGAAAGTCAGCACCAGGCTCCTTCAGCACCTCCACCAACAGCAGCTACAAGCCTTCCCCCCTTGGTCAAAGAAGTCTGGGGGCGCTTCACAGCTAAGCTAAAGATGATGGCAGAGGACCTCCCCTCAATCATAACAAAGGCTTTGAAGAGCTCAAACAAAAAGCTTCAGGACGAGATCTCAACACTCCAGGAGGAGAATCGCCTGATAAGGATCGAGGCAGAAAAGCTGTCTTGCAATCAGATGATGGCAGAGATCGATCACTCAAGGGTGGAGGACGCCATGAGTGCTGAGCTGAGGGTTGCGCGCAAGGAGGCCTCCGATCTGCGCCAGAAACTGCACCTCCTAGCTCAAGAGAAAATCGAGCTGGAGAGCAAGCTGGTTCCCTACAGGCTCAAGGTGGCCAACTTGGAGGCATCAATGAAAGGGGATGCAGCCAAGGTAGAGAACCTTGAAAAGAGGTCGGCTGATCGGGAGGTTCTCCTTGGAAAGGTCGAGAAGGAGAGGGACGACGCCGTGGATGAGCTCGCCAAGGCTCGAGAGGAAAGCAAGAAAATTGTTGCAGAGCTGGCCTAGGCGCGGGACGAAGGCAAAAAGGTTGCCGAAGACCTTGCTCAAGCTCGTGGGGAAACTGAAGAGCTGAAGAAACGAGCTGACGAGCTGAAGCAGCAAACCGAGGGGCTCAAACAACAAACCGAAGAGCTCAAACTAAGCTTCACCCAAGTCCTTGCCGCCGGATTCGACGCCGCCCTGGAGCAAGTCGCTTGTCAGTACCCTGAGCTCGACCTCTCCATGGTGTCGATATGCAATGAAGTGGTGGATGGGAAGATCGTGCCTTCTGAAGATTAATCGTCTCCCTCCATCACTTATTTCCTGAGAATTAATGCTTGTTCCTTTTTGCCAATCTTTACTTGTAATAACTTTTCTTTTCTTCTTATGCATTTGAACTGATACCACTTATATTATAACTTCTCCCGCTTTTGTACCTGGTCTCTCTGTTTACTTTGCTTTTCCTTGTAGAAATCGCTTTAAACAAATTAACTTAGCGATTCTGCGGGCTCAATTGTTTACTCACTGCTTCAAACTCGAGCAAACTATCAACCTTACATCTACTCGTCAATTGTTAACTCAAAGAGAAAAATCGAGCAACTTGTTATTCTTCAAACGATGACACTTAATGTAACTTGCAAATTTAAGGCAATGAACTTCAGCGCGAAACTACTTATTAAGCAGTAAGCTTCAAACCAGACTGATTATTTAAGGTACAGTTCACCTGATCTGCTCCACCGAAATGGGCCCTTACTCCTGTCATCGCCTGGACTTCTTCTGATCGCCATAGGGTCCTGGCGATGTAAGCTTCCTTTTGCCTTCATAACTTCGGATCCTTCTCTACCTCCCTGAGCTTCAGAACAATAAGCCGGACGGCCAGGCGTTCTCTTTGAACCTACCTTAGCCATCCTTTAAACTTCTTCCACCCTTTAAACCATACCTGCACTCATTTAAGATGAGAAGGATTTTATCTTGCCTGAACTCGCTCAACGGCGAGAAGGTCTTTATCTTGCCTGAACTCGCTCGACAGCGAGAAGGTCTTTATCTTGCCTGAACTCGCTCGACGGCGAGAAGGTCTTTATCTTGCCTGAACTCGCTCGACGGCGAGAAGGCCTTTATCTAGTGCCTCTACTTTGCCCAGGGATTACATCTCCTCTTCCCTGGATGCACTGAGGACTTTTAATCTGTTCTCGCCTGCACTCGCACAAAGTCGAGGAGGACTTTAATCTCTTTCTCGCCTCAGGACGCGCGAGGGCGTTGAGGTCTTTTAATCGTTGCTGGTGCCTTCGATCGCCGAAAGACGATGAGGACTTTAAAACTTTAGGTGTGCCGCCGATCGCCGAAAAGCGATGGGGACTTTAAAACTTTAACTGAGAGCATGCACTTTTTCTACAAGCTTTCAACACAAAGATGCATGCAAACTCAAAAACTTTAAGCTTGAAAACTCTTCTTTTATTGGGTGGCCTCATTAAAAACCCTCCTTAGGGAAAAAAGAGTGCCCCTTTCAAACTGTTTTAACAGAAAGCTTGCAAATCTTTTCATGTTCATTTCTACTTACAAAGCTTTAACTGTGATATAACTTGAAGTGTGTGGCGTTCCAAGTGCGAGGAATCGCCCCTCCTTCCAATGTCTCTAGGCGGTAGGCGCCGTTCCCAAGCGCCTCGGTTATTCTGAACGGTCCTGTCCACTTAGGCGACAACTTGTTTTCCATCTCGTACTGGTGGGCCTTCCTCATCACCAGGTCGCCCTCTTTAAACTGCCTTGGCATCACCTTCGAGTTGTATCTTCGCTCGATCCTCCTTTTCACTGCCTCAGCTTTTACTCTCGCCTCCTCCCTGACCTCATCCAGCAAATCCAGATTCAACCTTCTTTCTTCATTCGAGTGTTCAGCTACAAAGTGTTGGAATCTCGGCGAGCTCTCCTGGATTTCCACTGGAATCATCGCGTCGCATCCATAGACCAGGCTAAACGGGGTCTCATGGGTTCCTGACTGCTCGCTGGTGTGGTACGCCCAGACTATGCGGGGTACCTCCTCAGCCCACGATCCCTTGGCTTTCTCTAGCCTTCTCTTCAAGCCTCTTAGCAACACCCGATTGGCGGACTCTACTTGGCCGTTTGTCTGAGGGTGCTCGACGGATGCAAACACCTGCTGAATTCCCACCTCTTCGCACAGCTTCTTCAGCAGATGACTTGCAAACTGAGTCCCGTTGTCTGACACCAGGCGCTTAGCCACACCAAACCGGCACACGATGTTCTTCCATACAAAGCTCTCGATCTTGTGTGCGGTGATCTGGGCTACTGGTTCTGCTTCGATCCACTTGGTGAAATATTCAATTGCTACCACCAAGTATTTCATCTGCCTGATCGCCAATGGGAAAGGTCCCAGGATGTCAATTCCCCACGTATGAAACGGCCAAGGGCTGTAAATTGACTTCAACTCTTCTGGGGGCGCTCTGTGCCAATCGGCGTGCTGCTGACATTGCTTGCAACACTGTGCATACTTCTTGTAGTCCTCCCTCATTGTTGGCCAGTAGTAACCTGCACGGAGGGTTCTTGCGGCCAGAGCTCGACCCCGATGTGACTTCCACATATCCCTTCATGGAGCTCAGCCATAATTCTTGTACATTTTTCTCCGTGCACACATTCCAAGAGTGGGTGTGTGAACCCAAACCTATACAACTCGCCATCAATCATTGTGAACTTGCTGGAGTTCTTCTTTATTTTCCTAGCCTCCATCGGATCCAGCGGGAGAAGGCCATCTGCAAGGCAGCGCTAGTACTGGGTTATCCATGTGTCTGGTTCATGCGTGGCACAGACCTGCGTCATGTTCACCCTCTCCCCCCGACATGCTCTTATTCTCGGCGATCTCAAGGTCTCCTGAGTCAAAGACCTGTGACACCTCGCCGCTTTCTCCGTCGACTTGCTTATTTGAAGAACCAGGTGATCTGCCACAAATGCCCTAGGCGTCTTCAGGGTTTCTTGGATCACCGTCCTCTGCCTACCCCCCTTGCCCGAACTGGCGAGCTTAGCTAGCAAGTCTGCTCGGGCATTCTGCTCTCTGGGCACATGCACCACTTCAAACGAGACAAAGGAACCCTTCAACTCCTGCACATACTCCAAGTACGCCGCCATTTGTGGATCCTTGGCTTGGAACTCGCCTGTTACTTGTCCCGTGACCAATAACGAGTCACTCTTAGCCATCGGCACCCTAGCTCCCATCTCCTTGGCCAGCAAGATTCCGGTGATCAACGCCTCATACTCTGCTTGATTGTTGCTGGCTTTGAAGGAAAACCTCAGGGACTGTTCTATCAGCACGTCGTTGGGCCCTTCTAGGATGACTCCAGCACCGCTACCCTGCTGGTTCGGCGATCCGTCCACCGAGAGCACCCAACGAAAACCATCCCCTTCAACTCGTGCTGCCTCTGACGAGAGCTCGACCACGAAATCGGCGAAAACTTGCCCCTTGATCGGTCCTCGGGGCTCATACTTGATGTTGAACTCCGACAACTCCATCGCCCATTTCACCATCCTCCCAGCTACATCAGGCTTCTTCAGGACTTTCTGGATGGGCAAGTCGGTCATCACCAGTGTTGTAAAACTGTGAAAATAGTGGCGCAACCTCCTCGCCGAAAATACCACAGCCAGTGCAGCTTTTTCCAAGGCCTGATACCTCACCTCCGGGCCTTGCAACACCTTGCTGACGAAATAAATAGGCTTCTGAGCCTGGTCTTGGTCTTGGGCGAGCACCGCACTCACCGCCCTCTCAGTCACAGCAAAATACAACCTGAGAGGGGTTCCCACCAACGGTTTGCACAAAATCGGCTGGCTCGCCAGGTACTCTTTAAGCTTGACGAAGGCCTCTTCACACTCCTTCGTCCAGGCAAACTTATTGTTTCGCCTTAAACACTGGAAGTACGGATGGCCTTTCTCTCCGCTAGCCGACACGAAACGAGACAGGGCGGCCATTCGACCTGTGAGTTGCTGCACCTCCTTCACGGTAGCCGGGCTCCTCATCGCCAAGATGGCAGCACACTTATCAGGATTTGCCTCTATTCCTCTTTCAGTTAAGAGGAATCCCAAGAACTTCCCTGCCTCCACGCCAAAAATGCACTTCTCGGGGTTCAGCTTCAACCTGAACTTGGCGATTGTGGTGAACAACTCCTCCAGGTCCGCAACGTGCTTGCTCGTTTCCGGCGAGGTCACGACCATATCATCCACGTACGCTTGCACATTCCTTCCCAGCATTGGTGCAAGTACCCTATCCATGAATCTTTGGTACGTGGCCCCCGCGTTCTTCAGCCCAAAGGGCATCACCTTGTAGCAGTAGCACGATCTCTCGGTCATGAAGGCGGTCTTCTTTTCATCCATAGGATGCATTTTTATCTGGTTGTACCCCGAGAAGGCGTCCAGGAAACTCAGCAACTTACAACCCGCAGCACTGTCGACCAGGGCGTCTATGCTTGGCAAAGGGTACGAGTCCTTTGGGCAAGCCTTGTTCAGGTCAGTGAAGTCGACGCACATGCGCCACTTTCCGTTGCTTTTCTTCACCAGCACGACATTCGCCAACCACTCAGGGTACTGGACTTCCCTGATATGGCCCGCGGCGAGGAGCTTCTGTGTTTCATCCCTGATCGCCTGCCTCCTCTCCTCATTAAACTTCCTTCTTCTCTGCCGTACTGGTCTGACCTAGCTGTCCATCGCTAGATGGTGGCACAAGAAATCGGGGTCGATCCCTGGCATGTCTGAAGCAGACCATGCAAAAGCATCCAGATGCCGCTCTATCACCTTGGCGATCTGGTCTTGGAGTTCAACCTCCAAAGATCTTCCCAGCTTGAAGACCTTTCCCCCGATCTCCCTTTCGAGCCACTCCTCGATGGGTTTGGGTCGGGTTTCCCTGGCGATCACCGCCCTGGCGATTCCCAGTTCCCTCGCTTCCTCTGGGCGGTTCCTCGCCTCTTCTTCTCGGTCGGCGTTCTCCTCCCTCGCTTCAGCATCTACCATGACGACATCGCGGCCGGCGGTCGCCTCCATTGCCGTCGACCTGGGCTTCACACCGGGAGGCGGG
Organism: Phaseolus vulgaris; assembly: GCF_000499845.2. Taxonomy (NCBI): domain Eukaryota; kingdom Viridiplantae; phylum Streptophyta; class Magnoliopsida; order Fabales; family Fabaceae; genus Phaseolus; species Phaseolus vulgaris. Next base: position 31,312,371 of record NC_023752.2, on the reverse strand, counting down.
GTGGTCGTGATGTAACTTACTGACCTCTTATTCTTCAGGCTATTCTCATAGCACTTCTTTGCTTCCTTCTGGTCAGATTTGATGGTGATCACCACCCCCTCCATAGACGGCAACTTCACCTTCATGTGCCTGGTCGAGGGCACAGCTCCTATTCTGTTGAGTGTTGGTCTTCCCAACAGAATGTTATATGCTGAGGGAGCATTCACGACGAGGTACTTGATTTTCTCCATCCTCGAGCCCGCCTCATCCGTGAATGTAGTTTTTAACTCGATCTACCCCCTGACCTCCACCTGATCGCCAGCGAACCCATACAAGCACCCTCCATAGGGCCTCAGCTGGTTAAGGGGTAGTTGCAGCTGTGTGAAAAGTCGGCCAGAACATCACATCTGCCGAGCTTCCTTGGTCCACCAGTACCCTGTGGACCTTCCTTCCCGCTGTGACAAGTGAGATAACTATGGGATCGTTGTCATGAGGCACAACGTCCCAGAGATCTTCTCTTGTGAACGTGATGTCCACATCCGGCGAGTGGTCTTCGAACATGTCCACCGTCATCACAAACCTTGCATATTTCTTCCTCTGTGATGCGGTGCATCCACCACCCGAGAAACCTCCTGCGATGGTGTGGATCTCTCCATGAGTGGGCATCTCATGCTGCTGAGCCTCACCACCCGCCGGCTGGGAGCTCGACGCGCCCCCCGTTCTCCTGTCCAGCAGGTAATCATTCAAGAAATCGCTCTTGACCAGGTCGTCGAGCTGGTACCCTAGTGCCAAGCACGAATCGACGGTGTGACCAAAACTCTGGTGGAACTCGCACCAGGCGTCTGGTTTTGGTCCTAACACCTTGTCGCCCACTTTCTCAGGTGCATTGAGCCTGGCTGCTATGTTGGGGATGGCGATCAGATCCACCAACCCCATGACAAACTTATGCTTTGGCGGGCGATTGTACTCCCTGGGGCGCCCTGGGCCCCTGCCCTTGTTTTTCCTTGGATCATAAGGATGGTGAGTCCTTTGATCCCTCTTGGTCGCCGCTGTCTCCAGCACCCTCTGTGGCTGGATCCTGGTCTCGGCGCGCGGCCTAGCAGGGGCCACGCTCCCTCTCTTATCGGCGACTTCACTTTCATCGGCGATGTGGGCCACCGCAAGTCGCCTAACCTCAGCAAACGTGGCGGGGTGAGCCCTAAACAACGCCTCACAGAAATGTCCCGGCAGCACGCCCTTTTTGAAGGCGTATACCAGCATCTCCTCGTCTTTAGCAGGCGAGCGGACCATCTGTGCTCCAAAACGATTCAGATAGTCCCTGAGGGACTCTCCCTGGTACTGCCTTATGTCGAACAGGTCGTAAGACACCCTAGGTGGCGCCTTGTTCACAATGTACTGCTCGACGAAAACTGCTGGAAATTGGTTATGTGACCTGTAGGCAAGCTCACAAACCATTCCAGCGCAGTTCCCTGGAGCGTGCTCACAAACATCTTGCAATATACAGCATCCGAGCCTCCTGACAGCATCATCTGCGTGTGGAACGTGGTGAGATGTCCCTCAGGGTCCTCCACGCCGTTGAAAGTAGCCTTCACAGGTACCACGCTCGCAGGGATAGGCGTGTCTGTGATCGCCTGAGCAAACGGCATAGGGAAAACGCGAGGTGGCGACGACGGTGCGACCTCTTCAGCGACCGGGCGGCCTCTCTGATCCTGAAGAGCTTGGCGCAACTCCTCAGTCACTTTGCTGAGCTCTTCATTCCTGGCCTGAGAGGCGGCTAGGTCCTCATGCATCTTTGCCTGCTCTATCCGCGAGGCCTCCACATTCGCCTGCAGTGCATGCATTATCTCCATCATCTGCGCCATGGTCATGGTGCCTTCAGCAGCAACTGGCACAACTGGACTTGAACGGTTGCTTCTCATCTTTCTCATGAAACTCAGCAAACCAAAGTTCGACGAACAAAATCTCCTTCAGCAACGATCGATCCAAAAATCAACCGGTTAGAAATTCTCAAACTCCCTAAGACCTCCGCAAACGCAACTGCAACAACACGCCGATAGATTCGGACGTCGAAACCTTCACAGAAACTTGCAACTCCACCACAACACCACCGCTGCTCCAGCAACTCCCGATTCACTAACCAGAAACGCAATCGAACGGAAGGAAACACCGAACAACCGATTGAAAACCGCGCGAACAGCAAGAAACTCCAAGAAAACCGATCGAAAGCTTGAACGAACGGTGGAAAACCTCACTCGCCGATTAAAACTCAAACAAACGGTAGAAACCTCGAATTCGCCGAACAAAACTCGAACGAACGGTGGAAAACAAAAATTTAACGAACAAAAGCTTGAATGAACGGCGGAATGAATGAACCTGCAAAAGACAGAACGGCGCCGCTGCGGCCGATCGCACTCCGACGCTCAAGTCAGCGACTGAACCACCAAAATACTAAGAGAAAACTAAGAACTTTAGGAACCGTGCAATGTTCTCCCTCAGCGTACTCAAGTTCTCGCAAGCGTAAAGAAGTATTCTAAAACGCGCGGACCTCAGAAGTTCGTTAAGATCCCTTATATACCTGTGCGCTTTCTCTCTCCTGACCGTTACACATCTGGACACGTGGCTCGCATCCAGCTGTACACGTGTCACCATCTGGAGCATCCTTGACTTGAGCGTCACCTCTTACTCTTCAGGCTGTTCGACTAAGTTACTTATGCAGGAAGCAACTCAGCGTATAGCTGCCTTGGAGCGCGATCTCTTCTATGTGGCGAGTACGGGTGTCTTCATACACACCTTCCCTGTGGTCTCACCGGCCGCCATTATATTCTACTTTACTTACTTCACTGTGCATGCTCGGGTAAGCTATTCCCCGACCTCAACTTCTGGCCAGCTAGGGAAAGACCATCTGACGACTTCATCCTTTGCTTCGAAAGCCTGAAACAAGCTTTCCTGATCCTTCGGCGATGTCCTTCTCTCGGTGATCTCCGATCGCCTTGTCACCTGGGTTCACATCCGGCGACTACGACACAAACTTGGTGACCGCCAGTTTAGGTATGCTAGGGGTCGGGGCACGCCAACTTAATGACTGGCGACTACACGAACCTCCCGACTTCCTTCCCTTCTGCCAGCCAGGTGTCCCGTTCAACACGCCTACATTATAGCTTGCTGCCACGTCATCGATTCCGACTACCTGGGCGGTACAGTATTCATCTACCATCATATGTCCTTGAGGAAGCCTTTGGAACTTCAACAAGTGTTCCTTCCTAGAAGGAGGAACTGTTCCGGCCGGTTGACCTGGGACGTCTTTGTGCGCAACCTCACCCGTCAGCTAGGGACACCTTCCCACTGGTTACCTGTGGATTCCTGCAAAGAAGGACAAAAGGGCGCCCTAGCGGCTGTTTGCACTCCGACAGTCAAGTCAGCTAGCAAGAATCACCAAAACTCTACACCTCCGTATCGGAGCACCGTGAATGGCACTCTAGGTGGTCAAAAGAAGCTGTGTATAGTGTATATTTTCTCGTTCTGGCAAACAACCTCTCTCCCTAGTCCCTTGTGCGTAGCCTCAAGACTCGAGCAAGCAACTAGAATGTGTTCTAGGAAAGTTTGCCAAAAGTTCCAACCTCGTTTCCCACGTCCAAGGTTCTATTTAAACTACTCTAGCTTTTAAAGCGTCTTAAAGCGCATTTAAGGTTATGAAACGTTCAGCGCCTTTAAGACGTTTAAACCGCTTGGAGCATTTAAAGTACCTTAAACGCTCGAACGTAAACTTTATTAAATAGCTTTAATTACCTTATACTTGACAAATTGACGTTTCTATTCTGACTTGGCTGCTATTACACGTGGAGGGCCTCACAGCACCGTGACCCCACTTGGGGGTATTTCCTCATGTGAGTCCTCCTACCTGGGAGTGTATCTGCGCAAGGGGTGACTTTTTGGGTGGCAACTCATGCCCCCAAACCTCTAGTCACTCACTTTGAGAGCGTATCTACCTTCCTCTCGTACCCTGCACCTGGCTGCCCCTGGGCGTGGGCGTGACCCTTCTCATGAGTCGTAACTATCCCAAGGGCTTCTTTGGGGCGGCATGGGCACTTCACGAGTCAGATTGTTCTCCACTGGCGCTATTACTACGGCCTTGAAGCCACCTTTCTCTTCTCTTTATTCCTATCCCAGGTTATCGGGGTTTGAGGCCTTCCCACGGCGTCACTCCCTCCATGGTCTTTCCTACCCATGGGTATCGGGGAGCAACGCTGTGATCGCCTTGCTTTTGTGACATTTTACCTTGGCGACGCCTGCTCTAGGCGACGTCTTATCTTGGCGACGCTTCCTCTTGGCGACGCCCCGCCATGGCGACGCTTGCACTTGGCGTCGCCTCACCTAGGCGACACCTTATGTTGACTTTGACCCCGACGTTGGCTTTGACCTTGACTTGTCAACGCCCGGGTACGGGACGGTACACAAGGCCCCCAGTCTTAAGCTGATGACTTGTCTTCAGCGAAAAGACTAAGGCCTCGCCCACGCCATCCACGTGGCACCTTGGTGACGTGTCATTCTTGCTGACGTGGCACTCCCCAAACCATTGACACGACATTCTCTGAACCATTGGGGTGCTCTTAATGGCTGATTGGACATCCTCTGAAGCGGGGAAGGTAACACCTTTTGGGGCCTCGCTTAATCGCGTGCCACGTGGTTCATCACGTCGTCAGCCTCAAAAGTCTCTTGCGCTCCCATTGAGCGCCTAATCCTTTGACACACGGCTCAATCGCACGGTCCCAAATTAGCGCCTCTTGGGTTGCAAATGTAACGTTTAAGTTACCCAAAACCCCGCGCTCAAAACCACTGTTTCATCCACTTTCTCTGCATTCCCGCACTGTTCATCTCCTTCGCGCTTCCATTCCTTCCCTACTTCGACACTCAAAGGTATGATTTTTCTACCTCCATGACTCTCCCTCTTCATTGCGTTGCATTACTATGTATGAACTGCCTGGGACTGTTTGTGTTTCTGCATTTCTGCATTCTTTTCGCTCCTTCGTCCTTCTCCGCTCTCTTCTCCCCCTTTCAAGGTTTCTTCGCGTGGGTGGCATTTTCTAGGGTTTCTCTTCCCTTTCTGCCTTGGCATCGCTTGTTAAAACCCTTTTCCTATCTTCTTTCTTCAGCTATTTATCCGCATCATGGTGCGCTCGACACCGAGGTTCAGTTCTCCCCCCAAGACTAACTACAAGGGTTTTTATAAATGGGCCTCTGACGATCTTTTAAATGAATGCACCACCTTGACGACCTTCGAGGACGTGGAGAACCATCGGGGTGACCCCCATTTATACAACTTCAATGCCTTCTGCCGCACCCACGATGCCCACATCTCCGTCCGCCCCGGCAGGCCAGGGGAACCTGTTTGTGTGGATGACAGACCCAGGGGTGGGGCCCCCTTTTTCTTCATGTACCAAACTGTATTCAAACGTGTTGGTGTACGCCTTCCGTTCACACCCTTCGAGAGGGAACTCCTCACGGAGATCAATACGGCCCCCGCCCAGCTACATCCCAATAGTTAGGCCTTTGTTCGGGCCTTTCAAATTCTTTGTGGATATCTAGGCGTTCTTCCTTCTGTGGACGTCTTTCTACATTTCTTCGAGGTGAAGAAGCAAGGGAAAAGCCTCTGGGTGAGCTTTTCCTGGATCGTTGGCAGGATCCTCCTTTCCCTCTTCCAGAATTCGTACAAAGGCTGGAAAGGAAAATTCTTCAGGGTGTGCTGCGCCAAACAGGACCCCACAGCCTTGGACGGCTTCCCACTATACTGGACAGAGCATCCCAAGCTGCTCAAGCCTAAGGCCCTGGATGAGCTGTCCTCTGCCGATAGGGGGGTATGTGAGGCCTTGGCTGGCCTGGGGATCGTTTTTGACACGCTGAAGCTCATAGTGTGTGAATACAACGCACACACCCTGTCCACCTATTTTGGCAGGGAGGCTCGTTTCTTGTTGCCCTTTCTTATCTGTGTTTTATTACATCACGCTTGTTCTGTTGGCCTCCTCCACCTGTTTCCCTCGTTGCTAAGTGTTCATTTGTACTCTTTATGTTTCATTTACCTACGTGCCTTGTGGATTTATATAACTGCATTGGCGGTGGGATTGGCATTCTGTGATTTGTGTGTAACTGACGCCTTGTGTTTGGTCTGGTGTGGCCTTAACTTATGTTCTTTGGTTTGTCTGAATGTAGGATCAGTGATGGATTCTTCTAAGAGGATGGTCTTGGCGAAAGTACTAAAGGCTGCTCGTGCCACCAAGGCTGGCGCCTCCACCGCCCCCGCTGCTGATCTGAACCTCCCATTATCCTCGCCCTCACCAACACCAACCACCACTGAAACTCCACTAGGCCCATCTTCACCACCTCCACGCAGCCCTAAGCACTTCAAACGCCCAATTCACCTCCACCCATCGCCGCAATCCCACTGGCTGTGGCCTCGTCTCCTGCTCCAGCCCCCCTTGACAAAGGAAAGAGGGTGTTGGAGATTCTCTCCGATGACGAAGACTCCGACGGCGGGCTAGTCTTCAAGAGGAGAAAGGTTGCTAGGGTTCCCACCCTACCAGCGGCGTCCCCACAGGGAGGGGAGTCCTTTAGGGACAATCCCCCTAGCGCCACCTCTCCCCAACCCACAATAGTCCAAGAGGAAAAAGGCGACGGGGCCGAGTCTGCTCCATCTCCACCACCAGCAGAGGCTTCTGCTGTTCCTGTCTCCGTTTCTGCTGCCCCCGGTCTAATTGCCATTCCTCTTCCAATCATGCATCTAATGAGGGGCTTCAACGGGGGATTGATGCCAGAAGGCTCCGACAGAAGAGAAGGAATGCCCTTCTATTTGGGAGCCTTCTTGGCCGTGGCCCTCGATTGGCGCGCCCAAGCCAGAAATGCCGCTTCAAACACACAAGCCCTCCAAGCCCTAGAAGCAAGAATGGCCGCTCTGGAGAAGGAGAAGGAAACTCTGGGATGCCAAAATGAGGCCTATCAAGCCTCTCTGAAGTTGGCCCAAGAGGCCAAAGAGGAGGCTGAAAGGCAGCTGGATGAGGCGATGGAGTTTCAGGCCGACTTCTACGTCCGGGAAGTATCTCTCCAGGTTCAAATAACGGACCTCCAGGACATGGCTGAGGCCTCCGAAGAGCTTCAAAAGGACTTGTAGGATCAATGCTATGGGCAAGCCGAAAAATTGGAGTGGATGGAGGAGGAGATGGCTACCCAGGCCAAGTCATTGGACCTTCTCCAGGTTGACCATGACAAGCTGCAAATCGAGGTCAGCCGGCTCCGAGTGGAGAAGGAGGCTCTGGAGAAGCAGGTGGCTTCCGGGGACTCTACCATCGAGGAGTTGGAGAAGGCCAAGAAGGCGCTCATCGATGACATGGCCGGCACCTTCGAGGAGGGATTCAAGGAGGCTTTGGCCCAGGCCGCCTGCGAGAACTCGGGGATCAACGTTTCTAATTGCGATTCCACCCACCATGTCGTTGACGGACGCGTCGTGCCCCTCGAGTTGGATGACTGAAACGCCAACTTTCAACCGCCACCTTTACCTTTTTGCGCTTTAAATTCGCTCTTGCCGTCCTCTGATAAACTTGTAAATCTTTGAACTGTTTGCACTTTTGTTGGGATAATGGGTTTTGTATAACAATTCCATATTCGTTCTTCATTTTTGTATGCTTCAATTGCTTTGCCTGTACTTTTGCTCGTTTCTTTCGCTGTGTTGGGCGATCCTGTACATCCGACGCCTTACTCTCAACGTGTACCTCAAAACCTGTTTCGCCTTCGTATCTATGAGGCCTCTGCCTCGTGAAGGCGCTGGCCGCTCCGCCATTGTTGCACGCAAAAGTCGAGACCTGCTCTGGGCCTTAAACACTTGGGACAAGATCGTATTTCAGTGCCCACGCCCATGAAGAGGCCTGTCTAACAGCGCCGTATCATCCACGGATTGTCTTAAACACTAAGGCAATCTGTCCCTTGATTCTTGGTGCTTGGCGCCCACGCCTAAGGAGAGGCCTGCTACAGCAGCGCCGTATCGTCCTCAGGGTGTCTAGAAACGCCAAACACCGGGAAGGCTCGAAGCCCCCCATGGGGTCGTTCCCTCCATGGTCTTTCCTTCCCATGGGTATCGGGGAGCAACCCTGCCAGTGGTTCACTTGGCATCTGGCGATCTCGTCTCCCTCCACAGTCTTTCCTACCTGTGGGTATCGGGGAGGTGACGCCGCTGGTGACCAGTGTTGACTTCTTCGATTTCGTCTCCCTCCATAGTCTTTCGTACCTGTGGGTATCGGGGAGGCGACGCCGCTGATAACTTACACAGGCGACGTCCTCGCCGTCTCATGCTGGCGACGCCCTCAGCGTCTTATACTGGCGACGCCTACAATGTCTTGGCGATGCCTGGTGCGGTCAACCCGTTGACTTTACCCTGGCATTGACTTTGACTTCGACTCTGGTTGACGCCTGGGGGTAGCGGAGAGCTTAAGGTCTCGCCCGCGCCATCCACGTTGTACTTCCCGTGTGGCTGATGCGACGTTCCCTCACTTGACTTGATCCTGACATTTTCTGAGCTTCTGACAAGATGCTCCCATTCTTGGCGGCGCATCGTACCCTTGGGCATTCCGTCGACGCGACGTTTTCTGAATGTTAACCAGTGACTCCAGGATCATCCTCCCATCCTCTGACACGTGGCCCGATCGCACGGTGCCCCCATTTGCGTCACTTGGTGCTCCAACTGCAATATTTAGATCTTTGAAATCTTGTACCTGCGTCTATCATCTCTGTGTTTTCGCACCCTCCTTGCACCACTACACAAAGAATTCCTTCCGCGTTCTTTCGAGTTGGCATTTTTCCTCCCGCACTCCTAACACGTTATTCTCCTTTGATCTCCTAGCTCTTTGCTCATACTTTGTGGCGGCATGTCTTCCCAGGTTCCTCCCCCTAGGGTTAACCCCAAGGACCTGTATGCATGGGCCTCGCGCGAGCTCCTTCATGAGTGCTCATGCTTGCTTTCTACCAGGGCCATAAGGGAACACAAAGGGGATTCGTGTTCCTACGATCATCGTGCCTTCGCAAAGAGGCATGATGACGACATCACCGTGCTTCCTTGCACCTTAGGGGAGCCGGTGTGCGGGGAAGAACGGGCTAACGGCGGGGTCCCCTTCTTTTACTTCTACCAGGTGGTATTCAAGAGCATCGGCGTGCGCCTGCCCTTCTCCAGCTTTGAGAGGGAACTACTGACGGAGATTAACGCTGCTCCGGCCTAGTTGTATCCTAATAGCTGGGCTTTCATCAAAGCCTTTGACATACTCTTTGGCTTTCTGGGGTGTGCACCCTCGGTTGATATCTTTCTTCACTTCTTTGAGGTGAAGAGGCAAAGGAACAACCTCTGGGTGACCTTCAGCAACGTTCCCGACAGGGTTCTCCTAACTCCCTTCCAAAACTCCTTCACAGGGTGGAAGGGTAGATTTTTCAAAGTCTGTTGCTCTGATCTCGTGCCTCCCGCCCTGGATGGTTTTCCACTGTACTGGGTGAGGGAGACGAGAGCCCTGAAGTCCAAACCCTTCAAAAGGCTACCCTTGAACGACCAGGTTGCATGCCGGATCCTGGCTGAGGCGGGAGGCTTTGACGCTGCCGCTTTGATTAGCTTGGAGTACAACGCCGAAGCTTTGGAGAAGTACATATGTATGAGAGATTACCTTAGAACCTCCCGCTCTTCATCTTTACTAGATCTTTGCATGTCCTGTCTTGTGGTGTCCTTACCATGTTTGTTTCCTTCGGTGCAGGTTCGAAGATAAACCGGCAACGGAGGTCACAGCTTACCCAGGCACTGAGGGTTGGGAACGAAGCTTCGTCCTCCTCCCATCTAGACTCCGGAGGCCACTGAAAAGTGGTCTGTTTGCGCTTTCCGCATGAGCATAGGGCATGCATATGCTTGTCTCATTCACCTTTATCTCGAACTCTATTTGTAATCTTAACTCTCTGGTGTCATGTTTTTTATTTCTGTAACGCCGCTTCATTTTTGCACACTTTCGTCTACGTTCGCTTCTTTTAACATACTGTGCGTGTTTCCTTCGTTATGTTTCTTGGCGACGCCTGCATCTGGCGACGCCCCTTTCCTGGTGACGCCTGCTCTTGGCGACGCTTATGCTTGGCGACGCATATGTTCGGCGACGCCTGTCGCCTACTTCGAATCTTTGTCTTTTATCTTTTTACCCCTTGGTCTTGCACTTCGAGTGGAAAGAAGATAAAAACTGAGGCAAAGTTTTTCTTGAACTTCTTTTTCCTTTTATTTGTGTGACCTCGTTAAAAAACCCCCGAGAGGGAAAAAAAGTGTCCCCTACAATAAGATTGTTACATGGCTGCTTACTTACATAATTCAACTAAAATAAAACTTCAAATTGGCCGCATTCCAGCTGCGCGGAATGGGATCCCCATCCAAAGTCTCTAAGTTGTACGAATCGTTCCCCTTAGCTTCGATAATCCTGAAGGGTCTGGTCCACTTGGGAGACAGTTTATTTTCTAGCTCATATGGGTGAGCCTTCCTCAAAACTAAGTCGCCAATCTGAAACTGCCGTGGCTTCACCTTGGAGCTATATTGTCGCTCTACTCTTCTCTTTACTGCTTCGGCCTTTATTCTTACTTCCTCCCTGGCTTCGTCCAGTAGGTCCAGATTCACCCGCCTTTCTTCGTTGGATTCCTCAGCCACGAAATTTTGGAAACGTGGCGAGCTTTCGTGAATCTCAACCGGGATCATCGCATCCGACCCATATACTAAGCTGAAAGGCGTCTCCATGGTGGAAGATTGGGGCGTGGTGTGGTATGCCCATACGATCCTGGGCACTTCCTCCGCCCACGCTCCTTTAGCCTTTTCTAGCCTTCTCTTTAGCCCTCTCAGCAAAACTCTATTCGCTGACTCTACCTGCCCGTTAGTCTAGGGGTGTTCGACTGATGCGAACACTTGCTAGATGCCTACCTCTGCGCACAGGTTTCTCAACTGCTGGCTGGCGAACTGGGTTCCATTGTCGGATACTAGCCGCCTAGGTACGCCAAAGCGACACACAATGTTCTTCCAAACAAAGTGTTGCACCTTGTGCGCAGTAATCTGGGCCACGGGCTCCGCCTCTATCCACTTGGTGAAGTATTCAATGGCAACAAACAAATACTTCATCTGCCTTATCGCCAATGGGAATGGACCTAGGATGTCAATCCCCCACGTATGGAAAGGCCACGGGCTGTATATGGATCTCAGCTCTTCTAGCGGCGCCTTGTGCCAATCAGCGTGTTTCTGACACTGCTTGCAACGCTGGGCGTGCCGCACACAATCCTCTTTTACTGTTGGCCAGTAGAAGCCTGCACGTACCACCTTAGAGGCTAAGGACCTTCCCCCTACGTGACTCCCACAAATGCCTTCGTGGAGCTCCGCCATTATTCTGGTGCACTCGTCGCTGTTTACGCACGTTAAGATAGGGTGGGTGAACCCGTGCCTGAACAATACTCCATCCACCAGGGTGTATCTTGCAGCATTCCTCTTAACCTTCTTGCCCTCTTCTGGTTCCGCTGGGAGAACCCCATCTGCCAAATACCGTCTGTATGGCGTCATCCAGGTGTCTCCTTCGGCTAAAGCACATATCTGCGCGTACCTTCCTCCTTCGAGCGTGTCCGCGTATGTGCTAATATGGGACGTCTTCACCGTATCTTCAGTAAAAGAACGATGACTCATTGGCCTCCCTCTCGCTGTACTAATATGGAGGACATTCACCCTGTTGTCCTCCACAAATTTTCTCGGAGCTTTGAGCGTCTCTTGGATTACTGTCCTCTGCCTGCCCCCCTTGCCTGAGCTGGCCAGCTTAGCCAGCAGGTCAGCTCTGACATTTTGTTCTCGTGGGACATGTATTAGCTCAAGAGCGCTAAACGCTCCCTTCAGCAGTTGGACGTACCTTAAATACGCCGCCATTTGTGGGTCTTTTGCTTGGAACTCACCCGACACTTGTCCCGTAATCAACTGGGAATCATTTTTCACCAAGAGGTTCTGCGCGCCCATCTCCTTAGCCAGGAGCATTCCTGCAATCAGAGCTTCGTATTCAGCCTGATTATTACTTGCCTTAAAGGCGAAGCGCAGAGCTTGCTCAATCAAGACACCATTGGGTCCCTCCAAGACTATCCCCGCACCACTTCCTTGCTGGTTGGAAGAGCCGTCGACTGAGAGCAACCACTGCGAGCCCGCCTCCACCTCTTGTTCGCCTCCGGGCGAGAGTTCTGCCACAAAATCTGCATACACCTGCCCTTTGATGGATCCTCTAGGGTCATACGGGATGTCGAACTCTGACAACTCCACCGCCCAGCGCACCATCCTTCCCGCTACGTCAGGTTTCTGTAATACCTTTTGTATAGGGAGGTTCGTCATCACCACCACTATAAAGCTGTAGAAGTAATGGCGGAGCCTCCTGGCCGAAAATACCACGGCCAACGCTGCCTTCTCCAGCGCCTGATATCTCGTCTCCGGGCCTTGTAAAGCCTTACTGATGAAATATATGGGCTTTTGAATTTGGTCCTGCTCCTGGACCAGCACAGAGCTAATTGCTCGCTCTGTTACCGCGAAGTATAGCCGGAGGGGCACGCCCGCTACTGGTTTGCAAAGGACTGGTGGCGTTGCCAAATACTCTTTCAACTTGATGAAAGCCGCTTCGCATTCGTCAGTCCATGCAAAGCGACTATTTCTTTTGAGGCACTGGAAATAGGGGTGCCCCTTTTCTCGTCCCGCAGAAACGAACCTTGATAAAGCTGCCATTCGCCCCGTTAGCTGCTGCACTTCCTTTACTGATGTCGAGCTCCGCATGGCAATAATTGCTGCGCACTTATCGGGGTTCGCCTCTATTCCCCGCTCCGTGAGCATGAATCCTAGGAATTTACCGACTTCCACCCCGAAGACACACTTCTCGGGGTTCAGCTTGAGGCGGTATTTCAATATGGTGACGAACAACTCCTCCAGGTCCGTCACGTGCTACGTCCTTCCCTGTGATGCCACTACCATATCATCTACGTAGGCATACACATTCCTCCCTAACATAGGTGCTAGGACCTTGTCCATCAGCCTTTGGTAGGTGGCGCCTGCGTTTTTTAGCCCAAAGGACATTACCTTGTAGCAGTAACTGCAAGTTTCTGTCATGAACGCAGTTTTACTCTCGTCTCTTGGGTGCATTTTGATCTGGTTGTATCCCGAGAATGCATCCAAAAAGCTAAGAACCTTGCAACCGGAGGCACTGTCCACGAGTGCGTCAATGCTGGGTAGTGGGTACGAGTCTTTCGGGCACGCTTTGTTCAAGTCCGTGAAGTCTACGCACATTCTCCACTTCCCATTCGCCTTTTTCACCAGGACGACATTGGCCAACCACTCAGGGTATTGGATTTCCCTGATGTGACTAGCACTCAGCAGTTTTTGTGTCTCTTCCCTTATCACAAGTTGCCTCTTGTACCGTCCCGTATCCGGGCGTTGACAAAGTCAAGGTCAAAGTCAACGTCGGGGGTCAAAGTCAACGTAAGGCGTCGCCTAGGTGAAGGGACGCCAAGTGCCAGCGTCGCCAAGAGGAAGCGTCGCCAAGGTAAGGCGTTGCCTAGGTGAAGGCGTCGCCCAGTTAAGGCGTCGCCCAAATAGGGCGTCGCCAAGGTCAAATGTCACAGAGGCAAGGCGATCACAGTGTGGCTCCCCGATACCCATGGGTAGGGAAGAGCATGGAGGGAGCGACGCCGTGGGAGGGCCTAGTGATAGCACCAGTGTAGGGCAGCCTGACTCGTGAAGTACCCCTGCCGCCCCAGAGACGCCTTTGGGACAGATACGACTCAAGAGGAGGGTCACGCCCAGGGTAGCCAGGTGCGGGGTACGATAGGAAGGCAGATACGCTCTCAAAGTGAGTGACTAGATGATTGGGGGCATGAGTTGGCACCCAAAAAGTCACCCCTTGTGCAGTAGCGCTCCCAAGCAGGAGGACTCACACGAAGAAACGCCCCCAGATGGGGTCATGGCGCTGTGAGGCCCTCCACGTGTACAGCAGCCAGGTCAGAATAGAAACGTCATTTAGCCAGGTACCAGGTAATTAAAGTCATTTAATACAGTTTCCGTTTCGAGCGTTTAAGGTACTGTAAAGGCTCCTAAGCATTTTTAACGTCTTAAATGCGCTACGTTTTATAATTAAATGCGCTAATTAAATGCGCTACGTTTTATGATTAAAGGCGCTTTAAATGCGAGGGTAGTTTAAATAGCGCCTCAAATGTTGGGAACGGGGTTCGAACTTTTGGCAAATTTTCCAGAAACTCTCTAATTGCTTGCTCGAGCCTTGAGGTTACGTACAATGGACTGGGGAAAGATCTTTGCCAGAGGGAGAAAATAGACACTAGACATAGTTTTCCTTTTGCCACCTTCAGAGTACCATACGCGGTGCTCCGATACGGAGGTGCATAGTTTTTTGGTGTTTCTTGCTGGCTGACTTGAGTGTCGGAGTGCAAACGGCCGCTAGGGCGCCCTTTTTGTCCTTCTTTGCAGGAATCCACAGGTAACCAGTGGGAAGGAGTCCCTAGCTGACGGTTGAGCTCGCGCACGAAGACGTCCCAGGTCAACCGGACGGAACATTTGGCGCCCACCGTGGGGCCGATATAAAACATTGGTCCCATCGCAAGTTTGAAAAGATCTATCAGGTCACGATAACGATCGAGAAAACAGTGAAGAAAGGCCACCACTAGACGAGCTACCGCACGCGCTACGGGAGAAGAAATGTCCATGCAGCAGGTCCTAGAGATAATGAGGGGGCTATAGGATGATATGGCAGAGTCAAAGATAGATCAAGAACGCATGCAGGCGGATCTTGACGCCTCGCATGTGAGGAACGAAGAGCTCCGACGCGTTAATGAGGAGTTGCGCCGGGGTCTGAGGAACAACCAGGGGCAGCGCGAGAACGAAGAGATGGAGCATCTCACCCCACCAAGGGAATTTTCCACTCCCTTCTCGCTGGAGATCCTAGAAGCGGCGATCCCCAACACCTTCGCAGGGCCCAAGGCGATTTTTACCGGGATGGAGGACCCCGAGGCGCATCTCACGGCGTTCCACACGCAAATGGTGTTGGTAGGTGGCTCTGATGCTGCAAGATGCAAGCTCTTCATGAGCACTTTGACAGGAATGGCCATGGATTGGTTTATCAGCCTTCCTAGCGGCCATATCACCTCTTTTCAGCAGCTGTTCCAGTTGTTCAGAGAGCAATACCTGGCGAACAGGGCCCCGCCGCCGGTCTCCTACGATCTGTTTGATGTGAAGCAATACCAAGGGGCGAGTTTGAAGGAGTATATCAACCGCTTCGGGTCCCAAGTGGTGAAAGTGGGCACGACGGAGGAACCCATGATTGTGTACGCCTTCAGGAAAGGCGTGTGTCCCGGCCCTTTTTGTGAATCCATTATTCGCAATCGCCCAAGAACTTTTGCTGAAATTCGGCGTCGGGCAGTGGAACATATCGCCTCCGAAGGAGAGGTGTTCGAGAAGCGAACCAGCGTCGTGCCCTCACGCCCGAGGGCACACACGCGGGTTCAGCCCGTCAGGGTCAACGAGACAACGACGGGAAGGAAGAAGTCAGAGGGGAGACGCCCCTATGAAGCCAGAAAACCCCAACCCCGGGGTCCAGCAGGAGGGAATCGCCCAGTCAGAGAGAGGGCGAGGCCGGCGAGATACAACTTTGTAGTGGAGTTGAAGGACTTGATCGCCGTGCCTAATATAGCTAAGAGGTTGAGGCGACCGGCAAAAACTGACAAGGTGTTAGGGCCACGGAAAGACTCTTGGTGCGAGTTCCACGAGGCTTTTGGTCATCACATTGACAATTGCTTCTCGCTGGGTTACCAACTTGATGAGCTGGTGGGAAGTGGGTTTCTGAAGGATTACGTCACCGAACCCGCCGCGACCGTCGCCTTGCCGGCACCGACAGAGGAGCAAGCGCACGAGATGCCCGTTCTCGGCGAGGTTCACACCATTGCTGGGGGTTTTTCCGGCGGAGGACCCACCGCCTCCCAGCGAAAGAAATACGCAAGGGGGTCAACTCGATCGAAGAAAGGATCTCGGGTGAGCCGTGGGAATCGGACCTCGTATTCACGAGAGGGGATCTTCGAGACGTGGTGCCACATGACAATGACCCCGTGGTCATTTCGGTTGTCACGGCTGGAAGAAAGGTGCACAGAGTTCTTGTCGACCAGGGAAGTTCAGCAGACGTCATGTTCTGGTCTACATTCAACAAGTTACGGTTGTCTCCCGACCTTCTGAGGCCCTACACAGGGTGCCTGTATGGGTTCGCGGATAACCAGGTGGAAGTCCGAGGCTACCTGGAGTTGAGGACTACGTTCACGGATGAAGAAGCCTCGCGTACCGAAAGCATCCGGTACTTGGTCGTGAACGCCAACTCCGCCTACAACATTTTGTTGGGCAGACCGGCGTTGAACAGGCTGAATGCAGTAGCCTCCACGCGCCATATGAAGATGAAGCTGCCGGACCTCAGCGGCAAGGTGATAGTTATCAAGTCGGATCAGGAGGAGGCACGGAAGTGTTATGAAAACAGCCTGAAAACGAAGAAAAGCGTGTTTATGGTGTTTGAGCGTCCGCCCAGTGCGGACACATCGATGGTTGAGGCGACGCCCCCCGGGACAACGCCTGACGAGGCCACACCCGTTAGAGTGACGCCCGAGGTTGATACACTCAACTCCAAGTAGCCTCAGACTTCCACCTGGTTATCCGCAAACCCATATAAGCACCCTGTGTAGGGTCTCAAAAGGCCGGGAGACAATCGCAACTTGTTGAATGTCGACCAGAACATGACATATGCAGAGCTTCCTGGGTCGACAAGAACCCTGTGCACCTTTCTGCCCGCCGTGACAACTGAAATGACCACGGGGTCGTGCGGCACAACATCCTGCAGATCCGCCCTCGTGAACACGAGGTCCGACTCCCACGGATCACCTGAGATTCTTTCTTCAATTGAGTTGACCCCCCTCGCGTATTTCTTTCGCTGGGAGGCGGTGGGTCCTCCGCCGGAAAAGCCACCAGCAATGGTATGGACTTCGCCGAGGACAGGCATCTCGTGTGCTTGCTCTTCCGCTGGCTTTGGCAGGGCCGCGGTCGTGGCGGGCTCTGCGACATAATTCTACAGAAACCCGCTTCTCACCAACTCATCTAGCTGGTAACCCAGCGACAGGCAGTTATCGATGTGATGACCGAAAGCTTCGTGGAACTCGCACCAAGAGTCCTTGCGAGGCCCTAACACCTTGTCAGTCTTCGCCGGTCGCCTCAACCTTTCAGCTATATTGGGCACGGCAATTAGATCCTTCAACTCCACCACAAAGTTGTACCTCGCCGGCCTTGCCCTTTCCCTGGCCGGGCGATCCCCTCCTTCTGGACCCCGGGGCTGGGGTTTTCTGGTCTCATAGGGGCGTCTCCCCTCTGGCTTCTTTCTCCCCGTCGTGGTCTCGTTGACCCTGACGGGTTGAGCCCGCGTCTGCGTTTTCGGGCGTGAGGGTACGACGCTGGTGCGCTTCTCACACACCTCTCCTTCGGAGGCGATATGTTCCACCGCCCGACGCCGTATTTCAACGAACGTCCTAGGGCGATTGCGAATAATGGATTCGCAAAAAGGGCCGGGACATATGCCTTTTCTGAATGCATACACGATCATAGGCTACTCTGAAGTACCAACTTTTACTACTTGGGCCCCGAAACGGTTGATGTATTCCTTCAAGGTCTCCCCATGATACTGTTTTACATCAAACAGGTCGTAGGAAACTGGCGGCGGAGCCCTGTTCGCCAAGTACTGCTCTCTAAACAGCTGCGACAACTGCTGAAAGGAGATGATATGGCCGTTTGGAAGGCTGATGAACCAATCCATTGCCATCCCCGTCAAGGTGCTCATAAAGAGCTTGCATCTCGCAGCGTCGGAGCCGCCTACCAACACCATCTGCGTGTGGAATGCAGTGAGATGCGCCTCGGGGTCCTCCATCCCAACAGCTGGGCATTCGTGCGGGCGTTTCAAATTGTGTGCCCACACTTGGGACTACCGGCCTCGGTAGATGTGTTCCTTTTCCTGTTCGAGGCCAAGAACCCTGGAGATCGCCTTTGGGTGAGCCTGAACGGAATCGCTGGGAGGTCGATCCTTTCTATCTTCCAGCAATCTTACAAAGATTGGAAGGGAAAATTTTGTCCAAGTGCGTCAAAATGACCGAGACCCTTCGCTGCTCGACGGCTTTCCCTTTTACTGGGTGAACAAGGGAAATAAAGAGTCCAAGGGAAGCTTCAGAAGACCAAGAAGTCCTGACAACATGGGCGAGCTGGACAAGGACCTATGCCTCTTCTGGAAGAGCGTGGCAACCGCTAACATCACCTTTCCCACCTCTTCAATCATCAACTTCGAGTTCCTCGAGAGCCAACTCGAAGCTCACATAGGTTAGCACTTACTTCGACCTTTAGGTTTCATCTTGTGCTGCATCTCTGTTTCCTGTTATTGGGCGTCCTGTTGGTCGCACACCAGATTTGGTTCTTATTTCCTGCGTCATTTGTCTGTCTCGTTTGCACATGTACCCATATGTTTTACCTTTGTCCTTGCGCTTACTTGTATACTTTTGCACTGTGCAGATCTCATGCTGGGTAAAGGCAAGTTAGCTGAATTGAGGGCGCTCGCCCAAACACACGGGTTGGCGTCGGGTTCCCAAACTGTGCCCAACTCAGTAGTGGAAATCGCCGCTGCTCAGGGCAGATCGCCCCCTCAAGGCCCAGCTCCTTCAGAAGCATTGCCCGCTCAACAACGAAAGAAACTCATCTTAAGGAAGCCAAAGAGGAAAACTCCTCAGGTGGTCCAAGAAGATGAAGAAGAGGACGATGAGGCAACCGAGGATGGCCTCATCACCAAAAGGAGAAGGGTGGCACCTTCTTCACCACCTGCTCCACCTGCTCTTCCAACACCAACACCGCCTTCTCCCCCAGCTCCAACACCAACACCGCCTTCTCCCCCAACTCCAACACCGCCAGTTCAAGCAGTACCTTTGGCGGCTGCATTTCCTGCGGTTGAGGCTACCGAGCCCAACTTCATGGAGAACCCTCCGAGCGCCTCCACGCCATTCGTGTCCGCTGGAGAGGGTCCTCCCTCAACCACCTCAATTGCTGAAGCTGCGCCAGGTGGGGATGAGGGCGCTCATAACTCGCCAATAATCATCACCGAGTCCCCCACGTCACCACCATGCGAAGAAGTCCAACCTCAACCAATTCAAGAGGGCGGTGGTGAGAGCCAGCACCAGGCTCCTTCAGCGCCTCCACCAACAGCAGTTGCAAGCCTTCCCCTCGCGGTTAAAGGGATCTGGGGGCCCTTCACAGCCAAACTCAAAATGATGGCAGAGGACCTCCCCTCCATCATATCAAAAGCTGTGGAGAGCTCTAGCAAAAAACTTCAGGACGATATCTCCGTGCTCCAAGAGGAGAATCGCCTAATAAGGATCGAGGCGGAGAAGTTGTCTTGCAACCTTATGATGGCGGAAATCGAGCATTCGAGGGTGGAGGACGCCATGAGCACTGAGCTAAGGGTGGCGCGTAAGGAGGCCACCGATCTGCGCCAGAAGGTGCACCTCCTAGCTCAAGAGAAAATTGAGCTGGAGAGCAAACTGGTTCCCTACTGTCTCAAGGTGGCTGACCTGGAGGCATCAATCAAAGCAGATGCAGCCAAGGTAGAGAGCCTTGAGAAGAGGCCAGTCGATCGGGAGGTCCTCTTAGGAAAAGTCGAGAAAGAGAGGGATGACACCGTGGCTGAGCTCGCCGAAGCCAGAAAGGAGAATGAAAAGATCGCTGCAGAGCTGGCCCAGGTACAGGAGGAAAACAAGAAGGTTGCTGAAGACCTCGTCCAAGCTCGTGAGAAAACTGAAGAACTAAAGAAACGAGCTGATGAGCTAGAACAGCAAACCGAGGGGCTGAAAAAGCAAACTGAAGAGCTCGAGCTGAGCTCCGCCCAAATCCTCGCTGCTGGGTTTGACGCCGCCCTGGAGCAATTTTCCTGCCAGTACCCTGATCTGGACTTCTCCATGGTGTCACTAAATAACGAAGTGGTGGATGGGAAGATCGTTCCTTCTGAAGATTAGCTACTTCCCTCCATCACTTATCTGCCTATTTGCTTTGTACAAACTTTTGTAATAACTTCCTTTCTTTGTATTTGAACTGATGCCACTTTTATCATAGATTTTTCTGCTTCTTCATACGATCTCTCTGTTTGCCTTGCTTTTCCTTGTAAAAAATCGCTTAAACGAAATTGACTTAGTATTTCTGCGAGCGCAACTGTTCACTAACTGCTTTAAACTATCAACTTTCGAACGATAGCATTCTAATAACTTGTGAACTTTAAGGTAATGAACCTCAGCGCGAAACCACTTACTAAACAACGAGTTTCAACCCAACTGATAGTTTAAGACATAGTTCACCTGATCTTCCCCATCAAAACGGGTCTTAACTCTTGCCATTGCTTGAATTTCTTCTGATCGCCAAAGAGTCTTGGCGATACCAGCTTTCTCTTGCCTTCATATCTTGGCCATTGTTCCCTCATTTGGGGGTAGAGGCGCCTTTCGGATCCTTCTCTACCTTCCCTGAATTGCAGAGCAGTAAGCCGGATAGCTAGGTGTTCTCTTCGAACCTACCTTAGCTATCCTTTAAACTTCTTCCACCCTCCACACCGTACCTGAACTCGTTCGAGACGAGAAGGATTTTATCTTGCCTGAACTCGCTCATCGGCGAGAAGGTCTTTAACTCGCCTGAACTCGCTCATCGGCGAGAAGGTCTTTAACTCGCCTGAACTCGCTCGACGGCGAGAAGGTCTTTTATCTCGTGCCTCTACATTGCCCCAGGGGTTACATCTTCTCTCCCCTGGAGGCACTGAGGACTTTTTACTGGTGCCTCTACATTGCCCCAGAGGCTACATCTTCTCTCCCCTTGAGGCACTGAGGACTTTTTACTGGTGCCTCTACATTGCCCCAGAGGCTACATCTTCTCTCCCCTGGAGGCACTGAGGACTTTTTCTCTTTCTCGCCTGCACTCGCTCGACGACGAGGAGGTCTTTATCTCTTTCTCGCCCCAGGACGCGCGAGGGCGTTGAGGTCTTTAAAACATTGCTGGTGCCTCCGATCGCCGAAAGACGATGAGGACTTTAACTTTAACTGATGCCGCCAATCGCCGAAAAACGATGGGGACTTTTAACTTTAACTGATGCCGCCAATCGCCGAAAAACGATGGGGACTTAGAAACTTTTTAGAAAACATGCAACATAACTTTAAACTCGCCTTAAATCACATTCGAGTGACAAGGTCTTTTTTCAAAACTTTCGCAACAACAACAAGCATGCAATCTAAAACACTTTAAACTTCGAAAACTCTTCTTTATTGGGTAGCCTCATTAAAAACCCTCCTTAGGGAAAAAAGAGTGCCCCCTTCAAACTGTTTTAACAGAAAGCTTGCAAACTCTTCGTGTTTGTTTTTACTTACAAAGCTTTTAACTGTAATATAACTTGAGGTGCGTGGCGTTCCAAGTGCGAGGAATCGCCCCTCCTTCCAATGTTTCTAAGCGGTAGGCGCCGTTCCCGAGCGTCTCGGTTATTCTGAACGGTCCCGTCCACTTGGGCGACAACTTATTCTCCATCTCGTACTGGTGGGCCTTCCTCATCACCAGGTCGCCTTCTTTAAACTGCCTTGGCATCACCTTCGAGTTATACCTTCGTTCAATCCTTCTTTTCACTGCCTCAGCCTTTACTCTCGCCTCCTCCCTGACCTCATCCAGCAAATCCAGATTCAGCCTTCTTTCCTCGTTCGAGTCTTTCGCTACAAAATTCTGGAATCTCGGCGAGCTCTCTTGGATTTCCAATGGAATCATTGCGTCGCATCCATAGACCAGGCTAAACGGGGTCTCATTGGTTCCTGACTGCTCGGTGGTGTGGTACGCCCAAACTATACGGGGTACCTCCTCAGCCCACGATCCCTTGGCTTTTTCTAGCCTTCTCTTCAACCCTCTCAGCAATACCCGATTGGCTGACTCTACTTGGCCATTTGTCTGAGGGTGCTCGACGGATGCAAATACTTGTTGAATTCCCACCCCTTCGCACAGCTTCTTCAACAGGTGACTTGCAAACTGAGTCCCGTTATCTGACACCAGGCGCTTGGGCACACCAAACCGGCACACGATGTTCTTCCACACAAAGCTCTCGATCTTGTGTGCGGTGATCTGGGCCACTGGTTCTGCTTCGATCCACTTGGTGAAATATTCAATTGCCACCACCAAGTACTTCATCTGCCTGATCGCCAATGGGAAAGGTCCCAGAATGTTGATCCCCCATGTATGAAACGGCCAAGGGCTGTAAATCGACTTCAACTCCTCGGGAGGCGCTTTGTGCCAATCGGCGTGCTGTTGGCATTGCTTGCAACACTGTGCGTACCTCTTGCAGTCCTCCCTCATTGTTGGCCAGTAGTAACCTGCACGGAGGGTTCTCGCGGCCAGAGCTCGACCCCCGACGTGACTTCCGCAAATCCCTTCATGGAGCTCAGCCATGATCCTTGTACATTTCTCTCCGTTCACACATTCCAGGAGTGGGTGTGTGAACCCAAACCTATACAACTCGCCATCAATCATCGTGAACTTGTTGGAGTTCTTCTTTATCTTCCTGGCCTCCGTCGGATCCAGTGGGAGAAGGCCATCCGCCAGGCATCGCTTGTACTGTGTTACCCAGGTGTCTGGCTCATGGGTGACGCAGACCTGTGCCACGTTTACCTTCTCCTCCCGACATACTCTTATTCTCGGCGATCTCAAGGTCTCCTGAGTTAAAGACCTGTGACTCCTCGCCGCTTTCTCCGTCGACTTGCTTATCTGAAGAACCAGGTGATCTGCCACAAATGCTCTAGGCGTCTTCAGAGTTTCTTGGATCACCGTCCTCTGCCTACCCCCCTTGCCTGAACTGGCGAGCTTAGCTAGCAAGTCAGCTCGGGCATTCTACTCTCTGGGCACATGGACCACTTCGAAGGAGGCAAAGGAACTCTTCAACTCCCGCACATACTCTAGGTAAGCCGCCATTTGTGGATCCTTGGCCTGGAACTCGCCTGTTACTTGTCCCGTGACTAACAGCGAGTCACTCTTAGCCATTAGCACCCTAGCTCCCATCTCCTTGGCCAGCAAGATTCCGGCGATGAGCGCCTCATACTCTGCTTGATTGTTGCTGGCTTTGAAGGCAAACCTCAGGGACTGCTCAATCAGCACGCCGTTGGTCCCTTCCAAGATTACTCCAGCACCGCTACTCTGCTGGTTCGACGATCCGTCCACCGAGAGCACCCAACAAAAATCATCCCCCTCAACTCGTGTTGCTTCTGACGAGAGTTCGACCACGAAATCAGCGAAAATCTGCCCCTTGATCGGACCTCGGGGCTCATACTTGATATCGAACTCCGACAGCTCCACCGCCCACTTCACCATCCTCCCAGCTACATCGGGCTTCTTCAGAACCTTCTGGATGGGCAAGTCGGTCATCACCAGTATTGTGAAACTGTGGAAATAGTGGCATAACCTTCTCGCCGAAAAAACCACTGCCAGTGCAGCTTTCTCCAAGGCCTGATATCTCACCTCCGGGCCCTGCAGCACCTTGTTGACAAAATAAATAGGCTTTTGAGCCTGGTCCTGATCCTGGGCGAGCACCGCACTCACCGCCCTCTCAGTCACAGCAAAATACAACCTGAGAGGGGTCCCCACCAGCGGTTTGCACAAAACTGGCGGGCTCGCCAGGTACTCTTTAAGCTTGACGAAGGCCTTTTCACACTCCTTCGTCCAGGCAAACTTGTTGTTTCGCCTTAGACACTGAAAGTACGGATGGCCCTTCTCTCTGCTGGCTGATACGAAACGAGACAGGGCGGCCATCCGTCCTGTAAGTTGCTGCACATCCTTCACGGTAGCCGGGCTCCTCATCGCCAAGATGGCAGCACACTTATCAGGATTGGCCTCTATTCCTCTTTCGGTTAAGAGGAATCCCAAGAACTTCCCCGCCTCCACGCCAAAGATGCACTTCTCAGGATTCAGCTTTAACCTGAACTTGGCGATCGTGGTGAACAACTCCTCCAAGTCCGCAACGTGCTTGCTCTTCTCTGGCGAGGTCACGACCATGTCATCTACGTACGCTTTCACATTCCTTCCCAGCATTGGTGCAAGTACCCGATCCATCAACCTCTGGTACATGGCCCCCGCGTTCTTCAGCCCAAAGGGCATCACCTTGTAGCAGTAGCACGATCTCTCCGTCATGAAGGCGGTCTTCTCTTCATCCATGGGATGCATCTTTATTTGATTGTACCCCGAGAAGGCGTCCAGGAAGCTCAGCAACTTGCACCCTGCAGCACTGTCAACCAGGGCGTCTATGCTTGGCAAAGGATACGAATCCTTTGGGCAAGCCTTATTCAGATCAATGAAATCGACGCACATGCGCCACTTCCCATTGCTTTTCTTCACCAGCACAACGTTGGCCAGCCACTCAGGGTACTGGACTTCCCTGATATGGCCTGCAGCGAGGAGCTTCTGTGTTTCATCCCTGATCGCCTACCTTCTCTCCTCGTTGAACTTCCTTCTTCTCTGTCGCACTGGTCTGACCTGGTTGTCCATTGCTAGATTGTGGCACAAGAAGTCGGGGTCAATTCCCGGCATGTCTGAAGCAGACCATGCGAAAGCATCCAGAAGCCGCCCTATCACCTTGGCAATCTGGTCTTGGAGCTCAGCCTCCAAGGATCTTCCCAACTTGAAGACCTTCCCCCCGATCTCCCTTTCGAGCCATTCCTCGACGGGTTTGGGTCTAGCTTCCCTGGCAATCACCGCCCTGGCGATTCCCAGCTCCCTCGCTTCCTCTGGGCGGTTCCTCGCCTCTTCTTCCCGCTCGGCGTTCTCTCCCTCAGCCTCAGCATCCATCATGGCGACGTCGCCTCCGGCAGCCACCTCCATCGCTGCACCAACAACCCGCCACTCTGTTGGCTTGGGCTTCACACTGGGAGGCGGCGTCGTTGTGATGTAACTCACTGACCTCTTGTTTTTCAGGCTATTCTCATAGCACTTCTTCGCTTCCTTCTGGTCAGATTTGATGGTGATCACCACCCCTTCCATCGATGGCAACTTCACCTTCATGTGCCTGGTCGAAGGCACAGCTCCTATTCTGTTGAGTGTTGGTCTTCCCAATAGAATGTTATATGCTGAGGGAGCGTTCACGACGAGGTACTTGATCTTCTCCGTTCTCGAGCCCGCCTCATCCGTGAAGGTAGTTCTTAACTCTATATACCCCCTGACCTCCACCTAATCGCCAACGAACAAACGCCTTCCATAGGGCCTCAGCTGGTCAAGGGGCAACTGCAACTGTGTGAAAGTCGGCCAGAACATCACATCTGCCGAGCTTCCTTGGTCCACCAGAACCCTGTGGACCTTCCTTCCCGTCGCAACAAGCGAGATGACTATTGGATCGTTGTCATGAGGCACAACGTCCCTGAGATCTTCCCTTGTGAACGTGATGTCCACGTCTAGCGAGTGGTCCTTGAACATGTCCACCGTCATCACAGACCTCGCATACTTCTTCCTCTGTGACGCGGTGCATCCACCACCCGAGAAACCTCCCGCAATGGTGTGGATCTCTCCGTGAGTAGGCATCTCGTGCTGCTGAGCCTCACCACCTGCTGGCTGGGAGCTCAACGCGCCCCCCGTCCTTCTATCTAGCAAGTAATCATTTAGGAACCCGCTCTTGACCAGGCCGTCGAGCTGGTATCCTAAAGCCAAACATGAGTCCACGGTGTGGCCAAAGCCCTGGTGGAATTCGCACCAGGCGTCTGGCTTTGGTCCCAACACCTTGTCGCCAACCTTCTCGAGTGCCTTAAGCCTGGCTGCTATATTGGGAATGGCGATCAGGTCCGCCAACCCCATGACAAACTTATGCTTCGGCGGGCGATTGTACTCCCTGGGGCGCCCTGGGCCCCTGCCCTTGTTCTTCCTTGGATCATAAGGATGGCGAGTCCTTTGATCCCTCTTGGCCGCCGCTATCTCCAGCACCCTCTGTGGCTGGATCCTGGTCTGGGCACGTGGCCTAGCGGGGGCCACGCTTCCCCTCTTCTCGGCGACCTCACTTTCTTCGGCGATGTGGGCCACCGCAAGTCGCCTAACCTCAGCAAACGTGGCGGGGTGAGCCCTGATCAGCGCCTCGCAGAAAGGTCCCGGCAGCACGCCCTTCTTGAAGGCGTAGACCAACATCTCTTCGTCCTTGGCCGGCGAGCGGACCATCTGCGCCCCAAAACGATTCAAATAGTCCCTGAGGGACTCTCCCTGGTACTGCCTTATGTCGAACAGATCATAAGACACCCTAGGCGGCGCCTTGTTCACTATGTACTGCTCGACGAAGATCTTCGAAAACTGCTGGAAATTGGTTATGTGACTCGTAGGCAGGCTCACAAACCATTCCAGCACTGTCCCTTGGAGCGTGCTCACAAACATCTTGCAATACACGGCATCCGATCCTCCTGACAGCATCATCTGCGTGTGGAACGTGGTGAGATGTGCCTCAGGATCCTCCACACCGGTAAAAACATCCTTCACGGGTACTACACTCGCAGGGATAGGCGTGTCTGTAATCGCCTGAGCAAAAGGCATGGGGAAAACGCGAGGCGGCGTTGACGGCGCGACCTCTTCAGCGACTGGGCGCCCTCGCTGCTCCTGAAGAGCTTGGCGCAATTCCTCAGTCACTCTGCTAAGCTCTTCATTCCTGGCCTGAGAGGCGACCAGGTCCTCATGCATCTTTGCCTGCTCCATGCGTGAGGCTTCCATATTCGCCTGCAACGCACGCATGATCTCCACCATCTGCGCCATAGCCATGGCGCCTTCAGCAGCAACTGGCGCAACTGGACTTGAACGGTTGCTTCTCATCTTTCTCATGAAAACTTGACAGATCACAAAGAGCGACGAACAACACCTCCTTCAGCAACGATCGATCCAGCAATCAATCGGTCAGAGCTTTGCAAACTCCGAAGAACTTCAAGAACACAGCCTCAACAGCAAACCTTCACAGAAGCTCACAACTCCACCACAAACCACCGCTTCTTCCGCGAAAATCCGAACGAACGGCGAAACTTAGATCTCACCGATTAAAACTTGCGTAAGCAGCGAAAAACCTCACCTCACCGAACAAGAACTCAAACGAACGGTGAAAAACACAAAACTACCGAACAAAGCTTAGATGAACGGCGGAAAATGGTTGTACGAGCACAAAACCACACAAAAACTGCAGAAACTTCCAAGAATTCACGCTGTGGATGGGAACAGGTTTTACACGGCCCCACGGTGGGCGCCTGATGATCCCGCCTGTTGACCAGGACGCAAGAACTTTGCCTCGTCAGATCTGGATTGACTCTGCGTCGTGTTAGCTTCGGTCCTTCGCCTTGATTCGCCTCAAGAACCTGCAAAAAGACAGAACGGTGCCGCTGCGTCCGATCACGCTCCGACGCCCAAGTCAGGTACTGAACCACCAAATACTAAGAGAAGAACTCAAGAACTCTCTGGAACCGTGCAAGATTCTCTCTCAGCGTACTCTAGTTCTCGCAAGCGTAAAAGAAGTAATCTAAAACGCGCGCGTACCTCAGAAGTTCGTTAGAAACTCTTATATACCTGTGCACTTTCTCTCTCCTGACAGTTACACATCTGGACACGTGGCTCGCATCCAGCTGTACACGTGTCACCATCTGGAGCATCCTTGACTTGGGCGTCACTTCTTACTCTTCAGGCTTTTTGGCTAAGTTACTTATGCATGAAACAACTCAGCGCACAGCTGCCTTGGAGCGTGATCCCTTCTACGTGGTGAGTACGGGTGCCTTCATACACACCTACCCTGTGGTCTCGCCGGCCGTCTTCATGATCTACTTCACTTGCTTCATCGTGCATGCTCGGGTAAGCTGTTCCCCGACCTCAACCTCTGGCTAGTTGGGGAATGACTGCCTGACGGCTTCATCCTCTGCCTCGAAAGCCTGGAACAAGCTCCACTGATCCTTCGGCGATGTCCTCCTTCGGCGATCTCTGATCATTTGGTCGCCTGGGTTTACATCTGGCGACTTCATCATAAACCTAGTGACTGCCGGTTAAGGTATGCTAGAGATCGAAGCACACCAACTTAAAGACTGGCGACTACACGAGCCCCCCGATCTCCTTCCCTTCTGCCAGCCATGAGCCCCGCTCAACACGCCTACATAATAGCTCGCTGCCACATCATTACCTCCGACTACCTGGGCGGTACACTTATAGAAGGAGTTTGCTGGATTTTGAGAATTGGAAGAACACTTCACGCCACTTGGTTCCTTGATCCAAGATAAGTGATGGAGTGCCGCCACTTGAAGCTCACCATAGCTCACAAGATAAGGCAAAGGAAGAAGAAGACTCAAGACTCACAATTTCTCTCCAAATTTGAGTATAGTCTCTCTACTATCAAATTCCAATCTGAATTGTGAAGGACCTAAGCCCTCCTTTTATAGGACTAAGCGCTAGTCATTTACATAGCTTATTCCCTAAGCTACCCAAAAAACTCCTAAGATCACACCCCCCTTACTAAGCTCACTCCCCAAGCTTCTAGAATTTGTTAAACTAAAGCCTAAAGATGCTTTTACAAAAGAGGTGTCTCATGTTTCCCTCTAAGCACCTTTCTAAACATTATTCTATATTATTTACAATTTAAAAGAAACTATAAAGAGAGATATTTAATATGAAGCCTATTATTTGAGAGTTTGTAGACTTCTTTATCTTTAGGCTTGATCTTCTCTTTGACTTCTTTTGATTTGTGAGAAGACTAGAAGGAAGAACTTCAAATGTGTAGGTGAAAATCCTCTTCCTTCATTAATAAAATCCTCTCCTAGCGGATATCCATCATACTCCCCGAGTTGGAGAGAATTCGTCCACGAATTCAGTACTCCTGCATAAAACAAAGTCAGTTTGCTATTATATAAGAGAAGACAAGAAGAAATGGGCAAACATGACTTATCACTTTGAAATTGTGGGAGTTCAAAAAAAGATGGTCTATACACAGACCATGTTGGAAAAGATTGTTTAGGAATGATATTATTTGGTAAAATAGGAGATATGAAAAAATCATCCTTAACATTCTTTATCCAATATGGTGCGGAAGTAGGAACCTTAGGTAATGAAAATGACAAAGAAGAAGAAGACCTTGTAGGCGTAGCACGAGTCAACAAAAGTGATTTAGTTGAGAAGGTATTAAGACTCGGTTTATCATGTACTTCAATTTCCTTTTCATTTTCTTTTTGAGTTTCTTTGGGATTGGTCCTATATGCTAGACGATGTGGTAAAGAAACCCTGGGCATTAAGTCTATTTGGTGTTCAATCCCTTTTAGAGGTGGTAAGCCTTTAGGAGGATCTTGAATCACATCTTCATAGTCTTTTACCAAATTGTCCAAACATGTGGGACTATCCTTAGCCGACTCACAGTCAATAGTCCTAGGAATAGCTAAAAAAATAGGCTTTTGAGTAACTATTACCCTTTTAACTTGTTGTGTGGACATGAGAAGGCTTCTCTTGGAATTTTTTATATCATTTTCTTTCTCTCTCTTTTCTCTCATTTTAACTTGGTCCTCATAAACTTCCTTTGGAGAGAGAGACTTAAGAATGACTTTGTGCCCATGGAAGTTAAAAGACATTTTGTTGGTAAAGCCATCATGAAAAACTTTTCTATCAAATTGCCATGGCCTACCTAAAAGAATATGTGTGGCTTCCATTGGGACAACATCACACAAGACCTCATCTTTATATTTACCAATGGAAAATGTAATGAGGACTTGCTTGTTCACCACTAACTCACCCACCTCACTCAACCATTGTAACTTGTAGGGCTTGGCATGAGAGATGGTAGGCAATCCAAGTTTGTCTACCACTCTTGTGCTTGCCACATTAGCACAACTGCCCCCATCCACAATAAAAAAGCATACTCTATCACTAATAAGACACCTTGAATGAAATATATTTTCTCTTTGAGTTTCATCAAAAGGTTTTAACACTTGTCCAAGCATGCGTCTTATTACTAATAGGTCACCCTCATGTGGGCTTTCACTTTCACTCTCACTTGGGGATCTAGAAGGTGGGGAATGTCTAGAAGATTCGAACCCATGCTCACTACTATCTACCTCATCATGCATATACATAGTTCGTTTAGAAGGGCAATTAGAAGCAATATGTCCATAGCTTAAGCATTTAAAACACTTCTTACTAGACGATTTAGGTGGTGATTTAGGCCTAGAAGTGGAAGTGGAAGGCTTAGAATCTCTAGGTTTGAAAGTAGAGTCCTTAGAAGGGATATTTGAAAAAGAGTTATTTTTATTTTTCCAAGAAGAGTGGTAGTAGTTATCCTTAGAAGAATTTTTGAAAGCATTTTTCCTTGCAAGTTGATTTTCAATTTTACTAGCAAGGTTGATGAGAATCAACTAAAGGTGGCTTTTTATAATTGTTCCGTCCGGTCGACCGGGACGTCTTCGTGCGCGACCTCAACCGTCAGCCAGGGACTCCTTCCCACTGATTACCTATGGATTCCTGCAAAAAGAGGACAAAGAGGCGCCCTAGCGGCCGTTTGCACTCCGACGCTCAAGTCAGCCAGCAAGAAACACCAGAATTGTTCACCTCCGTCTCTGAGCACCGCGTGTGGCACTCTGAAGGTGGTAAGAAATAATTGTGTATTGTGTGTCTGTGTTCTCTCTCTCAGGCAAAAATATTCCCCAGTCCCTTGTTCGTAACCTTGAAGCACGAGCAAGCAACTAGAGAGTTCTGGTAAATTTGCAGAAAGTTCGAACCCTCTTTCCAACATTTTCTGCGCTATTTAAACTACCCAAGCATTTAAAGCGCCTTAAAGCGCCTTTAATTACAAATGTAACGCACTCAATCAGTGTATTTAATTAGAAAACGTAGCGCATTTAAGACGTTGAAACGCTTGGGAGCCACATTAACACCTGAATGCTCGAAAGGGAAATTGTATTGAAGGACTTTAATTACCTGGCACCTGACTAAAGGGTGTTTCTATTCTGGCATGGCTGTCGTACACGTGGAGGTCCTCACGACGCCATGACCCCATCTGGGGGCGTTTCTGCCCATCTGGGGACGTTTCTACGTGTGAGTCCTCCTGCTTGGGAGTGCTACTGCGCTAGGGGTGACTTTTTGGGTGCCAACTCATGCCCCCAATTATCTAGTCACTTACTTTGAGAGCGTATCTGCCTTCCTCTTGTACCCTGCACCCGGCTGCCCTGGGCGTGACCTTCCTCTTGAGTCGTATCTGTCCCACAGGCGTCTCTGGGGCGGCAGGAGCACTTTCCGAGTCAGGCTGCCCTACACTGGTACTATTACTATGGCCTTGAAGCCACCTTTTCCTTCTCTTTATCGCTGCCCCGTGCTATCGGGACCTGAGGCCTTCCCACGGCGTCGCTCCCTCCATGGTCTTTCCTACCCATGGGTATCGGGGAACCACATTGTGATTGCCTTGTTTCAGCACTGTTTGATCTGGCGACGCCCTGGTTGGGCGACGCCTTCACCTAGGCGACGCCTTGCCTTGGCGACGCTTCCTCTTGGCGTCTCTCCACCTAGGCGACGCCTTGCGTTGACTTTGACTCTCCAGCCGTTGACTTAGTCAACGCCGGTACACAAGCCCCCCAGTCTTAAGCCGAAGACTTGTCTTCAGCGCAAAGACTAAAGCCTCGCCCACGCCGTCCACGTGCCCTCCTGATGACGTGTCATTCTCTGCTGACTCAGCAATTCTTCGAATTATTGACGTGACACTTTCTGAACCATAGGGGTATTCTTAATGGCTGATTGGACATCCCCTGAAATGGGAAAAATAATGTCCTTCGAGGCTACGCTTAATCGCGTGCCACGTGGCTCATCGTGCGGTCATCTTTAAGAACCTCTTGCGCTCCCCTTGAGCGCTTAATCTTGCAACACGTGGCATCATCGCACGGTTATCATTTGTTGACCCTCGCGCTTCTCGTAACGTTTAAGTTACCCAAACCCCGCGCTTGCCACTACTGTTACATCCACTTTCTCTGCCCTTTCTCAGTGTTCATCTTCTCTGAATCCCTTCTCTCACGACCCCTGTTCATTCGTGCTTCCGCTCTCCACGCCCTTCAGCCCCCAAAGGTACGGTTTTTCCCCTCCTCAATGATTCTCTTCACTGTATGAACTGCCTGGGACTGTCCATATTACCGCATTTCTTTGGATATCGTTTGGGTAGGGCGCTCCTAGGATTCTTCCATTTTTTCCCCTTTTCTTCTCCCAACCCCTTTTCTCTGAACCCTTTCTTTTTCTGTTGATCTTCAGCTTTGGCATTGATGGCGAAAACTAAGACCGCCGCGCCTCCCCCGCTCCCTAAGTCTTATTATAAGGGCGAATACGACTAGGCTCCCGACGAACTTCTGGACGAATGCTCCCTCCTAAACTCTGTTGAGGACATGGAGGCTCACAGGGGGGACCCTGCGCTTTATGACTTCAACGCCTTTCACAAAAATCACGACTCCCAAGTCCTGGTATGCCGGGTGCGACCTGGGATGCCCGTTTGTGCGGACTCCAGAGAGACTGGGGGAACCCCCTTTTTCTTCCTTTATCAAATGGTACTCAAGAGAGTGGGCCTGCGTCTGCCCCTCACTTCCTTCGAGAAAGAGCTGCTTACAAAGATAAACACTGCTCCCGCCCAGCTCCACCCCAGCAGTTGGGCTTTCGTGAGGGGGTTCCAAATTCTCTGCGGCTATCTAGGTGTTCCCTCTTCTGTAGACGTTTTTCTTCACTTTTTCGAGGTAAAGAAACAGGGGAAGAGCCTATGGATGAGCTTTTCTGGCATCGCCGGGCGCATCATTCTTATGCTCTTCCAAAATTCGTTCAAAGGATGGAAGAGGAAATTCTTCAAGGTACGTGCGACCAAGCGCGATCCTACCATCCTAGAGGGCTTTCCCCTATACTGGACGGATAAGCCCATAACCATGAAGGCCCTGGCTTTGGATGAGCTTACCCCCTCCGACCGGGATGTGTGCAAAGCCTTGGCGGGACTGGGGGTAGTCTTCGATACCGCCAAACTCATCGCGAACGAGTTCAACGCCCATGGGCTTTCTACCTACTTTGCTATCTGCCCTTGATTGTTTATGATACATTAGTTGTTGTGGTTATCTGCGCGTGTTTGGCCATAGAATTTCCCTTCTGCTTCATCTGAACCAACCTTTACTCTACTATTTTTCGCTGTCGCAGGTTCAGTGATGACTTCCTCGAGGCGGCTGGCTCTTGCCAAATTTTTAAAGAAGGCAAAATCTACCAAAGAAGGTGGGGACGTCGTCGCCTCCGACGTGCCCACCGTCGCTTCCCTGCCGATTCCTCCACCATATGCTTCTCCTCCTCCCATTGCTGCGGTTCCATTAGCCATGGCGTCAACCCCTGCCTCAGCGCGCCCTAACAAAGGGAAAAGGGTGTTGATAGTAGATTCTGACAGCGAAGACTCGGGTACTGCCCTAGTTTCCCATAAGAGGAGGGCTACAGGCCTCCCTGCCTCACCCGCCGCGCCCCCCGGTGATGGGAACTCTCTCAGGGAC
This sequence comes from Phaseolus vulgaris, assembly GCF_000499845.2. Taxonomy (NCBI): domain Eukaryota; kingdom Viridiplantae; phylum Streptophyta; class Magnoliopsida; order Fabales; family Fabaceae; genus Phaseolus; species Phaseolus vulgaris. Next base: position 31,278,762 of record NC_023752.2, on the reverse strand, counting down.
GATCCTCCTAGTGCCACATCACCGCCACCTCCGCCAGCCCACGAGAAACGAGAGGAAAGGATTGACTTGGTTCCCCCGCCTTCGCCGTTGCCGAGGCTAACAAGCTCCGCGTGGAGAAGGAATTTCTGGAGAAGCAACTGACATCCAAGGACTCTAGGATTACGGAACTAGAGGGAGAGGTCCAAGAACTGACTGGGGAGATGGCGGGGGCGTTTGAAGAGGGTTTCCAAGAGGCTCTGACCCAGGCGTCCTGCGAGAACCCTGGCATCAATATTTCAAACTGCGACCCCACACACCATGTCGTCGACGGGAAGGTCGTGCCCATGGACTTGGATGACTGAACCGCTGTCCCTCACCCGCCACCTTTACCTTCAAGCTTAACTCCTTTATACTTTACCTTTGCTTTTGACTCTCTCTCTTAAACTTGTAATTCTTTGAACCATCTGTACTCTTGTTACAAATCTGGGTGTTCGTATGATTGCTTTTGTGCCTTCGCGATATAGAATTCTGCTTATGTGATCTTATCATCGTTCTTTGCCTTCGCGTGCTTCGGTTGTTTTGTTTGTATTATACTCGCTTCTTTCGCTTCGTTGGGCGACCTTGTATGCTCGGGAAAGGTCGCGTGCCAACCCTCACGCCCGTGGAGAGGCTCACCTAGTGACGCTGTATCGTCCACGGGGTGTTTCTAACACCGAAACGGTTCTCTCCTTGATCCTTAGCCCCGGCGCCCACGCCTAAGGAGAGGCCTGCTACAGCAGCGCCGTATCGTCCCCGGGTGTCTAAAACGTCGAGTGCTTTGGGGGGGGGTCGTTCCCTCTATGGTCTTTCCTTCCCATAGGTATCGGGGAACACCCTGCCAGCAATTCGCTGGCGTTTGGCGATCTTATCTCCCTCCACAATCTTTCCTACCCGTGGGTATCGGGGAGATAACGCCAGCAACTAACTCTGCCTCCTTCAATTTCGTCTCCCTCCACAGTCTTTCCTACCTGTGGGTATCGGGGAGGCGACCCTGCTGATATTTGGGTTGGCGACCCCCGCGACGTCTCATGCTGGCGTCGTCCTTCATGATTCCAAGCGACGCCTCAGGCGTCTCATATTAGTGTCGCCTTGGGCGTCGTCCCCCACTTGACATTGACTTTGACCTTGGGCTTGGTCGATGCCTGGGGGGCAGCGAAGAGCTCAAGGCCCTTCCCGTATCTTCCACGAGGCGCTCCCTGTATAGCTGATGAGATGTTCAGTCATTCAACTTGATCCACGTGGCGCTTTCTGTATGGCTGATGGGACATTCAGTCATTTCACTGAGTTCTGACTCCTGCTGTGCCCCTGACCCACTTCCGACGGCGCATCGTACCACTGGATACTCTATTGATACGACGCTCTCAGATCTTCACCAGCGGTGCCAGGGTCATCTTTTCATTTTATGCCACGTGGATCAATCGTGCGGTGCATCCATTCGCGTCGTTTGGCGCTCTAACCGCTTTATTTAACTCTTCAAACTCTGAAACTATCCTCATCATTTCCCACTCCTCATAACCTACTTACGTTCTCTCTTCTTGCACCCTTCCTTCTTGCACCCTTTCTTTCTCACGAAGGGTTGTTCCAGCATTCGCTCCCCTCGCTCGACTCTTGCATTTCCGGCAGTCCCTACACCCTTGACAATCCCTGATCTTGTTAAAGAATGTCTTCTCATGCTGCTTCGTCCAGGGTCAGTCCCAAGGACTTGTACCCCTGGGCTTCGAGTGAACTTCTTGATGAGTGTTCATGCTTACTCGCTACCAGGGCCATAAGGGAGCACAAAGGGGATTCGTGTTCTTATGACCACCGGGCCTTCGCGAGGAGACATGACGACGACATCGCTATGCTCCCTTGCACTCTAGGGGAGCCAGTATGTGGAGACGAACGGGCCAACGAAGGGGTCCCTTTCTTTTACTTTTACCAGGTGGTGTTCAAGACCATCGGAGTGCGCCTACCCTTCTCTTGGTTCGAGAAGGAACTGCTGTCGGAGATTAACGTTGCTCCGGCCCAGTTATACCCCAACAGCTGGGCCTTTGTCAAAGCCTTCGACATTCTCTTCGGGTTTCTGGGTTGTGCACCCTCGGTTGACCTATTTCTTCACTTCTTTGAGGTGAAGAGGCAAAGACACAACCTCTGGGTAACTCTCAGTAATGTACCCAGGAGAGTTCTCTTCACACCCTTCCAAAGCTCATTCTCCGGGTGTGATCCTGCCGGCAACTCGAACGTGGAGGAATCGCTTCGTAGCACTCTCTGCCCTTTCTACGCGACTGCGTCTTCTGCAGAATCACCCTCAGAACCTTCTCTTGCTTCTCCGAACGTGACCTGCAAAACGCACAGACGGCGCCTCTAGCGGCCGTTTGCACTCCGACGATCAAGTTAGTCCACAGAACCACCAAAGACTAGAAAACTAGTAGCGTGTGTGTGAGAACTCTTGCACTCTGTTTTTCGTCTCTCCCCTCACTCTCACCTTGATTCTCTCTTTTATCTCTCTTTCCCTGCTTCTGGGCATAATAGAATTCTGTTATGCTTTTCTGGCATGTGTCAGAACCCTGTTATGCTTTTCAGAGAAAGCGTACCTTCAGAATCAGCAGTGGGGAGCGTGAGAGTCTGTGCATGTCTGCGCGTCTCTGCGGTTGGCTGCGCCTGTCTGTACCTTCAGTGGTACGGAGTGCTCTTTTGTCTGGGCCGCACCCCTCTCAGATGATGACACGTGGAGGCCTGCAACTCACATCTAACCACACACGTGTCACTTACTGGAAGGGCTCTAGCGCTTCTCTTTGTGTGCCTAAGTTACGCCCTTGCAGAGTAACTTAGGATATTTCTCTCATCTGGGCAAGTCGCATACTCTTAGGAGAACGTCGGGTGTGGCTGGTCTAGGCACACTCACCAGACGTTGCTCTCTGCGTATACAGCTTACCCTTCACGATGTCACGCACGTAATGGGTTGAGGGAATCACCAATCACTGACTGGTTTACTAGTTCCCTCAGGCCACTCTCGTGCATGATTCCCTGAGGTGTGCTCATGCGAGATCCATGCGTAACGCTCTCGCTGGGAACCTCAGTCCCAGTTTAACTGCGTGTAGCACGAGACCCCGATGACCATATACCCGATGACTGATCAGTGTTTATTCGCTTCTCGCGCTCTGCCCCCAGGCGCGAGTCTGGGAACTGGTCTGCTGGTGGCCACTTGGCTACTGACCACCGATCACCATTCTGGGTGATCTATCCCCCGACCTCTCTGCCGCCTGATCTGTCGGTGATAACTTGGTTACTGACCACCGATCGCCACTCTTGGCGATCGTCCCCCCGACCTCTCTGCCACCTGGTCCACGTGTCATCCTTCGAGTGGTCCACGTGGTTCTCTGATGCTGACGTCATCGACTACCGATGACCGATCGGATCAGAGTGGAAAGGCCGGTTCTTCAAGATCTGCCGTACTGACCTTGTTCCCGACGCTCTAGATGGGTTTCCACTGTACTGGGTGAGAGAGACGAGGGCCCTCAAAACCAAACCCTTCAAGAAGCTGGCTCCAAGTGATCAAATAGCTTGCCAGATTCTTGCTGAGGCGGGAGGTTTTGACTCTGCCACTTTGATCAGCCTGGAGTTCAACGCTGGGACTCTCGAAAAGTACATAGGTAAGAGTCGCTGCCTTAGAAACTCCGACCCTTGTTGTTTCTGTACGTGCATGTCTCGCCTCATGGTATCTCTGACACATTTATCTCTCTTGGCGCAGGTTCGAAAATAAACCAAGAAAGGAGGACACGACTTACTCGAGCTCTGCGGGCTGGGAAAGGGGCTTCGCCTTCCTCCAGTGCTGATTCTGATGACCACTGAAAAGTGGCTCTTTTGTGACTTGCACGAGTTGTAATATTCGCCCCATTTGGGCTACTTCAATTGTATTGAACATTGCTTGTAACACCAACTTTTTCTATATCAATTGATTTTTGCAACGTCACTTTACTTTGCATACATTTCGCATATTGCGCGCTTTCCTTCGCCCTGCTCATCAACGACGCCCGCCTCCATCCAGGCGACGCCTTCTTTCTTGACGACGCCTTGACCTAAGCGACGCCTTCTTTCTTGGCGACGCCTTCTTTCTTGGCGACGCCTTTCCTTACTTCAAACGGAGAAAGATACGGGCTAAAAACCAAGGCACTTCTTTTTCTCAAATTGGTTTTACCTTTTATTAGGGTGACCTCATTAAAAAACCCCCGAGAGGGAAAAAGAGCGTCCCCTTCAACTAAATTGTTACATACCTGCTTACATAAGTCAACTGAAATAAAATTTTAGGTTGGCTGCATTCCAACTGCGCGGGATAGGACCTCCATCCAAAGTCTCTAGGTTGTACGAACCGTTGCCCTTAGCCTCAGTAACTCTGAAGGGTCCGGTCCACTTGGGAGACAGCTTATTCTCCAACTCGTATGGGTGAGCTTTCCTCATCACTAGGTCGCCGACCTGAAACTGTCGCGGCTTCACCTTAGAGCTATATTGCCGCTCTACTCTTCTCTTCGTCGCTTTAGCTTTTATTCTAGCTTCTTCCCTGGCCTCGTCTAGCAGATCCAGGTTTACCCGCCTCTCTTCATTGGATTCCTCCGCCACAAAGTTTTGAAAACGTGGCGAGCTCTCATGTATTTCTACCGGGATCATTGCGTCCGACCCGTAAACCAAACTGAAAGGCATCTCCATAGTAGAGGATTGGGGCGTGGTGTGATAGGCCCATACGATCCTTGGTACCTCTTCCGCCCACGCCCCTTTGGCTTTCTCTATCCTTCTTTTTAACCCTCTCAGCAGAACTCTGTTTGCCGATTCTACCTGCCCATTAGTCTGGGGGTGCTCAACTGATGCAAACACCTGTTTAATGCCTACTTCAGCACATAGGTTTCTCAACTATTGACCGGCGAACTGGGTTCCGTTGTCGGATATCAACCGCCTAGGTACGCCAAAACGGCACACAATGTTCTTCCACACAAAATGTTGTACTTTGTGCGCTGTGATTTGTGCCACGGGCTCTTCCTCTATCCATTTGGTGAAGTATTCGATGGCAACGATCAAATACTTCATCTGCCTGATCGCCAATGGGAAAGGGCCCAGAATGTCGATTCCCCATGTATGGAAAGGCCACGGGCTGTATATGGATCGCAACTCTTCTGGCGGCGCCTTGTACCAGTCGGCGTGCTTTTGGCATTGCTTACACCGCTGGGCGTGCCGTGCGCAGTCCTCTTTCACTGTTGGCCAGAAGAAACCTGCGCGTATTACCTTGGAGGCTAAGGATCTTCCCCCTACGTGGCTCCCGCAGATGCCTTCGTGTAATTCCGCCATTATCCTGGTGCACTCATCGCCACTGACGCATGTTAGGATAGGGTGAGTGAAACCGTGCCTGAACAGCACCCCATCCACCAAAGTATATCTTGCGGCATTTCTTTTGACCTTTCTACCTTCTTCAGGCTCCACTGGGAGAGCCCCATCCGCCAGGTATTGCTTGTAGGGCGTCATCCAGGTGTCTCCCCTGGCCAGAACACATACCTGCATCTACTCTTCTTCAGGCACACCCGCGTACATGCTGATGCGGGGCGCCCTCTGCGTATCTTGGGTCAAAGAGCAATGACTCCTCGGCCTTCCCCTTGATGTATAAATCTGGAGGACATCCACCCTGTTGTCTTCCACGAATCTACGCGGAGCTTTGAGAGTCTCCTGGATCACTGTCCTCTGTCTACCCCCCTTGCCTGAGCTGGCCAGCTTTGCAAGCAGGTCAGCTCTGGCATTCTGCTCCCTCGGGACATGTATCAGCTCAAGGGCGTTGAATGCTCCTTTCAACAACTGGACGTATTTCAGGTACGCCGCCATCTGTGGGTCCTTCGCCTGGAACTCACCCGACACCTGTCCCGTAATCAGCTGGGAGTCGCTCTTCACCAGGAGGTTTTGTGCGCCCATCTCCTTGGCCAGGAGCATTCCTGCTATCAGGGCTTCATATTCTGCCTGATTGTTACTTGCCTTGAAGGCGAAGCGCAGGGCCTGCTCGATCAATATACCGTCGGGTCCCTCCATGACTATTCCCGCACCGCTCCCTTGTTGGTTGGAAGAGCCATCAACCGAGAGCAGCCACTGCGAACTCACCTCCACCTTTTGCTCACCTCCGGGCGACAGTTCCGCTATAAAATCTGCGTACACCTGCCCTTTGATGGATCCTCTAGGCTCGTACTGGATGTCGAATTCTGACAGTTCCACCGCCCAGCGCACCATTCTTCCTGCCACATTAGGTTTCTGCAGCACTTTCTGTATAGGGAGGTTGGTCATTACCACCACCGTAAAGCTGTGGAAGTAATGACAGAGCCTCCTAGCAGAGAACACTACCGCCAGCGCCGCCTTCTCTAGCGCTTGGTACCTTGTCTCAGCTCCCTGTAAGGCCTTGCTTACGAAATAGATGGGCTTCTGACTCTGGTCCTGCTCTTGGACCAACACGGAACTGATGGCCCGCTCCGTTACAGTAAAATATAACCGGAGGGGCATTCATCAGTGGCGTCGCCAGGTACTCCTTCAGCTTAATGAAAGCCGCTTCGCATTCATCAGTCCATGCAAAGTGACTATTTCTCTTGAGGCACTGGAAATACGGGTGCCCCTTCTCTCCTCCGGCGGAAACAAACCTCGAGAGCGCCGCCATCCGCCCTGTCACCTGTTGCACCTCCTTTACCGACGTCGGGCTCCGCATGGCGATAATAGCCGCACATTTGTCGGGGTTTGCCTCTATCCCCCTCTCGGTGAGCATAAAACCCAAGAACTTACCGGCCTCTACCCCGAAAACACACTTCTCAGGGTTTAACTTGAGGCGGTACTTGGATATTGTGGCGAACAACTCCTCCAGGTCCGCCATGTGCTGTGCCCTATTCTGCGACGCCACCACCATGTCGTCTACATAGGCATACACATTCCTCCCGAGCATTGGCGCCAGAACCTTGTCCATTAACCTTTGGTACGTGGCGCTCGCATTTTTCAGCCCAAAAGGCATCACCTTATAGCAGTAACTACAGGTCTCAGTCATGAATGCAGTCTTGTTCTCATCTCTGGGGTGCATCTTGATCTGGTTGTACCCTGAAAAGGCATCCAGGAAACTCAGCACCTTGCTGCCGGACGCACTGTCTACCAAGGCGTCGATGCTGAGCAGCGGATACGAGTCCTTTGGGCATGCCTTGTTCAGGTCCGTGAAGTCAACACACATCCTCCACTTTCCGTTCGCCTTTTTCACCAAGACGACGTTGGCGAGCCACTCAGGGTACTGAATCTCCCTGATGTGGCCAGCACTCAACAGCTTTTGCGTTTCGTCTTTCACCACCTGCTGTCGTTCCTCATTGAACTTTCTCCTTCTCTGACGCACGGGGCGGACCGTGGCGTCCATGCTGAGGTGGTGACACAGGAAATCGGGATCAATGCCTGGCATATCCGAGGCGGACCATGCGAAGGCATCCAGGTGGCGCGAAATCACTTCTGCCACCCCTTCCTGTTCTTCGGGGCTCACCGAACTTCCTAACTTGAAAGTCTTGCCGCCAATCTCCCTTTCTACGACGTTAGCCGCGGGCTGTTCCCTGCTATCATCTTCGACGGGCGCCGCCTCTTCCACGGGCGCCGCGTCGTCAGGGCCTTCCTCCATAGGCGCAACTGCTTCGGGCATCGCCCTCTCCGCTATGGCCTCTTCAGGCGTCAACCCAGCGGGCGTCGCCTCAATAATCGTCGTGTCCGCGCTCGGCGGACGTTCATACACCATGAACACACCTCTCTTCGTTTTCAAGCTGTTTTCATAGCATTTCCTTGCCTCCTCCTGGTCTGACCTGATGACTATCCCCTGGCCATTGAGGTCTGGCAGCTTCATCTTCATGTGGCGTGTGGAGGATACCGCGTTCAGACGGTTTAACGCCGGTCTGCCCAGGAAAATATTGTAGGCGGAGTTGGCGTTCACGACCAGGTACCGGATGCTTTCGGTACGGGAGGCCTCTCCGTCTGTGAACGTAGTCCTCAACTCCAGGTACCCCCGGACTTCCACCTGGTTATCCCCGAACCCGTACAGGCACCCCGTATAGGGACACAACAGATCGGGGGACAGCCGTAACTTATTAAAGGTCGACAGAAACATGACGTCTGCCGAACTTCCTTGGTCGACAAGCACTCTGTGCACCTTCCTTCCGGCTGTGACAACTGAGATGACAACGGGGTCGTCGTCGTGGGGTACCACATCTCGGAGGTCTCTTCTCGTGAACACGATATCCGACTCCCACGGCTCCCCTGAGAGCCTCTCTTCAATTGAATTCACCCCCCTCGCGTATTTCTTCCGCTGGGAGGCGGTGGGTCCTCCGCCGGAAAAACCTCCAGCAATGGTGTGGACCTCGCCAAGCACAGGCATCTCGTGTGATGGTTCATCTGCCTGCGGCGGCGACAAGGTGGTAGTCGTCGTGGGCTCCGCGACGTAATCCTTCAGAAACCCAGTCCTCACCAACTCATCTAGCTGGTAGCCCAACGACAGGCAATTATCAATGTGGTGCCCGAAAGCCTCGTGGAATTCGCACCAAGAGTCTTTACGGGGCCCTAACACCTTGTCGGTCTTCGCCGGTCGCCTCAGCCTCTCAACTATGTTAGGCACGGCGATCAAATCCTTCAACTCAACCACGAAGTTGTACCTCGCCGGTCTCGCTCTTTCTCTGGTCGGGCGATCGCCTCCTGCTGGACCCCGGGGCTGGGGCTTTCTGGCCTCGTAGGGGCGTCTCGCCTCTGGCTTCTTTCTTCCTGTCGTGGTCTCATTGACCCTGACGGGTTGAGCTCGCGCCGGTCCCCTCGGACGTGAGGGCACGGCGCTGGTGCGCTTCACACACACCTCCTCTTCAGAAGCAATATGTTCTACCGCCCTACGCCGTAGTTCAGCGAAAGTCCTAGGGCGGTTGCGGATGATGGATTCTCCAAAAGGACCGGGGCATACGCCTTTCACAAATGCGTACACGATCATAGGCTCCTCTGTCGTACCAACCTTCACGACCTGGGCCCCGAAGCGATTGATATACTCCTTCAGGGTCTCCCCTTGATACTGCTTCACATCGAACAGGTCGTAAGAGACTGGCGGCGGGGCCTTGTTTGCTAAGTATTGTTCCCTGAACAATCGCGACAATTGGCGGAAAGATGTGATATGACCCTCTGGGAGGCTAATGAACCAATTCATAGCCATCCCGGTCAGGGTGCTCATGAAGAGCTTGCACTTGGCAGCATCAGAACCGCCTATCAGGACCATCTGTGTGTGAAATGCAGCAAGGTGCGTTTCTGGGTCCTCCATCCCGGTGAAGATCACCTTGGGTCCCGCGAACGTGTTCGGGATCGCTGCGTCTAGGATCTCCTGCGAGAAAGGAGTGGAAAACTCCCTTGGTGGGGAATGGTTCTCCATCTCGTCATGTCCAGGCCGCCTCCGATCATTTCTCAGGCCCTAGCGCAACTCCTCATTCACACGATGGAGTTCTTCGTTCCGCTCATGCGAGGCGTCAAGGTCTGCCTGCATGCGTTCCTGTTCCATTTTCGAATCCGCCATGTCCTGCTGCAGCCCCCTCATTATCTCCAGGACCTGCTGCATGGATAGTTCTGCTGGGGCTGCGCGTGCTGTGCTTCGTCTGGTGGGGGCCATCGTCACTCCAACCTCCTCCAACGTTACTGCGAATTCGTAGATTTTCTCGAACTTATGATGGGACTGATGTTTTATATCGGCCCCATGGTGGGCGCCAAATGTTCCGTCCGGTCGACCGGGACGTCTTCGTGCGCGACCTCAACCGTTAGCTAGGGACTCCTTCCCACTGATTACCTGTGGATTCCTGCAAAAAGAGGACAAAGAGGCGCCCTAGCGGCCGTTTGCACTCCGACGCTCAAGTCAGCCAGCAAGAAACACCAGAACTGTTCACCTCCGTCTCTGAGCACCACGTGTGGCACTCTGAAGGTGGTAAGATATAACTGTGTATTGTGTGTCTGTGTTCTCTCTCTCAGGCAAAAAATATTCCCCAGTCCCTTGTTCGTAACCTTGAAGCACGAGCAAGCAACTAGAGAGTTCTGGTAAATTTGCAGAAAGTTCGAACCCTCTTTCCAACATTCTCTGCGCTATTTAAACTACCCAAGCATTTAAAGCGCCTTAAAGCGCCTTTAATTACAAATGTAACGCACTCAATCAGCGTATTTAATTAGAAAACGTAGCGCATTTAAGACGTTGAAACGCTTGGGAGCCACATTAACACCTGAATGCTCGAAAGGGAAATTGTATTGAAGGACTTTAATTACCTGGCACCTGACTAAAGGGTGTTTCTATTCTGGCATGGCTGTCGTACACGTGGAGGTCCTCACGACGCCATGACCCCATCTGGGGGCGTTTCTGCCCATCTGGGGACGTTTCTACGTGTGAGTCCTCCTGCTTGGGAGTGCTATTGCGCTAGGGGTGACTTTTTGGGTGCCAACTCATGCCCCCAATTATCTAGTCACTTACTTTGAGAGCGTATCTGCCTTCCTCTTGTACCCTACACCCGGCTGCCCTGGGCGTGACCTTCCTCTTGAGTCGTATCTGTCCCACAGGCGTCTCTGGGGCGGCAGGAGCACTTCACGAGTCAGGCTGCCCTACACTGGTACTATTACTATGGCCTTGAAGCCACCTTTTCCTTCTCTTTATCGCTGCCCCGTGCTATCGGGACCTGAGGCCTTCCCACGGCGTCGCTCCCTCCATGGTCTTTCCTACCCATGGGTATCGGGGAACCACATTGTGATTGCCTTGTTTTAGCACTGTTTGATCTGGCGACGCCCTGGTTGGGCGACGCCTTCACCTAGGCGACGCCTTGCCTTGGCGACGCTTCCTCTTGGCGTCTCTCCACCTAGGCGACGCCTTGCGTTGACTTTGACTCTCCAGCCGTTGACTTTGACCTTGACTTAGTCAACGCCCGGATACGGGTCGGTACAATAATGAAGAACAAGATCATTCGCCTTTACATTTAATGTTTTTCTTGTTAATCTTTGCAAAAGATAAAGCCCAAGCCCAAGCCCAAGAAGGCCAAAGCCCAAAAGCCAAAAGTTCATCCCATGAAGGGCAAGGCCAGGTATTAAATAAATATTGTGTAGAAAGGTGCTTAGAGGGAAACATTAGAAACCTCTATTGTTAAAGCATCTTTTAGTCTTTAGTTAGGAGTCTTAGGGGGGGGGGGGTGTTAGTAGATAGGTGTAAGAGTAAATAAGGAGGTGCCAAAGTGAGAGAAGGGATCACACCTTCCTCATGTCTTGGTTTAGGCGCCACTTGCTTTTGAATTTAGGGGGGAATTTTGAAATTGTGTAGCTTGCATTTCAGCACCTTAGGACTATAAATATATGTGCTCCCTTTGTATTTTTCAGATTTGAATTTATCTAAAGAAACTATACTCAAAATTGGAGTGAGCATTGGAGAGCTTTTGAGCCTTCTTCTCTAGTCTTATCTTGAAGGATCATGGTTTCCTCAAGTGGCGGCTTGCACATTCATCTAGGAGCATCCATACTTCTAGTGGCGTGATCATCCAACCATTCTTCCATCTTCATGAGCATTCTCTTCTCCTTCCTTTCTTATCTTATTAATTTCCTTGTCTTAGCTTGTTTCCTAGTTGTTTTGGTTCGGCAATTTCAGCTTGTTTTGTGTAGCTATGGTTCATTTGTGTTCTTGGCTGTTTTTCATCTTTTCTTCTTCAATTCCAGCAATTTGATTCGGTTCCTTACTGTTTTGTGTTGTTAATTAGTGTTTTTGCCTTTCCTGCATCTCTTTTGGTTCAATTTGACAATATGTGGAACATCCAAATGAGTTTGGGATTTGGTACTAATTTTTGGTGAGTTCTTGTCTTAGAACAATGATCCAACTCTAAGAAAAGTGCCTCAATAATGTCCAGCTCAAGGTGATTCCTAAGAATGTCAAGAATCATTCTCCATATGGCTAGTGGAATCACATCATGTGGTATCATGAGTCTTAGGTTCTTCTTGTTTAATTGTTGAGTTGTGTGCACTTTAATTTCAAGAGCTCTTTAATTTTCTTGCAATTTAAGTTTCTATTTTAGGTATTAATTGAGTTTTCTTGCTGTTTTTCTTTTGTTACACCAAGTGCTTGTGAAAAGGTTTATGGCACTTATTCATATGAGTATGGTTGCTCTTTTGGAATGGCATTCTCCTTCCTAGAGTTTACCTTAAGCTTCCTTTCACTTGTTGTTATTTTTGTCATATGTCTTTTAATTTTGTAATCATGTCAAGTTTTGTCTTAGTCATGTTATTCCATAATTGTCATTACTTCTAGTAGTACTTTTATTGTTTTTGATTGTTTCTTGCTTTAGTGTCATATAATTTTCTGAATTGATATTGATCCTTTGTGCATTTTCTTTTTAGAATTGAGTTCATACTTGTATTCTAGACCTATACAAGTTCCAATACATCATTTTCCATTATGTCTTTGCTAGTTCATAATGCTGTTTTTTATTCCTATTAGGATTCCTCTATTTCTGAAAAAGAGTGCTTACTGTTTTCCTTATTGCAATTGATTTACTCACTGGAAAATTCTGAAATTCTGGATTTGTGATATTCAAAGTGTTAGAAAAGAGTAGAAAAAAAGAATCATTCAAAAATTCAAAGTACACAAAAAATGATAAATAAAATAAAAAAAGTGTACAATTCTGCCGAAAAGAATACGGTAATCTGGCAGCGATTTTAAAAAATTTATCTCAATTAATTGGCTTACTGTTTTTAATTGATTCCAGTGCCATTATTGATTTAACATCTTGAAGTTTCTGTGGCTTAAATTTCATAATCCAGTTCGATCTACATCATTCCAGTTAAATCAGTGAGTATCAAGCACAGTTTGCATTAAAAAAAAAAATTCCAGTAGCTAAATTTTTTGTTTTTCTTCATCTACTCTAGTGCTTTTCCTTAAGTATTCTTTTGTGTGCCTACTTTTCTCATTGAGTTCTTTATTTTCTTGATTGTCTTTCATTCTTACTCTTTGAGTTTGTCTTACATATAGTTTTCCTTTTGCAATTACCTTTCCTTGCTTATACCTTTTCTTGTTTGTCTTTATTGTTTCATTGGTTTTGTGGTGGTTGCTTTTGAGATTGGTGTGCTTGCTTTGACATCTTTCATTTGAGGATTCCAAGGCCTCAAGATCAGATTGGTGCAAGGACATTATTTCTTTGAGAATGACCTATTTTTTCTGCCTCAATTCACTTCGGCATTTTTGCTTAAAACACTCACTGTTTTTGCTAATTTTGTTTCTTGACTTGTTTGCTGTTTTGTGTGTTTGCTGTTTTTAATTTCAAATGGCTGGATTTTCAAGTGATGCATCCTACAAGCAGAATTCTCCTTCCAAAGCTTCAATCCTTGGTGAATTACATGAAGCACAAAGAACTATTAGACGCTTGGAAGAGAAAATGCAAAAGATGGAGGTCCAACAAGCTAGACCATCTCCTTCTATCTATGATGGGCATCATTCTCATAGACCATCTTCAAGAGCCTCTTCAAATGATTTTGGCCGTGAAGAAGAGCATAGGAGAAGGAGGAATCCACCACAATTTCATGGACAAAGACCTCATCATCAAGGAGAAAGACATGACTACGGCAATGGTTACTACCAAGATGCAAAGGCTAGGCTACCTTCGGTCAAGCTTCCTTGTTTTAATGGCTCTAGTGATCCTAATGTATATTTAGATTGGGAGGCTAAGTGTGAACAAATATTTGAGATCCATGAGATCCAAGATGAGCATAAGCTTAAGCTAGCCACCCTATAGTTTAGTGATTATGCCATGAAATGGTGGCATGGAATTGTAAAGGACATTATCTATCACAAGGGTCCTCCCGTGGACTCTTGGAACTCTTTAAAGGATCAAATGCGCGCTAGATTTGTGCCCCCACATTTTAGGAAAGACCTAATGTTGAGACTCCAACGGTTTCAACAAGGCACGCTAAATGTGGATGAATATTATAAGGAGCTAGAAACGCTTGTGCTTAAAATTGAATTAGAGGAAAGTGAGGAAGCTATGATTGCTAGGTTTGTGAGTGGTCTTAGGAAGGATATTCAAGACATTGTTGAGTTACAAGAGTATTCATCATTGGGCTCTTTAGTTCATCTTGCAATGAAGGTGGAAGCCCAACTTGCAAAGAAAAATATTTTTAAAAATATTCCCAAAGATGATTACTACAACAATTCTTGGAAGAACAAAAAGTCTTTTTCAAAATTTCCTTCCAAAGATTCTTCTTTCAAACCCAAGGATCCTACGCCATCTACTTCTAGGCCTAAATCCCCAATTAAATCGTCTAGTCAAAAGTGTTTTAAATGTTTGGGATATGGTCACATTGATGCTAATTGCCCGTCTAAACGAAGTATGTACATGCATGAAGGCATTGTAGTTAGTGAACATGATTCCAATTCACCTAGGCATTCTTCACCTTCTAGACCATCAAGTGAAAATGAGAGTGAAAGTCCTTGTGAAGGTGACTTATTGATGGTAAGACGTATGTTGGGCACAATTCCAAAATCTTTGAATGATACTCAAAGAGAAAATATTTGTCACACCCGATGTCTTATCAACAACAAGTTATGTTCCTTGATTATTGATGGGGGAAGTTGCACTAATGTGGCTAGTACAAGAGTTGTGGAGAAGTTAGCCTTACCCACTATCTCTCATACCAAGCCCTACAAATTACAATGGCTTAGTGAAGTAGGTGAAATCATGGTAAATAAACAAGTCCTCATTAACTTTGCAATAGGTAAGTATAAAGATGAGGTTTTATGTGATGTTGTGCCCATGGAAGCATCTCATCTTCTTTTAGGAAGGCCTTGGCAATATGATAGACATGTTTTACATGATGGCCTATCCAATACAATGTCTTTTTCCTTCCTAGGGCGCAAGGTTATATTAAAACCCCTCTCTCCCAAAGAGGTTCATGAGGACCAAATAAAAATGAAAACTAAAAGAGAAAATGAGAAAGAAAAAGAAGTAAGTACTACACCGAGTCACACCATTTTCTCCTCTGAATCCATCATATTGACTCGTGCTATGCCTCAAATGGACCCTCCAAGCCTCCAAGGTCTTCTTCTTCTTTATCTTTTTCATTACCCAAGGTTCCTATTTCAACACCAACTTGGTTAAAATATGTTAGGGATGATTTTTTCATACCTCCTAATGGGTTTCACCATTTAAGAGGTCTTTTTCCAACAAACATCATCATTCCCAAACAAATTTTTCCAACTTGGTCGATTTATAGGAGCTCCTTTTCTACAATCCCTTTGGCTCCATCTGCTAAGTCATGTATTCCTTTTTCTTACACTTTTGATTGTAAAAGAGAACTGACTTTGTTATATGCAGGGATTCAGAATTCGTGGGCGAATTCTCTCCAACTCGGGGAGTGTGATGAGAATCAACTAAAGGTGGCTTTTTATAATGAAGAACAAGATCATTCGCCTTTACATTTAAAGTTTTTCTTGTTAATCTTTGCAAAAGATAAAGCCCAAGCCCAAGCCCAAGAAGGCCAAAGCCCAAAAGCCAAAAGTTCATCCCATGAAGGGCAAGGCCAAGTATTAAATAAATATTGTGTAGAAAGGTGCCTAGAGGGAAACATTAGAAACCTCTATTGTTAAAGCATCTTTTAGTCTTTAGTTAGGAGTCTTGGGGGGGGGGGGGGGGGTGTTAGTAGATAGGTGTAGGAGTAAATAAGGAGGTGCCAAAGTGAGAGAAGGGATCACACCTTCCTCATGTCTTGGTTTAGGCGCCACTTGCTTTTGAATTTAGGGGGGAATTTTGAAATTGTGTAGCTTGCATTTCAGCACCTTATGACTATAAATATAGGTGCTCCCTTTGTATTTTTCAGATTTGAATTTATCTAAAGAAACTACACTCAAAATTGGAGTGAGCATTGGAGAGCTTTTGAGCCTTCTTCTCTAGTCTTATCTTGAAGGATCATGGTTTCCTCAAGTGGCGGCTTGCACACTCATCTAGGAGCATCCATACTTCTAGTGGTGTGATCATCCAACCATTCTTCCATC
The DNA here is from genome assembly GCF_000499845.2 of Phaseolus vulgaris. Lineage (NCBI taxonomy): Eukaryota > Viridiplantae > Streptophyta > Magnoliopsida > Fabales > Fabaceae > Phaseolus > Phaseolus vulgaris. The sequence continues at coordinate 31,262,711 of NC_023752.2, read as the reverse complement.
TTCATGAGCATTCTCTTCTCCTTCCTTTCTTATCTTGTTAATTTCCTTGTCTTAGCTTGTTTCCTAGTTGTTTTGGTTCGGCAATTTCAGCTTGTTTTGTGTAGCTATGGTTCATTTGTGTTCTTGGCTATTTTTCATCTTTTCTTCTTCAATTCCAGCAATTTGATTCGGTTCCTTACTGTTTTGTGTTGCTAATTAGTGTTTTTGCCTTTCCTCCATCTCTTTTGGTTCAATTTGACAATATGTGGAACATCCAAATGAGTTTGGGATTTGGTACTAATTTTTGGTGAGTTCTTGTCTTAGAGCAATGATCCAACTCTAAGAAAAGTGCCTCAATAATGTCCAGCTCAAGGTGATTCCTAAGAATGTCAAGAATCATTCTCCATATGGCTAGTGGAATCAAATCAAAGGTGAACCACATTTACGAAAGAAGAATATTCTTGCAATTCTACCACATCTTGAATGTCCCTTCGAAGGCCACTCACAAACCTAGCTATCTTAGCTTCCTCACTCTCATCCATATTAATTCGAATTAAAAGCGTGTCTAGTTGTTTAAAGTAATCATCCACACTTAGCGTGTCTTGATGAAACCGTTGGAGTTTCAACATTAGGTCTTTCCTAAAGTGTGGGGGTACGAATCTAGCGTGTAAACATGCTTTCAAATCGTTCCAAGAGACCACGGGCGGCCTCTTGTGTAGGTCAATGTCCATGAGGTATTGATGCCACCATTGCATGGCATAGTCCAAAAATTATAAAGAAGCTAACTTAACCCTATGCTCATCCCTAACCCCATTTACATCAAAAATTTGGTCCACCTTAGCCTCCCATCCTAAGTATACATTGGGATCACTTTCACCACTAAAACTAGGAAGTTTTACATTAGGAGAACAAGGGCCAGCCACATGTTGGCGCCTCTCTTCATGGTGATGATGTCTTGGCCTTGGATTATCTTCATAATAACCATGGGAGTGCCTTGAAGAATGCCGACTAGGAGGAGGAGTTCTTCTCTCACGGTTTTGATGCATTTCTTCTCGGTTTAACTCCAAACTTTGGAGCCGTGCTTCCATCTTCCTTATCACCTCAAGATAGTGAGCATTGGATTGCTTGGCATTCTTTAAGTCCTCATAAAGGGCTGCCTTTTGTGGTGAGCACGGTTTCGAGGACTCTCCACTAGAAAAATGAGCCATGAGCAGAAAATACACAAAAACAGAAAACAAAACAATGAAAGAAACTTGTTAGACAATTAAAAGGGAGATATAGGTTGCTGGAAAATGCCCAAGAAAGCACTCAAACCACTCCAAGAAAATATTTTGTCCTCAACCAAGCCTTTCTTGTGGAATGGAGTAGCTTCAAGTGAAATATGTCACAGCAAACCAACTTACTTAAGAACAAGTCTCCACACAACTTTAAGAAGAACAAAAAGACAAGCAAGAAAAGGTAGAAACAATAAAAGCTAAACCAAAAAAACAGAGAGCAATGTATGACAAACTAGAAAGAATATGAATGAAAGACAATCAAGAAAATAAGGAACTCAATGAATAAAGAAGGCACACAAAAAGATTCCTAAAGAAAAGTGCTAGAGTAGATGAAAGAAAACAGAAAACAGCTACTGGAATTTTTTTTATTTTTTTTTTAAAAAAGCAAACTGTGCTATGTTTACAGATTTAACTGTAACGATTGCAAGTGAACTGGAATGTGAAAAATTAACCACAGAAACTTCAATGTCTTAACTCAAAAATGGCACTGGAATGAGGTAAAAACAGTAAGCCAATTGAGAGAAATAAATTTTTCAAAATCGCTGCCAGATTACCGTTTTTTTTTTTGGCAGAATTGTACACTGTTCGTATTTTATTTATCATTTTTTGTGTACTTGGAATTTTTGAGTAATTCTTTTTTCTATACTTTTGTAACACTTTGAAGAATGTAAATCCAAATTTTCACAAATTTCCTATGAGCCAATTAATTGCAGTAAATTGAAAATAGTAGCACGTTTGTAAGAAAACAGAGGAGCCTATTTAGGAATGAAAAACAGTATGATGAACTAACAAAGACATAATGGAATTTGTGTAAAGGAACTTGTATAGAATGAAGATACAAGCATGAACTCAAATCTAAAAATAAAAATGCACAAAGGATCAAGCAATAAACTCAAAAAACTGAAAGTAAACCAAAGCAAGAAACAATCAAAGCAATAAAAGTACTACTAGAAGTAATGACAATTATGGAATAACATGACTAAGACAAAACTTGACATGATTACAAAATTAAAAGACATATAACAAGATATAACAACAAGTGAAAGGAAGCTTAAGGTCAGCTCTAGGAAGGAGAATGCCATTCCAAAAGAGCAGCCATACTCATATGAACAATGAGTGCTAGAATCCTTTTCACAAGCACATGGTGTAACAAAAGAAAACAACAAGAAAACTCAAAATAAATCCTAAAACAGAATGGTAAACAACTTGAATTAAAGAGCTCTTGAAATGTAAAGTGCAAAACAACTCAAAATTTAAGCAAAAACAAGCCTAGACTCTAGATACCACATGATATGAATGTAACTACAAGAATACATGATTCTTTGACATTCTTAGGAGCAACTTGAGCTGGTCACAAATGGCACCTTACTTTAGAATTGGATCAATGTTCTAATTCAAGAACTCACCAAGACTTAGCACCAACCAAGACTCATATGGAAGTCCATATATTGTCAAATGGAATCAAAACACAAGAAATAAAGAACAAGAATTGCAAGCTGGACAGAATTGAAATAATAAACTACTGCACCGAACAGAAACTAGAAACAAAGTTGGAAAACAGAAAATCAAACGGTAGAAATGGAAAGAAACAACAAACAAAGCTAATCTACCGAATGGAATTGAAAGAACATGAAGGAAGAACACTTATAGAAGGAGTTTGCTGGATTTTGAGAATTGGAAGAACACTTCACGCCACTTGGTTCCTTGATCCAAGATAAGTGATGGAGTGCCGCCACTTGAAGCTCACCATAGCTCACAAGATAAGGCAAAGGAAGAAGAAGACTCAAGACTCACAATTTCTCTCCAAATTTGAGTATAGTCTCTCTACTATCAAATTCCAATCTGAATTGTGAAGGACCTAAGCCCTCCTTTTATAGGAGTAAGGGCTGGTCATTTACATAGTTTATTCCCTAAGTTACCCAAAAAACTCCTAAGATCACACTCCCCTTACTAAGCTCACTCCCCAAGCTTCTAGAATTTGCTAAACTAAAGCCTAAAGATGCTTTTACAAAAGAGGTGTCTCATGTTTCCCTCTAAGCACCTTTCTAAACATTATTCTATATTATTTACAATTTAAAAGAAACTATAAAAAGAGATATTTAATATGAAGCCTATTATTTGAGAGTTTGTAGACTTCTTTATCTTTAGGCTTGATCTTCTCTTTGACTTCTTTTAATTTGTGAGAAGACTAGAAGGAAGAACTTCAAATGTGTAGGTGAAAATCCTCTTCCTTCATTAATAAAATCCTCTCCTAGCGGATATCCATCACGCATGAAGGCCCAACAACATGGATAATCCTAGGGGGCGTAAAAGTCCAGTAGAATTAGGGTTTCTCAGGAAGTTGCATGCATGGCACGTGGGTACTTAGGGCACCCGTGAAACAGATGGCGCTGGATATTAGGTGCACCAAGTTGGGACCTAGGCGACAACACTCTGATTATTCGTTGCACTCTAGTTAAAGGAAGTTCATATGCCAGATACGTGAAGATTACGCAATAGCGGCACAGGGACACTTCCCAAGGAACCCTAGACAGTGGTAACATAACAGAGGTAAACCCTAGTTTCAACCTATATAAGGGGTGCTAATAACCCTAGTAAGGTACGCAGCTTTTGAGGCTAAAGCTATTTTATACACTTGATGTTCTTTGCCCTAATACTGACTTGAGCATCGGAGTGCAAACAGCCGCTAGGGCGCCCCTTTGTCTTTGCAGGTGAGAAGTTTCTTGTGGAGAAGTCACGATTCTCAGGCAAGGATAGAAGGTTCCAAGCAGTTGTAGAAGATTACCGGCGAGGCTAGTCAAACGGACAGAACAAGGAACAACAAACCTTCTTGCTTTGCAAAATTTATCAATATGACCCTTTTTTCATTAATTAAAAAACAGGTTTTAGCTGATTGTTTCGATTTAACAACTGGCTATTTTTCAAAGAAACTGGAAAAATGTTTGTTCTTACTGTTTGGGTTAAAGCCTAAACTAGCTTTGCCCAAAACACACTTTGTGAAGCAAGAACAGTTTCAAAATTGGATTATCCTTTGGAAAACTTGTCAACTGTTTTTAAAAGATAGCGAACCTTCTTTTGAAGGGAATCATAGTTTTCACAAAAGCTTGAATAAACACACTTACTGTACCGTCCCGTATCCGGGCGTTGACTAAGTCAAAGTCAAAGTCAACGGTTGTGGAGTCAAAGTCAACGCAAGGCGTCGCCTAGGTGGAGAGACGCCAAGAGGAAGCGTCGCCAAGGCAAGGCGTCGCCTAGGTAAAGGCGTCGCCCAACCAGTGCGTCGCCAGATCAAACAGTGCTAAAGCAAGGCAATCACGGTGTGGTTCCCCGATACCCATGGGTAGGAAAGACCATGGAGGGAGTGACGCCGTGGGGAGGCCTCAGGTCCCGATAACCCGGGGCAGTGATAAAGAGAAATAAAAGGTGGCTTCAAGGCCATAGTAATAGTACCAGTGTAGGGCAGCCTGACTCGTGAAGTGCTCCTGCCGCCCCAGAGACGCCTGTGGGACAAATACGACTCAAGAGGAAGGTCACGCCCAGGGGCATCGGGTGCAGGGTACGAAAGGAAGGCAGATACGCTCTCAAAGTAAGTGACTAGATACTTGGGGGCATGAGTTGGCACCCAAAAAGTCACCCCTAGCGCAGTAGCACTGCCAAGCAGGAGGACTCACACGCAGAAACGCCCCCAGATGGGGTCATGGTGTCGTGAGGCCCTCCACGTGTACGACAGCCATGCCAGAATAGAAACACCCCTTAGTCAGGTGCCAGGTAATTAAAAGTCATTGAATACGGTTTCCCTTTCGAGCATTCAGGTACCATAATGGCTCCCGAGCGTTTCAACGTCTTAAATGCGCTACGTTTTCTAATTAAACGCTTTAATGAGTGCGTTACGTTTGTGATTAAAAGCGCTTTAAGGCGCTTTAAATGCTTGGGTAGTTTAAATAGCGCAGAGAATGTTGGAAAAGGGGTTCGAACTTTCTGCAAATTTACCAGAGCTCTCTAGTTGCTTGCTCGTGCTTCAAGGTTACGAACAAGGGACTGGGGAATATCTTTGCCTGAGAGAGTGAACACAGACACACAGTACACAGTTATTTCTTACCACCTTCAGAGTACCATACGCGGTGCTCAGAGACGGAGGTGAACAGTTTTGGTGTTTCTTGCTGGCTGACTTGAGCGTCGGAGTGCAAACGGCCGCTAGGGCGCCTCTTTGTCCTCTTTTTTGCAGGAATCCACAGGCAATCAGTGGGAAGGAGTCCCTAGTTGACGGTTGAGGTCGCGCACGAAGACGTCCCGGTCAACCGGACGGAACATTTGGCGCCCACCGTGGGGCCGATATAAAACATCAGTCCCATCACAAGTTTGAGGAAATCTACCAAGTTACAGTAACGTTGAAGGAGGTTGGAGTGACAATGGCCCCCACCAGACGAAGCACAGCACGCGCAGCCCCAACAGAACTATCCATGCAGCAGGTCCTGGAGATAATGAGGGGGTTGCAGCAAGACATGGCGGATTCGAAAATGGAACAGGAACGCATGCAGGTAGACCTTGACGCCTCGCATGAGCAGAACGAAGAGCTCCACCGTGTGAATGAGGAGTTGCGCCAGGGCCTGAGAAATTATCGGAGGCGGCCTGGACATGACGAGATGGAAAACCATTCCCCACCAAGGGAGTTTTCCACTCCTTTCTCGCAGGAAATCCTAGACGCAGCGATCCCGAACACGTTCGCGAGACCCAAGGTGATCTTCACCGGGATGGAGGACCCAGAGACGCACCTTGCTGCATTTCACACACAGATGGTCCTGATAGGCGGTTCTGATGCTGCCAAGTGCAAGCTCTTCATGAGCACCCTGACCGGGATGGCTATGGACTGGTTCATTAGCCTCCCAGAGGGTCATATCACATCTTTCCGCCAATTGTCGAGATTGTTCAGGGAACAATACTTAGCCAACAAGGCCCCGCCGCCGGTCTCCTACGATCTGTTTGACGTGAAGTAGTATCAGGGGGAGACCCTGAAGGAGTATATCAATCGCTTCGGGGCCCAGGTCGTGAAGGTTGGTACGACAGAGGAGCCTATGATCGTGTACGCATTTGTGAAAGGCGTATGCCCCGGCCCCTTTGGAGAATCCATCATCCGCAACCGCCCTAGGACTTTCGCTGAACTACGGCGTAGGGCGGTAGAGCATATTGCTTCTGAAGGGGAGGTATGTGTGAAGCGCACCAGCACCGTGCCCTCACGCCCAAGGGGACCGGCGCGAGCCCAACCCGTCAGGGTCAATGAGACCACGACGGGAAGAAAGAAGCCGGAGGCGAGACGCCCCTACGAGGCCAGAAAGCCCCAGCCCTGGGGCCCAGCAGGAGGCGATCGCCCGGCCAGAGAAAGAGCGAGGCCGGCGAGGTACAACTTCGTGGTTGAGTTGAAGGATTTAATCGCCGTGCCTAACATAGCTGAGAGGCTGAGGCGACCGGCGAAGACCGACAAGGTGTTAGGGCCCCGTAAAGACTCTTGGTGCGAATTCCACGAGGCTTTCGGGCACCACATTGACAATTGCATGTCGTTGGGCTACCAGCTAGATGAGCTGGTGAGGACTGGGTTTTTGAAGGACCACGTCGCGGAGCCCGCGACGACTACCACCTTGTCGCCGCCGCAAGCAGATAAACCAGCACACGAGATGCCTGTGCTTGGCGAGGTCCACACCATTGCTGGAGGTTTTTCCGGCGGGGGACCCACCGCCTCCCAGCGGCAGAAATACGCGAGGGGGGTGAATTCGATTGAAGAGAGGTTCTCAGGGGAGCCGTGGGAGTCGGATATCGTGTTCACAAGAAGAGACCTCCGAGATGTGGTACCCCACGACAACGACCTCGTTGTCATCTCAGTCGTCACAGCCGGAAGGAAGGTGCACAGAGTGCTTGTCGACCAAGGAAGTTCGGCAAATGTCATGTTTCTGTCGACCTTTAACAAGTTACGGCTGTCCCCCGATCTGTTGAGTCCCTATACGGGGTGCCTGTATGGGTTGGGGGATAACCAGGTGGAAGTCCGGGGGTACCTGGAGTTGAGGACTACGTTCACAGACGGAGAGGCCTCCCGTACCGAAAGCATCCGGTACCTGGTCGTGAACGCCAACTCCGCCTACAATATTTTGCTGGGCAGACCGGCATTAAACCGTCTGAACGCGGTGTCCTCCACACGCCACATGAAGATGAAGCTGCCGGACCTCAATGGCCAGGTGATAGTCATCAGGTCAGACCAAGAGGAGGCAAGGAAATGCTATGAAAACAGCCTGAAAACGAGGAGAGGCGTGTTCATGGTGTATGAACGTCCGCCGAGCGTGGACACGACGATGATTGAGGCGACGCCCGTCGGGTCGACGCCTGAAGAGGCCATAGCGGAGAGGGCGATGCCCGAAGCAGATGTGCCTATGGAGGAAGGCCCTGACGACGCGGCGCCCGTGGAAGAGGCGGCGCCCGTCGAAGATGATAGCAGGGAGCGGCCCGCGGCTAACGCCGTAGAAAGGGAGATTGGCGGCAAGAATTTCAAGTTAGGAAGTTCGCTCAGCCCAGAAGAACAGGAAGGGGTGGCAAAAGTGATTTCGCGCCACCTGGATGCCTTCGCATGGTCCGCATCGGATATGCCGGGCATCGACCCCGATTTCCTGTGTCACCACCTCAGCATGGACGCCACGGTCCGCCCCGTGCGTCAGAGAAGGAGAAAGTTCAATGAGGAACGACAACAGGTGGTGAAAGACGAAACGCAGAAGCTGCTGAGTGCTGGCCACATCAGGGAAATTCAATACCCTGAGTGGCTCGCCAACGTCGTCTTGGTGAAAAAGGCGAACGGAAAGTGGAGGATGTGTGTTGACTTCACGGACCTGAACAAGGCATGCCCAAAGGACTCGTATCCGCTGCCCAGCATCGACGCCTTGGTAGACAGTGCGTCAACAGCAAGGTGCTGAGTTTCCTGGACGCCTTTTCAGGGTACAACCAAATCAAGATGCACCCAAGAGACGAGAGCAAGACTGCATTCATGACTGAGACATGCAGTTACTGCTATAAGGTGATGCCCTTCGGGCTGAAAAATGCGGGCGCCCCATACCAGAGGCTAATGGACAAGGTCCTGGCGCCAATGCTTGGGAGGAATGTGTACGCCTATGTAGACGACATGGTGGTGGCGTCGCAGAATAGGGTGCAGCACATGGCGGACCTGGAGGAGTTGTTCAACATAATATCCAAGTACCGCCTCAAGTTGAACCCCGAGAAGTGTGTTTTCGGGGTAGAGGCCGGTAAGTTCTTGGGTTTTCTGCTCACCGAGAGGGGGATAGAGGCGAACCCCGATAAATGTGCGGCTATTATCGCCATGCGGAGCCCGACGTCGGTAAAGGAGGTGCAACAGCTGACAAGGCGGATGGCGGCGGTCTCGAGGTTTGTTTCCGCCGGAGGAGAGAAGGGGCACCCGTATTTCCAGTGCCTCAAGAGAAACAGTCGCTTTGCATGGACTGATGAATGTGAAGCGGCTTTCATTAAGCTGAAGGAGTACCTGGCGACGCCACCGGTCCTCTGCAAACCGGTAGCGGGCGTGCCCCTCCGGTTATATTTTACTGTAACGGAGCAGGCCATCAGTTCCGTGTTGGTCCAAGAGCAGGACCAGAATCAGAAGCCCATCTATTTCGTAAGCAAGGCCTTACAGGGAGCTGAGACAAGGTACCAAGCGCTAGAGAAGGCGGCGCTCGCGATAGTATTTTCTGCCAGGAGGCTCCGTCATTACTTCCACGGCTTTACGGTGGTGGTGATGACCAACCTCCCTATACAGAAAGTGCTGCAGAAACCTGATGTGGCAGGAAGAATGGTGCGCTGGGCGGTGGAGCTGTCAGAATTCGACATCCAGTACGAGCCTAGAGGATCCATCAAAGGACAGGTGTGCGCAGATTTTATAGCGGAACTGTCGCCCGGAGGTGAGCAGGAGGTGGAGGCGAGTTCGCAGTGGCTGCTCTCGGTTGATGGCTCTTCCAACCAACAAGGGAGCGGTGCGGGAATAGTCTTGGAGGGACCAGACGGCATACTGATCGAGCAGGCCCTGCGCTTTGCTTTCAAGGCAAGCAACAATCAGGCAGAATATGAAGCCCTGATAGCGGGAATGCTCCTGGCCAAGGAGATGGGCGCACAAAACCTTTTGGTGAAGAGCGACTCCCAGCTGATTACGGGGCAGGTGTCGGGTGAGTTCCAGGCGAAGGACCCACAGATGGCGGCGTATCTGAAATACGTCCAGTTGTTGAAGGGAGCATTCAATGCTCTTGAGCTGATACATGTCCCGAGGGAGCAGAATGCCAGAGCTGACCTGCTTGCAAAGCTGGCCAGCTCAGGCAAGGGGGGTAGACAGAGGATAGTGATCCAGGAGACCCTCAAAGCTCCGCGTAGATTCGTGGAAGACAACAGGGTGGACGTCCTCCAGATTTATACGTCCAGGGGAAGACCAAGGAGTCATTGCTCTTTGACCCAGGATACACAGAGGGCGCCCCGCATCAGCACATACGCGAACACGCCCGAAGAAGGGCAGATGCAGGTATGCGTTCTGGCCAGGGGAGATACCTGGATGACGCCCTACAAGCGATACCTGGCGGATGGGGCTCTCCCAGTGGAGCCTGAAGAAGGTAAAAAAGTCAAAAGAAATGCCGCAAGGTATACTTTGGTGGATGGGGTGCTCTTCAGGCACGGTTTCACTCACCCTATCCTAACATGTGTCAGTGGCGATGAGTGCACCAGGATAATGGCGGAACTACACGAAGGCATCTGCGGGAGCCACGTAGGGGGAAGATCCTTAGCCTCCAAGGTAATACGCGCAGGTTTCTTCTGGCCAACAGTGAAAGAGGACTGCGCACGGCACGCCCAGCGGTGTAGGCAATGTCAAAAGCACGCCGACTGGCACAAGGCGCCGCCAGAAGAGTTGCGGTCCATATACAGCCCGTGGCCTTTCCATACATGGGGAATCGACATCCTGGGCCCCTTCCCATTGGCGATCAGGCAGATGAAGTATTTGATCGTTGCCATCGAATACTTCACCAAATGGATAGAGGCAGAGCCCGTGGCACAAATCACAGCGCACAAAGTACAACATTTTGTGTGGAAGAACATTGTGTGCCGTTTTGGCGTACCTAGGCGGTTGATATCCGACAACGGAACCCAATTCGCCAGTCAACAGTTGAGAAACCTATGTGTTGAGGTAGGCATTAAACAGGTGTTTGCATCAGTTGAGCACTCCCAGACTAATGGGCAGGTAGAATCGGCAAACAGAGTTCTGCTGAGAGGGTTAAAAAGAAGGATAGAAAAAGCCAAAGGGGCGTGGGCAGAAGAGGTACCAAGGATCATATGGGCCTATCACACCACGCCCCAATCCTCTACTATGGAGACGCCCTTCAGTTTGGTTTACGGGTCGGACGCGATGATCCCGGTGGAAATACATGAGAGCTCGCCACGTTTTCAAAACTTTGTGGCGGAGGAATCCAATGAAGAGAGGCGGGTAAACCTGAATCTGCTAGACGAGGCCAGGGAAGAAGCTAGAATAAAGGCTGAAGCGACGAAGAGAAGAGTAGAGCGACAATATAGCTCTAAGGTGAAGCCGCGACAGTTTCAGGTCGGCGACCTAGTGATGAGGAAAGCCCACCCATACGAGTTGGAGAATAAGCTGTCTCCCAAGTGGACCTGACCCTTCAGAGTTACTAAGGCTAAGGGCAACGGTTCGTACAACCTGGAGACTTTAGATGGAGGTCCTATCCCAAGCAAGTTGGAATGCAGCCAACCTAAAATTTTATTTCAGTTGACTTATGTAACCAGCTATGTAACAATTTAGTTGAAGGGGACGCTCTTTTTCCCTCTCGGGGGTTTTTTAATGAGGTCACCCTAGTAAAGGTAAAACCAATTTGAGAAAAAGAAGTGCCTTGGTTTTTAGCCTGTATCTTTCTCCGTTTGAAGTAAGGAAAGGCGTCGCCAAAAGAAGGCGTCGCCAAGAAAGAAGGCGCCGCCTAGATCAAGGCGTCGTCAAGAAAGAAGGCGTCGCCTGGATGGAGGCGGGCGCCGTTGATGAGCAGGGCGAAGGAAAGCGCGCAATATGCGAAATGTATGCAGAGTAAAGTAACGTTGCAAAAATCAATTGATATAGAAAAAGTCGGTGTTACAAGCGATGTTCAATACAATTGAAGTAGCCCAAATGGGGCGAATATTACAACTCGTGCAAGTCACAAAAGAGCCACTTTTCAGTGGTCATCACAATCAGCACTGGAGGAAGGCGAAGCCCCTTTCCCAGCCCGCAGAGCTCGGGTAAGTCGTGTCCTCCTTTCTCGGTTTATTTTCGAACCTGCACCAAGAGAGATAAATGTGTCAGAGATGCCATGAGGCAAGACATGCACGTACAGAGAACAACAAGGGCCGGAGTTTCTAGGGCAGCGACTCTTACCTATGTACTTTTCGAGAGTCCCAACGTTGGACTCCAGGCTGATCAAAGTGGCAGAGTCAAAACCTCCCGCCTCAGCAAGAATCTGGCAAGCTATTTGATCACTTGGAGCCAGCTTCTTGAAGGGCTTGGTTTTGAGGGCCCTCGTCTCTCTCACCCAGTACAGCGGAAACCCATCCAGAGCGTCGGGAACCAGGTCAGTACGGCAGATCTTGAAGAACCGGCCTTTCCACCCGGAGAACGAGCTTTGGAAGGGAGTGAAGAGAACTCTCCCGGGGACATTACTGAGAGTTACCCAGAGGTTGTGTCTCTGCCTCTTCACCTCAAAAAAGTGAAGAAAGAGGTCAACCGAGGGTGCACAACCCAGAAACCCGAAGAGAATGTCGAAGGCTTTGATAAAGGCCCAGCTGTTGGGGTATAACTGGGCCGGAGCAACATTGATCTCCGACAGCAGTTCCTTCTCGAACCAGGAGAAGGGTAGGCGATGGTCTTGAACACCTCCTAGTAAAAGTAAAGAAAGGGACCCCTTCATTGGCCCGTTCGTCTCCACAGCGATGTCGTCGTCGTGCCTCCTCGCGAAGGCCCGGTGGTCATAAGAACACGACTCCCCTTTGTGCTCCCGTATGGCCCTGGTAGAGAGTAAGCATGAACACTCATCAAGGAGTTCACTCGAGGCCCAGGGGCACAAATCCTTGGGACTGACCCTGGACGAAGCAGCATGAGAAGACATTCTTTAACAAGATCAGGGGTTTCAAGGGTGTGGGGACTGCCGGAAATGCAAGAGTCGAGCGAGGGGAGCGATTGCTGGAACAACCCTTCGTGAGAAAGAAAGGGTGCAAGAAGGAAGGGTGCAAGAAGAGAGAACGTAAGTAGGTTATGAAGAGTGGGAAAATGATGAGGATAGTTTCAGAGTTTGAAGAGTTAAATAAAGCGGTTAGAGCGCCAAACGACGCAAATGGATGCACTGCACGATTGATCCACGTGGCACAAGATGAAAAGATGACCCTGGCACCACTGGTGAAGATCTGAGAGCGTCGTATCAATAGAGTATCCAGTGGTACGATGCACCGTCGAAAGTGGGTCAGGGGCACAGCAGGAGTCAGAACTCAGTGAAATGACCGAATGTCAAATCAGCCATACAGAAAGCGCCACGTGGATCAAGTTGAATGACTGAACGTCTCATCAGCTATACAGGGAGCGCCTCGTGGGAGATACGGGAAGGGCCTTGAGCTCTTCGCCGCCCCCAGGCATCGACCAAGCCCAAGGTCAAAGTCAATGTCAAGTTAGGGACGACGCCCGAGGCGACACTAGCGTGAGACGCCCGAGGCGTCGCCTGGAATGACATAAAGGACGACGCCGGCATGAGACGTCGCGGGCGTCGCCAACCCAAATATCAGCGGGGTCGCCTCCCCGATACCCACAGGTAGGAAAGACTGTGGAGGGAGACGAAAGTGAAGGAGGCAGAGTTAGTTGCTGGCGTTATCTCCCCGATACCCACGGGTAGGAAAGACTGTGGAGGGAGATAAGATCGCCAAACGCCAGCGAATTGCTGGCAGGGTGTTCCCCGATACCTATGGGAAGGAAAGACCATAGAGGGAACGAACCCCCCCCCCCCCCCCCCAAAGCACTCGACGTTTTAGACACCCGGGGACGATACGGCACTGCTGTAGCAGGCCTCTCCTTAGGCGTGGGCGCCGGGGGCTAAGAACCAGGGAGAGAACCGTTTCGGTGTTAGAAACACCTCGTGGACGATACGGCGTCACTAGGTGAGCCTCTCCACGGGCGTGAGGGTTGGCACGCGACCTTTCTCGGTCATACAAAGCCGCCCAACGAAGCGAAAGAAGCAAGTATAATGCAAACAAAGCAACCGAAGCATAAGAAGGCAAAAGATGAGGATAAGATCGCACAAGCAGAATCGTATATGGCAAAAACACAAAAGCAATCATACGAACACCCAAATTTGTAGTAAGAGTACGGATAGTTCAAAGAATTACAAGTTTAAACAGAGAAAGTCAAAAGCAAGCGTAAAGAATAAAGGAATTAAGACGAAAGTGAAGGTGGCGGTTGAGAGACAGCGGTTCAGTCATCCACGTCCATGGGCACGACCTTCCCGTCGACGACATGGTGCATGGGGTCGCAGTTAGAAATATCGATGCCAGGGTTCTCACAGGACGCCTGGGTCAGAGCCTCCTGGAACCCCTCCTCGAAAGTACCCGCCATCTCCTGGATAAGGGACTTTTTCTCCTTCTCCAGCTCCTCAACGGCGGCATCCCCAGAGGTCACCTGCTTCTCCAGAGCCTCCTTCTCAACGCGAAGTCGACTGACCTCGACCTGTAGTTTGTCGTAGTCAGCCCGGAGAAGGTCCATAGCTTTGGCCTGTGTGGCCATTTCCCCCTCCATCCGCTCCGTCTTGTCAGCCTGCTCACGGCAATGGTCCTTCAGGTCCTTTTGAATTTCTGCATCAGCTTTGAGCAATTCCTGAAGGCCCGTTACCTGGACTTGGAGGGCGACTTCACGAGTAAAAAAGCCAGCCTAGAGCTCCAACGCCTCTGCCAGTTGCCTCTCAGTTTCTGCTTTGGACTCTTGCGCTTGCTTCAGAGAGGTTTGGTAAGTTTCGTTCTGGCGCCCCAGGGTCCTCATTTCCTCCTCCAGAGTAGTCGCCTTTGTTTCCAAGGCCTGAAGAGTTAGAGCTTGCATGACCGCGTTTCTGGCCTGGGCGCGCCATTCAAGGGCCACCGCCAAGAAGGCCCCCAAGTAGAAGGGCATGCCTTCCTTCCTGTCGGTGCCCTCTGGCAGAGTCCCACCACTGAAGCCCCTCATTAGATGCATAATCGGAGGAGGGATGGCGATGAAGTCAGGGGCGGCAGCGACAGAAGCAGGGGAAGCAATGGCTTCTGCCGGCGGCGGAGGCGGGGCAGATTCGGCGCCTTCGCCCCTTTCCTCTTGGAGTGTCATGGGAGGGCCACGTGGCGCACGATCAAGGGTAGCCCAAAAGGTGTTATCATCATCGTTTCAGAAGAGGTCAAATCAATCAGTAAGAGCGCTCCTAGGGTTCAGAGAGCGTCACGTCAACAATTCGAGAATTGTTGAGTCAGCAGGGAATGACACGTCATCAGGATGGCACGTGGACGGCGTGGGCGAGGCTTTAGTCTTTACGCTGAAGACTTAAGACTGGGGGGCTTGTGTACCGTCTCGTATCCGGGCGTTGACTAAGTCAAAGTCAAAGTCAACGGTTGTGTAGTCAAAGTCAACGCAAGGCGTCGCCTAGGTGGAGAGACGCCAAGAGGAAGCGTCGCCAAGGCAAGGCGTCGCCTAGGTAAAGGCGTCGCCCAACCAGGGCGTCGCCAGATCAAACAGTGCTAAAGCAAGGCAATCACGGTGTGGTTCCCCGATACCCATGGGTAGGAAAGACCATGGAGGGAGTGACGCCGTGGGGAGGCCTCAGGTCCCGATAACCCGGGGCAGTGATAAAGAGAAATAAAAGGTGGCTTCAAGGCCATAGTAATAGTACCAGTGTAGGGCAGCCTGACTCGTGAAGTGCTCCTGCCACCCCAGAGACGCCTGTGGGACAGATACGACTCAAGAGGAAGGTCACGCCCAGGGGCAGCGGGTGCAGGGTACGAGAGGAAGGCAGATACGCTCTCAAAGTAAGTGACTAGATACTTGGGGGCATGAGTTGGCACCCAAAAAGTCACCCCTAGCGCAGTAGCACTCCCAAGCAGGAGGACTCACACGCAGAAACGCCCCCAGATGGGGTCATGGTGTCGTGAGGCGCTCCACGTGTACGACAGCCATGCCAGAATAGAAACACCCCTTAGTCAGGTGCCAGGTAATTAAAAGTCATTCAATACGGTTTCCCTTTGGAGCATTCAGGTACCATAATGGCTCCCGAGCGTTTCAACGTCTTAAATGCGCTACGTTTTCTAATTAAACGCTTTAATGAGTGCGTTACGTTTGTGATTAAAAGCGCTTTAAGGCGCTTTAAATGCTTGGGTAGTTTAAATAGCACAGAGAATGTTGGAAAAGGGGTTCGAACTTTCTGCAAATTTACCAGAGCTCTCTAGTTGCTTGCTTGTGCTTCATTAGTTACAAACAAGGGACTGGGGAATATCTTTGCCTGAGAGAGAGAACACAGATACACAGTACACAGTTATTTCTTACCACCTTCAGAGTACCATACGCGGTGCTCAGAGACGGAGGTGAACAGTTTTGGTGTTTCTTGCTGGCTGACTTGAGCGTCGGAGTGCAAACGGCCGCTAGGGCGCCTCTTTGTCCTCTTTTTTGCAGGAATCCACAGGCAATCAGTGGGAAGGAGTCCCTAGTTGACGGTTGAGGTCGCGCACGAAGACGTCCCGGTCAACCGGACGGAACACTTACCAAAAGAGTTTTGTAAATCATTTCCAGGTTTTCAACATCAGTTTTTGAATGACTTAACTCTTCTTCTAAAGCCTTGACTTTATTTTCCAACCATTTGTTTAACCCTTTCAACCAGTTGTTATCAGGGCCAACCTTTTAGCTTCCTCATGAGTTTCTTTGAAGGCATCAACAAGTTGGCTATAATTTTCAAAATTAGCAGAAGTGCTTGAACATACACTGTTGGTTTCTGATTCTTCATTTGCCATCAAACACAGATTGGCTTCTTCATCCTCCTTTGATGAAGAACTTGAGGATGAATCATCATTGTCCTGCCAAGCTATGTAGGCTCTTCTTGCTTTGCCTTTCTTGATGCGAATCAAATAAAGAAGGCTTTTAATAATGAAGGACAAGATCATTCGCCCTCACATTTAAAGTTCTTCTTATTATTCTTTGCAAAAGATGAGGCCCAAAGCCCAATCCCAAGAAGGCCAAAGCCCAAAAAGCCCAAGTTCATCTCATGAAGGGCAAGGCCAAGTATTAAATAATAAAAAATATTGTTGAAGGTGCTTAGAGGGAAACATTAGAAACCTCTATTGTTAAAGCATCTTTTAGTCTTTAGTTAGGAGTTTTAGGGGGGGTGTGTTAGTAGATAGGTGTAGGAGTAAATAAGGAGGTGCCAAAGTGAGAGAAGGGATCACACCTTCCTCATGCATTGTTTTAGGCGCCAATTCTAGAAGCTTTTAGGAGGGACTTTTTTGAATTTGTGTAGCTTACATTTCAGCACCTTAGGCTATAAATTAAGGTGCAGTCCTTGTATTTTTCAGAATTGAAATGAGAGTAAAGAAACTATACTCAATTTTTGAGTGAGCATTGGAGAGCTTTTGAGCCTTCTTCTCTAGTCTTATCTTGAAGGATCCATGGTGTCCTCAAGTGGTGGCAGCACACTCATCTAGGAGCAACCATCCTTCTAGTGGCGTGATCACTCACCTTCTCTTCCATCTCCATAAGCTTTTCTCTTCTCCTTTCTTCCTACTCTTTCAATTGTTCATGCTTAGCTTGTGTTCTTGAGTTTTGGTTTGGTTATTTTTCATTTTCCAGCAGTTGTTCTTATTCTTTTCTGTTTTGGTTCGGTGCATTTTAATTTCTCGCACTTCTAATTCAGTTTGCTTATCTTTTGTTCCATTTTGTTCGGTTCAATTTGACTATAATTGGAACTTCCATATGAGTTTGGAATTGGTGCTAGTTTTTGGAGAGTTCTTGACTTAGAACAATGATCCAATTCTAAGAAAAAGTGCCTAACTATTGTCCAACTCAAGTTGATTCCTAAGAAGGTCAAGAACCTTTCTCTATGTGGCTATTGGAATCACATCATTTCTTCTCATATTTCTTGTCATCCCCATTCTCTTTGCTCATATTGCTTAGGCATTCAGCCTTGATGTATCCATGTTTGCCACATCCGAAACAAGTGTAGTTTGTAGAATTGAAATCATTCTTGTTATTGTACCTGTTTGATGGCTGATTTTTGTCCCTGTTGTTCTTCTTCAAGAACTTGCCAAATTTCCTTGTGAGCAGATTCAAAGTCTCAATGTCACTTGAGTTACTTGAGTCTTGATCAATCTTTTATGTTGTATTTTTTAAAGCAATTATTTTCACATGCTTTTCTTCATTCTCTTAATCATTCAGTTGGTTCATCTCAAGCTCATGCTCCCTTAACTTCCCAAATAAGGATGCAGTGGTCAATATGGTAAGATCCTTTATTCATAAATGGCAGTGACCTTGGGCTGCCAAGATATGTCCAAGCATTTTAGATACTTGATGTTCAACTCCTCTCGTTCAAAGACTTTGCCAAGACCAATGAGATTATTTACTATGTAAGTAAATCTCTTCTGCATATTAGAGACGTTTCCCTTTTCAAAATCCTAAACATTTCGTACTCTTGGATCAAGGCATGCTTCCTTGCTCTCTTGACATCTATTGTGCATTCATGAGTCGCTTCAAGGATGTCCCACATCTCTTTTGTTGATCCACATTGAGAAACCCTAAAAAATTCATCTGAATTCAAAGCAAAAGTTATAATGTTCTTGTTAATGCAATCAGATTGAGCCTTTTTACTTTCACTCTCATTCCATTGGGACAAAGATTTAAAAAAAAAACTTTATCTTTTTTCAAGCATAAGAATTGTTCCTGCCGATTAACTCGAGGGCCTTCGTACGTCTCATGATTCTCCCACGCTCGATTCTCTGTGCCTTCGTTTGTGCCTTTCTTTCGATCAAACACCTGAAATCACAAAGCAAAGGGCGCCCTAGAGGCCGTTTGCACTCCGACTCTCTAGTCAGTGTAGGGCTAGGAAACACCAAAATTGTTAAGCGTAAAGCTCTGTGTAGATTGTGTGTGTGAAGCAGCGCAGATGAATAACGTACCTTACTAAGTTTGTTACTTCTCGTTATATAGCCTAGGGTTTCCACTGTTTTCGTTACCCAAAATAGGCTCCATGAGGGGGTGGGCCCCAACGCCATTGTTACCCACTCTTAGGATAACCTAACGCGTGGGGTTCCCTAACTGGAGTGCAACCTCTGACGGGATGACCACCTGGATGCCTCCTTGTGCACCTGATCTCTAGGGTCACCCGTCTTAGGAGTGCCCTAGCTGTTCACGTGCGATGCATGCAGCTCACCGCTGGAACGTGACCCTCACAGGTCGTATCCTTTCCAGTGGCTTTATACTTATGTTACGCCTAAACGCTTCATCCACTCCACACGCATTGGACTCTCGTGACCTAGGCTTCTCCCTTACTGATAACTGGTGTGTGGTATGGGATCCACTTCTCGTGGCCCAGCTCTGTTGTTCGAGTCCCCGATGTCCAACCTCTCTACACTACCTAGTGGCTTGTCGATACATCATGGTGACCGATGTCTGGCCACTCTTTGGTACTTTGGCGCACGTGCCTCGCGAGACACTGACCCATGCAGCTCGTGGGACCTCGCTTACATGGCCCCATCATTACTAGTGGTCAACGACACCCGAAGACTGGTCGGTACACAAGCCACCCAGTCTCGAGAGGTAACTTGTTCAGGGAAGAGACTAAGTCCTCGCCCTTGGTGACCTACGTGGCTCTGTATGACAGGACGTGAATACTGCGCCGAAGTGACGCATATTTGCGCCCGTTTTAACTACGCACACGTGTTTTGATCAACGATCAGGGCTTAACGTCGTTTGCGCTTCTTAGTTTACGTAAGTATTCGAAAACGCACGCTTCCGATCACTGTTCCATCATTCTCTGAAACACCCTTGATTGCTTCGTCTTCTTCCTCGAGCACTCTTGCGTTTCCCTCTGCAAAGCCCAGAATTTTCATCCCACTTTGATCAAAAGGTACGAACTTTACCCATTGATCGCCTATATTTATCGGTTTCGATGCTTGATAACTGCCTGGAACTGTTTAAACTCCTTGCATTTAAGCTCTCTCTGTTTTTCTCTGTTCCTCTGTTCTTCTGGGTTTTCTTCAAGTGTGGGGAAACATTTAAAAAAAATTTGGAATTTATAACAGAATTTTGTTTCAAAAATAGTTAATTGATTTTAAAATAAACTGATTGAATTCTATTTTTGTTAAATATTTCACATAAAACAACCAGTTCTTTTATCGAAATAACCGACTATTTTTGCCTCACAGAAAAGACAAAAGAAAAGCAAGTCTTTTTAAAAACCTTTTGAGAAACACTTGTTGAACCAAGTGGTGTTCAAGCTTTAAAGAATCCAAAACCCTTTGAAGGATGTTGAAGGTTGTGCTTGTTGTTGCTGAGTTGTCTTAGATAGGATCTGGGGTAGATTGAGTATTGTAATCCACTCTTGATTGCATCCAAAGCGTAGGCATTCTCAATCTTTTTAAAAGAAAAGTGTTTTTCAATCTAAGTGAAAAACAACCGATTGTTTTTTTGAAACAACCGATTGTTTTATACTTAGGTGTTTTTAGAAAAGGTAGAAAACTGTTTTTCAAATGGTTGAGCTGTCAATACCAAAACAACCGATTGATTCGTGGAAACAACCTATTGTTTGTTTTGGTACCATAACAGAAAAACTGTTTTGTGCTTTGACTGAGCATTAAATGATTTTCTAACTGTTTACGCTCTAGTTTTTAATGCTTTGACCAATCTTTAAAGGCAATTAATAGTTTGTTAAGATTTGATAACAAACAACAAACTTTGATATATACAGAAAAACAGATTTGAGTTATTCACTGATTTTGAGTTTTTGAAAAGTTGAGATTGCTTAGAGATTGAGATTGATCAAAGAGTGTGAGCTAGGATTTTCTCTTGTATTGATTTCAGATTTGCTTCTGTAACAAGTGTAATCCTTGTATCTGTTGAAAGAAACCTTTGTGTGTTTGCTGAGAAGTGTTGTGTGTTCTTGAGGGGATCAAGATCAGCATTCTTAGTGTTGGTGTGTTGACCAAGAGAAGTGTGTGTCTTGAGGGGATCAAGGTCACTTTCTTGGTTGTGTTGTAAGTGATCTAGGTTTGATTGCTTAGTGGAATTCCTCAGTGGTTTCTGAGAAGACTGGATGTAGCTCTGGGTTTAGAGTGAACCAGTATAAATCTCTGTGTGTTTTTTTCTCTATCCCTTAACTCTTTAAATTCAATTTTAATATGTGTTGCTGGTATAAACAACCGATTATTTCTGCGAAACAACCGATTGTTTTTCTGGTTCTGTGCTTTTTGCTTTGTGTTTTGAAAAACTAATTTCTTTATCAAGATATTCTCAAAGCAATTTCATTCAAGGCTTAAAAGTTTTCGAAAAACATCTTTAAACCATTCACCCCCCTCTAGTTTAAAGCCATACTTTCTAACAACACTAAGTGCAATTCAATCGGTTGTCACGACAAATGAACTGGATGAAAAATTTGTTGTAGTCACCAGACTTTGAATAACAAATTTTGCAACTGATTGAAAGCTCAAGACAATTGACTAAAATTAACACTAATTTTAGAAAACAATTCTTTCCAAAGAAATTAAGAATCAAATGAACTTGGATCAATACTATATGTGAATTGAAAACTCAAAATCTACTAAATAAAACACACACAACAGAAGATTCATGAAGTCTTCAAAGCAGATTTGGAAGCATCAAAGCACCTTGTTCAACAATATATTCTATGTTTTGTGTTTTGCGCATAAAACAATCAATTGATTTCTAAAACAGTAGGTTTAAATTTTTATTACATAACTGTTAATCTATTAAATTCCAGTTGAACAGATTAATCAGTTGGTTGATTTAATTGAAGTTTTAACACTAGTAATTGTGAAAACAATTCACCTCCTTTTATTTCAAGCCACATATTCTAAAACTTTTGACTAAAGCTCTAGTTTATATTTTGATGAGTTGGAGGTCTTCTTGGATATGTTTTGTACATTCCTTCATCCTAGATTTGTCCTCTTGATTGGACCTACAAAGATAAACAAAAGCCCAATTAGCCCTATATTTGCAAATAAATAAACAGACATTAGATCTTCATCCTCCTTATTATATAGTTGTGTGTGGTTGGGGGATCTACCATCATAAAGGCTCTTAAGCGGGTTGCTTAAGGGGAATTGACATAGCCCAAGTTATGGGTGAATGATGACTATTTTACGCTAAGTTGTATCGCGTCAGAAGTAATAAATTTGTCCATACGGACAAATATCGAACCCACAAGGATTAGTTAAATTCCCAAGTATAATATTCACTAAATATAAAAGGTTTGTTGGAAAGGTTATTTGTATTTTATTTTTTCAAGAAATTAAATAAAGCAAAGTAAAAGACTTGTATGAGTCCATTAGAAAAATTGGGATTAGGGTTCATCCTTCTCACTCGTTTATATTTTTTAAAAGAATTTAATATTCAATCTTGATTGATATTGATGCACATATAAAAATCATTCATATCGATTTCCTGTGTACAAAATTATTAAGAGAGTCTCCTGAATATCGATTCCCCGTATACAAAATTATTAAGAGAGTCTTCTAAATATTGATTCCCCTCATATTTATAAAAAATCCTTACCATTACAAACAAATGATATAAAACAATTAGCATTTCAAATATATTCCTACTATTCAAATATGTTAAGCATTATCATTTAGGTTAGATGCTTAGAAGTACTTTTCAGTCAAATCTAAGGATCAAAATCATGAATAATTCAAGCTTTGAGAATAAAATGATAATACCAATCATCAATCAAGAACTGAATGTTATAGAAAAATATCACCTCAATGCATAATAGTTTGAATAGATTACTCTCAATCTCAAAGGGAAGAATTAGCCATTCATGTTGGCCATTACAAGCATGGGAAGCAAGAAAAGAAGATCCAGGATATTTCTCCTTGACGGTTGCCTCCTCTATGGTTTTCTATCTCTCTATATTCTCCCGATGGTGTTTAGGGTTATGCCTCACGTCTTCTATTTAACCTAGTTGGGTTTGGGCTACATAACATCTCGCTTAAGTGAGTTATTACTTGAGTTTGACGATAAAAAACCCAACTTCACTAGAGTGAACTCGTTTGGGCGAGTCTTGGGTGATTTCCTCTGAAGTGATCTTGTTTGGGTGAGTTTGGGCAAGTTTTGAGCGAGTTTCCAATGTTCCAACTTTCCCTTTTCATCTTGTCCATTCTCCTTTAGCCATTTCATCTCCATTTTCCCATAAAATCTTGAAATTAACACAATTTTGGGAATAAACCATTCTCATTCATCTTAAAATCATAAAATATGTAAAAATATTTAAATTCCTAAATTAGAGGTTGAATTGTAGCTATTTTATCAATAAAAATTCATAAGTGCCTATCTTTTAATATGAAATATTACTGAAATATGACACTTATCAACTCCCCCAACCTAGAATCTTGTTTGTCCTCAAGCAAAGTAAATGAATATAAATAAATCTTATTTGAATTCAAATATCAAAAAGCATTATTTACTAAAATCAAATTAAATTAGAAACTTATGGTGTTTCCAACTTCAAATATAAAAAAATAGATACAATCAACTTCCAGGATAAAACTAAAAAATAAAAGTAGCAATTCATCAAGGAATTTCTTCTCATATTCTCACAGGTAAGTGTTTCTCTCTAATTCCACTGAATCCTAAAAAATTACAGTTGCTTTACATTTCATCTTCATATCACAATCATATTAGAAACATGAATCTTAAGGTCTTTTACAGGATAATAATGAGGCTCAGCTTCCAAAAAATATTGGTTTTTTAGATAACAAAATGCATATTTTAAAGGAAAAAGAACATACGTACAATCATATTGAAGTACATGTGTGTTATCTAATCATCAATTTCTTTTAGTTTCATACTCTTCCTCATTTTATTTACTTATTCATAATTTCAACATGAACCATTTTGTTTTAAGAATAATTCCTATTTCCAACAAACTTAATTATTTAAACTTTAAAACAACTAAAACCAACCATTTCATTTTCTATATATTGTATCTATGTTATCCTTCCTTAAACATGTCAATAGGTAGAAAAATATATCAGTTAAGGTTTAGGGTGCAATAATAATAATAAAGATTCTTAGCTCAAAAGGGTTATTGATCCTGCCTGTTGACCGGAACGCTGGAGAATGCCTCGTCAAAGGATCGACGTGCGCACCGCTTCTCACCTCCGTTCCTTTACGGGATCCACTTCAAGAACCTGCAAAGAAACGACACGGCGCCGCTGCGGCCGATCGCACTCCGACGCTCAAGTCAGTGACGGTATCACCAAATACTAAGAACAAGAACCGTGCAAATCCTCTCTCACAATCAGCTCTATCACTCGCAAGCGTAAAGTGTATGAATTGAACGTGCGTACCTCAGAAAGTTTGTTAAGAGTTCTTATATACCTGGTGGCTTTCTCTCCCCTGGCAGTTACAGACTTGGACACGTGGCTCGCATCCTATTGTACACGTGCCATCATCTGGGGGCTCCCTGACTTGGCGCTGCTTCTACTCTCATTTTGGCTAAGTTATTTATGCATGGTACTGCCCAGTGCATAGCTAACTTAGGAGTGCGATCTATACTGGAACTGGCGAGTTAGGGGCCTACATACACCTTCCCTGTGGTCTCGCCGGCCGCCTTCATAATCTGCTTCTCCTTCATCTTCGGCGATGTGCTTGTTCTGGCGATCTCCGACTGCTTGGTCGCCTGGGTCTACATCTGGCGACTTCATCTTCAACCTGGCGATCGCCTATTCTGGTAAGCTGGAAGTCGGAACACGCCAGCTTAACAACTGGCGACTACACGTGTCCCCCGACTTCCTTCCCTTCTGCCAACCTAGCGCCTTGTCAACACGCCTACACCGTAGCAGGATGCCACGTCATCACACCCGACCACCAGGGCGGTACACAAGCCCCCCAGTCTTAAGCGAAGACTTGTCTAGCGAAAAGACTGAAAGAGCCTTCGTTAACACCGATCTACGTGGCACTGACGCAGAATTCCAAGCGATTGTACTTTCTGCTGCTCTGACGCTCCACCAAACCCTTCACTCATCGTTCAACACGTGGCTTCATCAACGGCTCTTTTCATCTACCGTTAGCGCTTCCTAAAATCATTTCGAAAACCCTTAAACCCATTACGCTCCACTGTTCCATCACTTTCTTCGTGCTTGCAAAAGCTCTCACTTCCTTCTGCGAAAGCTCTCGACGTTCTTCAACGCTCTAGATCACCATCTCCCTTCACCGTCTTCCTGATCATCGAAAGGTAACTACTTTCCTTCATCTGTTGGGTTTCCTTGCATTTTCACCGATTTGCATCATCCTGTAACTGCCTGGTGCATACGCTGTGGGTTGTTTTTCCATTTCTCCTTCTGCGTAACTTAGGGCTTTGTCGATCGTCGCAACGAACCTACATTCGTTCGTTTTTTCACCTTCCTTCTATGATCGAGTCAGCCTCTGTAACCCCCTGATCATTTTCCTTTCTTCTTCCTTTGCAGTTGCTATCATGACTCGCACAAAGATTACCCCGAACCCCCCTCCATCAGCACGAAACCTTCCTTCACAAGCACACGACTCAACACAAGTTCGTGGCGCTCCCTGTTCGCAGGCTGAGAGGCCTGCGTCTTCCCAATCTGTCCTGGCTCAGGCGACTCCATCTAACGCTGGAGGAGCCCCCGTCCCTCTGCCAGACTTCAAAACTCTATACCCCTGGGCTAACTCAACCCTTCTGAAGGAGACCTCGTCGGTGAACACTGCGGGAGCAGTTTTGCGATTGACTAAGGGGGACGAGATCTACCAATCGTTTCACAAGGAGCACGACGAAAAGATGATGGTGCTGCCTTGCCCCGTCGACCTGCCCGTGTGTGCTGATGACAAAGTAAGCGCCGACGGGACCTTCTGCTTTGTCTATACAACTTTCTTCAAGAAGGTCAAGCTCAGGTTCCCTCTCACCCGATTCGAGAGGGAACTTCTGACCGAGCTTCACATTGCTGCCGCCCAGCTAACAGCTGGGCGTTTGTTCGAGCCTTTCAAATAACATGCGACCACCTGGGGTTGCCCGCGTCGGTGGACGTGTTTTTGTTCCTTTTCGAGGCCAAGCACCCAGGAGACCGCCTGTGGGTCAGCTTGAATGCGATTGCTGGGAGATCCATTTTTACCATCTTCCAGCAATCATACAAAGACTGGAAGGGAAAATTCATCCAAGTACGTGCAAACGACAAGGATACCTCCCTTCTTGATGGCTTCCCCTTGTACTGGGTGGACAAGGGGAAAAAGGAGTCCAAGAGCTGCTTCAGGAGGCCCAGAAGTCCTGATAGCATGGGAGCTTTGGACAGAGACCTTTGTCTCTTCTGGAAGAAAGTGGCGGGCGCAAATATAACTTTCCTCACCACCTCCCTGATCAGCTTTGAATTCTTCGAAGATCAGCTAGAATTTCAAATAGGTTAGGTCATTCGAACCATTGCTTTAATATTGCTTCTGTTTAGCTGTCTCTGGGCGTCTTGTGCGTTATGCGCAAGACTTTGGCTTTACTTTCCTGCACATATTATCTGTTTTGCTGTTTATTACACTATGCACTTATCTGCTTTCCTTGAGTTAACCCACGCATCTCTGTCCCCTGCAGACAACATGTTGCCCAGGAACATGCTCGCTGAACTCAAATCGCTCGCCCGAAACCACGGGTTGGCAACCGGTTCCCAAACGGTGCCCAACTCGGTGGTGGAGAAGGCCATCGTTCATGGGCGATCACCGCCCAAGGAACCTACCCAGCGCAAGAAACTGGTCCTTAAGAGACCTAAGCGAAAAGCCCCTCAAATCGTCCATGAGGAGGAAGAAGAGGATGACGAGGTCACAGAGGATGGCCTCGTTACGAAAAGGAAGAGGGTGGCACCATCTTCTCCACCTGCTCCACCGCCTCTTCCAACTTCAACACCACCGTCGACGCCTGCTCCTCCTCCATCATCGCCAACGCCGCAGGCTCCTCCCTCTCCAGTCCAGGCGACTCCACTGGCCACTGCGCCACCTGCAGCTGAGGCCCAAGAGCCAAATTTCCTGGAGGACCCCCCAAGCGCCTCTACGCCACACATCTCAGCTGGAGGGGGCCCCCTTCAAACGCTTCAGCTGCAGAAAATGCTCCAATCGGGGATGAGGTGGCTCATACCTCTCCAATCCTGATTACCGAATCCCCGATTGCGTCGCCACGCCAGGAAGCAACCACTGAAGATATTGCCAAGGAAGGTGGCGGCGAGAACCCCCAACAAGCCCCCCTGGCGCCTCTCCAAGCAGCAAACCTTTCCCTTGAAGTCACAAGGATGTGGGAACCTCTAACTGCCAAGTTGAAAACCATAGCAGAGGATATCCCCGCGATCATAACGAGGGCTGTGGAGAGCTCCACCAGGAGGCTTCAAGACGATCTCTTCAACCTCAAGACTGAAAATAGCACTATGAAGGTCGAGGTGGAGAAATTGTCATTCAGCCTGACGCTCGCAGAAATCGAACACTCCCGAGTGGAGGATGCCATGAATACCGAGCTCAGGCTGGCGCGCAAGGAAGCTGCTGACCTTCGCCGCAAAGTTCACGATCTTGCCCAAGAGAAGGTCGAGTTGGAAAGCAAAATCGTGCCTCTTCGCGCCAAGGCGATCGACCTGGAGGCTCACATTCAAGCTGACGCCGCCAAGGTGCAAAAACTGGAGCAGAGGTCGATCGACCGCGAGAAGCTACTTGGGCAAGTAGAAAAAGCGAGGGACGACGCCATGGCTGATCTCGCCGAGGCAAACAAGGAGAAAGGAAAGATGGCTGCTGAGTTGGCCCAAGCTCAAACGGAATCCAAGAAGGTTACTGACGACCTTCTCCATGCTCAAGAGACCAACGAACAACTCCGAAAACAGGTTGAAGAGCTGGAGCAGCAGAACAAAGAGCTCAAGAAACAGGTTGAAGAACTTCAAGGGCAAATTGAAGAACTTAAGCTAAATTCTGCTCAGATTCTGGCTGCTGGATTCGAAGCCGCTCGGGAACAATTCGCATGCCTATTCCCCGATCTCGACCTCAGCATGGTGTCGTTGAACAACGAAGTAGTAGATGGAAAGGTCATTCCTGCTGAAGACTAATCAACTCCACCTCATCTGCTACTTTATAATTTCCCTTGTATATACCTTGTAATAAAAACTCGTGCATATGTGTTTTGAACAGATACTTATTTCAATCACAAAGCTTGGAAATTCTCTCCCCTGACTCCTTTTAAGCGTTTTAGCCTTCTTTGTATGTTTAACTTTGTCGGGTTTAACTTAACAAATTTGCGAATACGACTTTTGACGTAACTGCCTCGAGCCAATTCAAACTTAATCAATAATCACTTTAAACAACTTGTACTCTTAAGGCAACTAACCTTATTGCAAGAACACCCTTCAAGCAACGAACTGTAACTCAATCATTGGCTCAAACAACGTCCCACTCGACCTGCTTTATCAAACAAGTCTTTCAACCTTCTCGCCGTCGTTTAAACTCTTCCCGATCGCCAAGACCTCTTGGTAACATCAGCTTTTCCTAGCCTCATGCTTTGGCAATCGTTTCTTTATCTGGGGTAGAAGCGCCCTTTGGGATCTTCCTTTGCCCCCCTGAACTTCAGAGCAAAAGACCGGCTGACTAGGCGTTCTCTTCGAACCTACCTTAGCCACCTTTCAAGCTTCTTCCACCCTCTTCGCCATACCTGAACTCGTTCGAGACGAGAAGGATTTTATCTTGCCTATGCTCGCACGTAAGCGAGAAGGTCTTTTAACTCGCCTGAACTCGCTCATCGGCGAGAAGGTCTTTAACTCGCCTGAACTCGCTCATCGGCGAGAAGGTCTTTATCTTGCCTGAACTCGCTCATCGGCGAGAAGGTCTTTATCTTGCCTCTACATTGCCCCAGGGGTTACATCTTCTCGCCCCCAGAAAGACGGAGGACTTTTACTCTTCCTCGCCTGCACTCGCTCGACGGCGAGGAGGTCTTTAACTGGCCTTAGCTCGCACAACGGCGATAAGGACTTTATCTGGTGCCTCAACTTGCCCAGGGTGTACATCTCCTCCCCCCTGGATGCACTGAGGACCTTTTCTTTCTCTCGCCTGCACTCGCTCGGCGGCGAGGAGGTCTTTAACTTGCCTCTACATTGCCCCAGGGGTTCCATCTTCTCGCCCCCAGAAACATGGAGGACTTTTTACTCTTTCTCGCCTGCACACGCTCGACGGCGAGGAGGTCTTTTACTTGCCTCAGGACGCGCGAGAGCGTTGAGGTCTTTCATCTGGTGCCTCCGATCGCCGAAAGACGATGAGGACTTTGAAAACTTAACTGGTGCCTCCAATCGCCGAAAAACGATGAGGACTTAAAACTTAACTGGTGCCTCCAATCGCCGAAAAACGATGAGGACTTAAAACCTTTTAGAAAGCACGCGATATATCTTTTCTTGCCTTAAATCATGTACAAATGACAAGGTCTTTCTTCAAAACTTTTGAAAATGGCACACATGCAATCTGAAAACACCTTATACTTCGAAAACTCTTCTTTTATTGGGTGGCCTCATTAAAAACCCTCCTTAGGGAAAAAAGAGTGCCCCCTTCAAACTGTTTTAACAGAGACATTGTAATATAACATTGTGTTTGTCTTTACTTACAAAGCTCTTAACTATAGTACAACTTCAGGTGTGTGGCGTTCCAGGTGCGAGGAATCGCCCCTCCTTCCAGCGTTTCTAAGCGGTAGGCTCCGTTCCCGAGCGCCTCGGTTATTCTGAACGGTCCAGTCCACTTGGGTGATAGTTTATTCTCCATCTCGTACTGGTGGGCCTTCCTCATCACCAGATCGCCTTCTCTAAACTGCCTTGGCATCACCTTTGAGTTGTATCTTCGCTCGATCCTCCTCTTCACCGCCTCAGCCTTCAGCCTCGCCTCTTCCCTGACCTCATCCAGCAGATCCAGGTTCAGCCTTCTCTCTTCATTCGAGTCTTCCTCTACAAAGTTCTGGAATCTCGGCGAGCTCTCCTGGATCTCCACCGGAATCATGGCGTCACACCCATAGACCAAGCTAAACGGGGTCTCATGGGTTCCTGACTGCTCGGTGGTGTGGTACGCCCAGACTATACGGGGCACCTCCTCAGCCCAACTTCCCTTGGCTTTCTCAAGCCTTCTCTTTAAACCTCTCAACAACACCCGATTAGCTGACTCCACCTGGCCATTTGTCTGAGGGTGCTCGACGGATGCAAACACTTGTTGAATTCCGACCCCTTCACCAAGCTTCTTCAACAGGTGGCTCGCAAACTGCGTCCCATTATCTGACACCAGGCGCTTAGGCACTCCAAACCGGCACACGATGTTCTTCCATACAAAACCTTCGATCTTGTGTGCGGTGATCTGGGCCACTGGTTCTGCTTCAATCCACTTGGTGAAATACTCAATCGCCACCACCAAGTACTTCATTTGCCTGATCGCCAGCGGGAAAGGTCCCAGGATGTCGATTCCCCAAGTATGAAACGGCCAAGGGCTATAGATCGACTTCAACTCCTCGGGAGGTGCCTTATGCCAATCGGCGTGCTGCTGGCATTGTTTACAACATTGGGCATATTTCTTGCAATCTTCTCTCATGGATGGCCAGTAGTAGCCTGCACGGAGAGTCCTCGCGGCCAGAGCCCGACCCCCGACGTGGCTTCCGCATATACCTTCGTGGAGCTCGGCCATGATTCTCGTGCACTTCTCGCCGTGTATACATTCCAGGAGTGGGTGAGTGAACCCAAACCTGTACAGATCGCCATCAATCAATGTGTACTTGCTGGAATTTTTCTTTACCTTCCTAGCCTCTGTCGGATCCAGCGGGAGGAGGCCATCTGCCAGGCACCGCTTGTATTGCGTTATCCAAGTGTCTGGCTCATGGGCGGCGCAGACCTGCATCACGTCCACCTTCTCTCCTCGGCATGCTCTAACTCTCGGCGATCTCAGAGTTTCTTGCGTCAAGGACTTATGGCTTCTCGCTGCTCTCTCCGTCGACTTGCTTATCTGAAGGACCAGGTGATCTGCTACAAATGCCCTCGGCGTCTTCAGAGTTTCTTGAATCACCGTCCTCTGCCTACCCCCCTTGCCTGAGCTGGCGAGCTTAGCAAGCAAGTCAGCTCGGGCATTCTGCTCTCTGGGCACATGTACTACTTCAAAGGAGGCAAAGGAACTCTTCAATTCCTGCACATACGCCAAGTAAGCCGCCATTTGTGGATCTTTAGCCTGGAACTCGCCTGTTACTTGCCCTGTGACTAGCAGCGAGTCACTCTTAGCCATCAGCACCCTAGCTCCCATCTCCTTGGCCAGCAGAATCCCATACTCTGCTTGATTGTTGCTGGCTTTGAAGGCAAACCTCAAAGATTGTTCAATCAGCACGCCGTTGGGTCCTTCCAATATGACCCCAGCACCGCTGCCTTGCTGGTTCGACGATCCATCCACCGAAAGTACCCAACGGAAATCGTCTCCTTCAACCCGCGCCGCCTCTGATGAGAGCTCGACCACGAAATCTGCAAAGATTTGCCCCTTGATCGGGCCTCGAGGCTCATATTTAATGTCAAACTCTGACAACTCCATTGCCCACTTCACCATTCTTCCCGCAACGTCAGGTTTCTTCAAGACCTTCTGGATGGGCAAGTCAGTCATCACCAGTATTGTGAAGCTGTGGAAGTAGTGGCGCAACCTCCTCGCCGAAAACACCACAGCCAGCGCAGCCTTCTCCAGGGCCTGATATCTCGTTTCTGGGCCCTGCAACACCTTGCTCACAAAATAAATAGGCTTCTGAGCCTGATCTTGATCCTGGGCGAGCACCGCACTCACCGCCCTCTCAGTCACAGCGAAATACAGCCTGAGAGGGGTTCTCGCCAGCGGTTTGCACAGAACCGGCGGGCTCGCCAGATACTCTTTTAGTTTGACGAAAGCCTCCTTGCACTCTTTCGTCCAAACGAACTTGTTATTGCGCCGCAGACATTGAAAATAGGGATGCCCCTTTTCTCCGCTAGCTGACACGAAGCGAGATAGGGCTGCCATCCGACCTGTTAGCTGCTGGACTTCTTTCACCGTAGCCGGGCTTCTCATCGCCAAGATGGCGGCACACTTGTCTGGGTTAGCTTCTATCCCCCTTTCAGTCAAGAGAAAACCCAAAAACTTTCCAGCCTCCACGCCGAAAATGCATTTCTCCGGGTTGAGCTTTAACTTGAACTTGGCGATCGTCGTGAACAATTCTTCCAAGTCCGCAACGTGCTTGCTTTTCTCCTGCGAGGTCACGACCATGTCATCGACGTAAGCTTGCACGTTCCTTCCCAGCATTGGTGCAAGTACTCGATCCATCAACCTCTGGTACGTGGCCCCCGCGTTCTTCAGCCCAAACGGCATCACCTTATAGCAGTAGCACGACCTCTCCGTCATGAAGGCTGTTTTTTCTTCATCCAAGGGATGCATCTTGATCTGATTATAGCCCGAGAAGGCATCCAGGAAACTCAGCAGCTTGCACCCTGCAGCACTATCGACCAGGGCATCAATGCTTGGTAAAGGATACGAATCCTTTGGGCAAGCTTTGTTCAGATCGGTGAAATCGACGCACATGCGCCATTTCCCGTTACTCTTCTTCACCAGTACGACATTTGCCAACCATTCAGGGTACTGGACTTCCCTGATGTGGCCTGCGGCGAGGAGTTTCTGTGTTTCGTCCTTGATCGCCTGCCTCCTCTCCTCATTGAATTTTCTTCTCCTTTGTCGCACCGGTCTCACCATGTTGTCCATCGCCAGATGATGGCACAAGAAGTCGGGATCGATCCCGGGCATGTCCGAAGCGGACCAAGCAAACGCGTCCAGATGCCGCTCTATCACCTTGGCGATCTGGTCCTGGAGATCGACCTCCAGAGATCTTCCGAGCTTGAAGATTTTCCCTCCGATCTCCTTCTCGAGCCACTGCTCAACAGGTTTGGGCCTGGATTCTCTGGCGATTCCCTGTTCCCTTGCTTCCTCGGGGCGATTCCGCGCCTCTTCCTCCTCTAGGCCAGCATTCCTCTCCCCTAGCTCAGTGTCTACCATCTCTACATCCCTTCCGGCGGCCTCCTCTGTTACCGGCGGTCTGGGCTTCACACCGGGAGGTGGGGTGGTTGTTACATAACTCACTGATCTTTTGTTTTTCAGGCTATTCTCATAGCACCTTTTCGCTTCTTTCTGATCAGACTTGATCGTGATCACCACCCCTTCCATGGACGGCAACTTCACCTTCATGTGCCGAGTCGACGGAATGGCGCCTATCCTGTTAAGAGTGGGCCTTCCCAACAGGATGTTATATGCTGAAGGGGCGTTTACGATGAGGTACTTGATTTTCTCCGTCCTCGACCCAGCCTCATCTGTAAACGTGGTTCTCAGCTCAATGTACCCCTTGACCTCCACCTGGTCGCCAGAGAACCCATATAAGCACCCTCCATAGGGCCTTAGCTGGTCAAGGGGCAATTCCAGCTGCGTGAAAGTCGGCCAGAACATCACGTCTGCCGAGCTTCCTTGGTCCACCAGAACTCTGTGGACCTTCCTCCCTACTGTGACCAACGAAATAACTATGGGATCGTTGTCATGAGGCACAACGTCCCGAAGATCCTGCTTGGTGAACGTGATGTCCACTTCCGGCGAGTGATCTTCAAACATGTCCACTGTCATCACCGATCGCGCATACTTTTTCCTCTGCGATGCGGTGCATCCACCACCTGAGAAACCCTCTACAATGGTGTGGATCTCCCCGTGGATAAGCATCTCGTGTTGCTGGGCTTCTCCACCTGCTGGCTGGGAACTCGACGCTCCCCCCGTCCTTCTATCCAACAGATAGTCATTTAGGAACCCGCTCTTAACCAGATCGTCGAGCTGATACCCCAAAGACAAACACGAGTCCAAGGTGTGGCCAAAACATTGGTGGAACTCGCACCAGGCGTCCGGCTTTGACCCCAGCACCTTGTCGCCCACCTTCTCGGGCGCCTTCAACCTAGCAGATATGTTAGGGATAGCGATCAGGTCCGCTAGTCCCATGACGAATTTGTGCTTAGGCGGGCGATTGTACTCCCGGCGTGCTGGTTGCTGGCGTGCTGGTTGTTGGCGCGCTTGGCTTCTTCCCTTGTTTCTCCTATCGTAAGGATGGCGAGTCCTCTGGTCTCTTCTGGCCGCCGCCGCCGTTTCCAGCACCCTCTGCGGCTGGATCCTGGTCTGGGCGCGTGGCCTGGCGGGAGCCAATCTGCCTCTCTTCTCGGCGACTTCACTCTCGTCGGCGATGTGGGCCACCGCAAGTCGCCTGACTTCAGCAAACGTCGCTGGATGAGCCCTAATCAAGGCCTCGCAGAATGGCCCTGGCTGCACGCCCTTCTTGAAGGCATAGACCAGCATTTCTTCATCCTTGGCCGGCGATCTGACCATTTGCGCTCCGAAGCGATTGAGGTAGTCTCTGAGGGACTCCCCATGGTACTGCCTTATATCAAACAGATCATAAGACACCCTGGGCGGTGCCTTATTCACGATGTACTGCTCGACAAAGATTTTCGAGAACTGTTGAAAATTGGTTATGTGGCCGTTAGGCAGGCTCACAAACCACTCCATCGCCGTTCCCTGGAGCGTACTCACGAACATCTTGCAGTAGACGGCGTCTGACCCTCCCGACAGCATCATCTGCGTGTGGAACGTGGTCAGATGAGCCTCTGGATCCTCCACGCCGGTAAAAACAGCTTTAACCGGAACCATGCTCGTGGGAATTGGCGTGTCGGTAATCGCCTGAACGAAAGGCATTGGGAACACACGAGGTGGCGTCGACGGTGCCACCTCTTCAGCAGAAGAGCGTCCCTGCCGCTCCTGAAGAGCTCGACGCAGCTCCTCAGTTACCTTGCTGAGCTCCTCGTTCCTGGCGCGAGAGGCCACCAGGTCCTCATGTATCCTCGCCTGCTCTACGCGCGAGGCTTCCACAGTTGCCTGCAACGAGCGCATCATCTCTGCCATATGCGCCATGGTCATGGCGGCGTCGCCTTCAGCAGCGACAGGCGCCACGGGACTGGAACGATTGCTTCTCATTTTTCTCATTAACTTCAGCGAACCACAGGAATACAGCAAACAACACTTCAACCACGACCGAATCAGCGATCAATCGGAGAAAACTCAAGAAACTGCGCAAGAACTCAAGAACACCGCAAACCCTCGAAGAAAACCACAACTTCACCAAAAAAAAACCACCGTTTCCCCACGGACAACCAAACAAGCGAAAGAACTCGAACTTCCACCAAACAGAATGCGCGCAAGCAACAGAAGACCTCACTCCACCGATCGAAAGCCAAAACAAACGGTACAAACGCAAACTCACCGAACGAAATTCAGACAAACCGTGAACGATGGTTGCACCAGCACACAACCACGCAGAAAACTTCGTAAACCTCCAAGAACCCACGCTGTGGATGGGAGCAAGTTTTACACGGCCCCACGGTGGGCGCCTGGTGATCCTGCCTGTTGACCGGAACGCTGGAGAATGCCTCGTCAAAGGATCGACGTGCGCACCGCTTCTCACCTCCGTTCCTTTACGGGATCCACTTCAAGAACCTGCAAAGAAACGACACGGCGCCGCTGCGGCCGATCGCACTCCGACGCTCAAGTCAGTGACGGTATCACCAAATACTAAGAACAAGAACCGTGCAAATCCTCTCTCACAATCAGCTCTATCACTCGCAAGCGTAAAGTGTATGAATTGAACGTGCGTACCTCAGAAAGTTTGTTAAGAGTTCTTATATACCTGGTGGCTTTCTCTCCCCTGGCAGTTACAGACTTGGACACGTGGCTCGCATCCTACTGTACACGTGCCATCATCTGGGGGCTCCCTGACTTGGCGCTGCTTCTACTCTCATTTTGGCTAAGTTATTTATGCATGGTACTGCCCAGTGCATAGCTAACTTAGGAGTGCGATCTATACTGGAACTGGCGAGTTAGGGGCCTTCATACACCTTCCCTGTGGTCTCGCCGGCCGCCTTCATAATCTGCTTCTCCTTCATCTTCGGTGATGTGCTTGTTCTGGCGATCTCCGACTGCTTGGTCGCCTGGGTCTACATCTGGCGACTTCATCTTCAACCTGGCGATCGCCTATTCTGGTAAGCTGGAAGTCGGAACACGCCAGCTTAACAACTGGCGACTACACGTGTCCCCCGACTTCCTTCCCTTCTGCCAACCTGGTGCCTTGTCAACACGCCTACACCGTAGCAGGATGCCACGTCATCACACCCGACCACCAGGGCGGTACACATATCATAAAAAATATGAATTCAATTTACATAAAGGTTGGTTATTGGCCTTGGGTTCCTAATTAACACAAATGCCTTAATCACTGTCATGCTCTTTTATGATATAACATAAAATAAAAATTAAGTAACCACTGTTAATTCATCAATAAAATTATCAAACTGTTTAAGATTCACACACTCACTTGGCTTAATTAGCTGATGTGATGCTACAAATAAGTTGGATTTGAAGATGGATATATTGAAAAGTTGTTCTTGTAGTTAATATTGTGTTGAGTTGTAATTCTTAGGTATAAATTATGTTTGAGTGAGTATGTGATGCTTGATATTTCATGTACTAAAATTGTTTTCAAAAGATTTTAATTGATTGAAATGGATTTTAACCTATTGAAATGTTTAGGGTCGGGTTTAGTTGGAAACACAAACTTAACCAATTTAGTCGATTGAAATAAGGTTTTAATTGGTTAAATTCTTGGAGGTTTTGTTTAGAATCAAATGTCCTCTGTTTTAATCGATTGAAATGTTAATAAATCAATTAGAACCCGTAGAGTGATTTTATAAATTGAAAATCAATAGATTGAAACTTTTTCAACTACTCATTTTACATTGTTTCAATCGATTAAAACAAATTTCAACTTAGCAATTTTATGGGTTTAACAAAATTGGTTTCTAACTTTTGAGATTTATAAAATAACATTGGAAGTAACATTTCTTAAAGTTTAAACTAGTTTTTTTTAAGTATTAATTGATTCAAAGTTAATTATTCATTCATTTCAAAAAGTTTCTAAATGCTTTGAAATTTCAACTAACCCCTTCTATAAGTTAATCCATTTTTCTCAATAATAACACTTGTCAGAAATGATGAAGTTAAATATATTGCTTCCAAAATTTTTGTTCCCCTACGAGAAAATGTTGAGATACCGATAAATAAAATTAAACAGGAAAAAGAATGATTGAGCTATTGTTATTTTAAAATCTTTTTAATTTTACCTTTGTATTATCAGACTTTGTTTAATATATTTTTATTAGTGTCATTTATTTACTTTATACTTAACTCTTTCTCACTGTTGGAAAACTATTTGGATTTTAAGTTATTATTGGTGGAGTTGAAATACCTAAACTAGAGTTGGGTATTTGGACAAAAGCCTGCGGACTACCCATATGACTCACAACCTACGCGAGTGCGGGTTTGTAGTTTTAAGCTAAGATTTTAATGCAATTTTTTAAAACCTAGTTCACATTATTTCAGAGTGCATGATTACTTCTGTACCGTCCTGGTAGTCGGAAGTGATGACGTGGCATCGAGCTATTATGAAGGCGTGTTGAGCAGGGCCCATGGCTGGCAGAAGGGAAGGAAGTCGGGGGGCTCGTGTGGTCGCCAGTTATTAAGTTGGCGTGCCCCGGTCTCTAGCATACCTAAACCGGTGGTCACCGGGTTTGAGATGAAGTCGCCAGATGCGAACCCACGACCACGTGGTGGTTAGAGATCGCCGAAACAAGGACATCGCCGAAGATGAAGTCAGATAGTCATTTCCTAGCTAGCCAGAGGATGAGGTCGGGAGACAGCTTACCTGAACATACACGGTGAAGCAAGTAAAGCAGATCACGAAGGCAGCCGGCGAGACCACATGGAAGGTGTGTACGAAGGCACCCGAACTCGCCACTCAGAAGAGATCACGCTCCAAGGCAGCTATGCACTGAGCTGTGTCGTGCATAAGTAACTTAGCCAAAAGCTTGAAGAGTAAGAAGTGGCGCCCAAGTCAAGGATGCCCCAGATGGTGACACGTGTACAGCTGGATGCGAGCCACGTGTCCAGATGTGTAACTGTCAGGAGAGAGAAAAGTGCACAGGTATATAAGAGATTCTAACGAACTTCTGAGGTACGCACGTTTAGATTACTTCTTTACGCTTGCGAGTCTTGAGTACGCTGAGAGAGAATTTTGCACGGTTCCTTAGAGTTCTTGAGTTTTCTCTTAGTATTTGGTGGTTCAGTCGCTGACTTGGGCGTCGGAGCGTGATCGGCCGCAGCGGCGCCGTTCTGTCTTTTGCAGGTTCTAGAGGTGAATCGCGGTGAAGGACGGAGGCTAACACGGCGCAGAAGTCGATCCAGGTTTGACGAGGCAAGGTTCTTGCGTCCCGGTCAACAGGCAGGATAGGCGCCCACCGTGGGGCCGTGTAAAACCTGTTCCCATCCACAGCATGAGTTCTTGGAGGTTTCTGCAGTTTCTGTGTGGTTGTGTGCTGGTGCAACCATTTTCCGCCGTTCATCTAAGCTTTGTTCGGTAGTTTCGCGTTTTCCACCGTTCGTTTGAGTTTTTGTTCGGTGAGGTGAGGTTTTTCGCTGCTTACGCAAGTTTTAATCGGTGAGATCTAAGTTTCGCCGCTCGTTTGGATTTTTGTGGAAGAAGCGGTGGTTTGTGGTGGAGTCGTGAGTTTCTGTGAAGGTTTGCTGTTGAGGTGGTGTTCTTGAAGTTCTTCGGAGTTTTGCGAAGCTCTGACCGATTGATCGCTGAAGAAGGTGTTGTTCGTCGCTCTTTGTGATCTGTCAAGTTTTCATGAGAAAGATGAGAAGTAACCGTTCAAGTCCGGTTGCGCTAGTTGCTGCTGAAGGCGCCATGACTATGGCGTAGATGGTGGAAATCATGTGTGCGCTGCAGGCGAACGTGGAAGCCTCGCGCATAGAGCAGGCAAAGATGCATGAGGACCTGGTCGCCTCTCAGGCCAGGAACGAAGAGCTTAGCAGAGTGACTGATGAATTGCGCCAAGCTCTTCAAGAGCAGCGAGGGCGCCCGGTCGCTGAAGAGGTCGCGCCGTCAACGCCGCCTCGCGTTTTCCCCATGCCTTTCGCCCAGGCGATTACAGACACGCCTATCCCTGCGAGTGTGGTACCCGTGAAGGCTGTTTTTACCGGCGTGGAGGATCCTGAGGCACATCTCACCACGTTCCACACGCAGATGATGCTGTCAGGAGGATCGGATGCTGTGTATTGCAAGATGTTTGTGAGCACACTCCAGGGGACGGTGCTGGAATGGTTTGTGAGCCTGCCTACAGGCCACATAACCAATTTCCAACAGTTTTCGAATATCTTCGTCGAGCAGTACATAGTGAACAAGGCGCCGCCTAGGGTGTCTTATGATCTGTTCGACATAAGGCAGTACCAGGGAGAGTCCTTCATGGACTACTTGAATCGTTTTGGGGCGCAGATGGTCCGCTCGTCGGCCAAGGACGAAGAGATGTTGGTCTACGCATTCAAGAAGGGCGTGCTGCCGGGACCCTTCTGCGAGGCGTTGATCAGGGCTCACCCCGCCACGTTTGTTGAGGTTAGGCGACTTGCGGTGGCCCACATCGCCGACGAAAGTGAGGTCGCCGAGAAGAGGGGAAGCGTGGCCCCCGCTAGGCCACGTGCCCAGACCAGGATCCAGCCACAGAGGGTGCTGGAGACAGCGGCGGCCAAGAGGGATCAGAGGGCTCGCCATCCTTATGATCCAAGGAAGAACAAGGGCAGGGGCCCAGGGCTCCCTCAACTGGCACGTCGGGAGTACAATCGCCCGCTGAAGCACAAGTTTGTCATGGGGTTGGTGGACCTGATCGCCATTCCCAATATATCAGCCAGGCTGAAGGCGCCCGAGAAGGTGGGCGACAAGGTGCTGGGACCAAAGCCAGACGCTTGGTGCGAATTCCACCAGGGCTTTGGCCACACCGTGGACTCATGTTTGTCTTTAGAATACCAGCTCGACAACCTGGTCAAGAGCGGGTTCCTAAACGATTACTTGCTGGATAGAAGGACGGGGGGCGCGTCGAGCTCCCAGCCAGCAGGTGGTGAGGCTCAGCAGCACGAGATGCCTACCTTGGAGAGATCCACACCATTGCAGGAGGTTTCTCGGGTGGTGGATGCACCGTGTCACAGAGGAAGAAGTATGCGAGGTCTGTGATGACGGTGGACATGTTTGAGGACCACTCACCAGACGTGGACATCACGTTCACGAGGGAAGATCTCAGGGACGTTGTGCCTCATGACAACGATCCAATAGTCATCTCGCTTGTTACGGCGGGAAGGAAGGTCCACAGAGTCCTGGTGGACCAAGGAAGCTCGGCAGATGTAATGTTCTGGCCGACTTTCACACAGGTGCAGTTGCCCCTTGACCAGTTGAGGCCCTATGGAGGGTGTTTGTATGGTTTCGCTGGCGATCAGGTGGAGGTCAGGGGGTACATAGAGTTAAGAACTACCTTCACGGATGAGGCGGGCTCAAGAACGGAGAAAATCAAGTACCTCGTCGTGAACGCTCCCTCAGCGTATAACATTCTGTTGGGAAGACCAACGCTCAACAGGATAGGAGTTGTGCCTTCGACCAGGCACATGAAGGTGAAGTTGCCATCGATGGAAGGGGTGGTGATCACCATCAAATCTGACCAGAAAGAAGCAAAGAAGTGCTATGAGAATAGCCTACAGAACAAGAGGTCAGTGAGTTACATCACGACGACGCCGCCTCCCGGTGTGAAGCCCAAGCCAACAGAGTGGCGGGTCGTTGATGCGGCGATGGAGGTGGCCGCCGGAGGAGACGTCGCCATGGTGGATGCTGAGGCTGAGGGAGAGAACGCCGAGCGGGAAGAAGAGGCGAGGAACCGCCCAGAGGAAGCGAGGGAGCTGGGAATCGCCAGGGCGGTGATCGCCAGGGAAGCTAGACCCAAACCCGTCGAGGAGTGGCTCGAAAGGGAGATCGGGGGAAAGGTCTTCAAGTTAGGAAGATCCTTGGAGGCTGAGCTCCAAGACCAGATTGCCAAGGTGATAGAGCGGCATCTGGATGCTTTCGCATGGTATGCTTCAGACATGTCGGGAATTGACCCCGACTTCTTGTGTCATCATCTAGCAATGGACAACCAGGTCAGGCCAGTGCGACAGAGAAGAAGGAAATTCAACGAGGAGAGAAGGTAGGCGATCAGGGATGAAACCCAGAAGCTCCTCGCTGCAGGCCATATCAAGGAGGTCCAGTACCCTGAATGGCTAGCCAATGTCGTGCTGGTGAAGAAGAGCAATGGGAAATGGCGCATGTGCGTCGATTTCACTGATTTGAACAAGGCTTGCCCAAAGGATTCGTATCCTCTGCCAAGCATAGACGCCCTGGTTGACAGTGCTGCAGGGTGCAAGTTGCTGAGTTTCCTGGATGCCTTCTCGGGGTACAACCAGATAAAGATGCATCCCATGGATGAAGAGAAGACTGCCTTCATGACCGAGAGATCGTGCTACTGCTACAAGGTGATGCCATTTGGGCTGAAGAACGCGGAGGCCACGTACCAGAGGTTGATGGATCGGGTACTTGCACCAATGCTGGGAAGGAATGTGCAAGCATACGTAGATGACATGGTCGTGACCTCGCCGGAGAAGAGCAAGCACGTTGCGGACTTGGAGGAGTTGTTCACCACGATCGCCAAGTTCAGGTTAAAGCTGAATCCCAAGAAGTGTATCTTTGGCGTGGAGGCAGGAAAGTTCCTGGGATTTCTCTTGACTGAAAGAGGAATAGAAGCCAATCCTGATAAGTGTGCTGCCATCTTGGCGATGAGGAGCCTGGCTACCGTGAAGGAAGTGCAGCAGCTTACAGGTCGGATGGCCGCCCTGTCTCGTTTCGTGTCAGCCAGCGGAGAGAAAGGCCATCCGTATTTTCAGTGTTTAAGGCGAAACAACAAATTTTCCTGGACGAAGGAATGTGAAGAGGCCTTCGTCAAGCTCAAAGAGTACCTGGCGAGCCCGCCGGTTTTGTGCAAACCGCTGGTGGGGACCCCTCTCAGGTTGTATTTTGCTGTGACTGAAAGGGCGGTGAGTGCGGTGCTCGCCCAAGACCAAGATCAGGCTCAGAAGCTTATTTATTTTGTCAGCAAGGTGCTGCAGGGCCCGGAA
Source organism: Phaseolus vulgaris (assembly GCF_000499845.2). Taxonomy (NCBI): domain Eukaryota; kingdom Viridiplantae; phylum Streptophyta; class Magnoliopsida; order Fabales; family Fabaceae; genus Phaseolus; species Phaseolus vulgaris. Next base: position 31,221,044 of record NC_023752.2, on the reverse strand, counting down.
GTGAGATATCAGGCCTTGGAGAAAGCTGCATTAGCAGTGGTTTTTTCGGCGAGAAGGTTACGCCACTATTTTCACAGTTTTACAATACTGGTGATGACCGACTTGCCCATCCAGAAGGTTCTGAAGAAGCCCGATGTAGCTGGGAGGATGGTGAAGTGGGCGGTGGAGCTGTCGGAGTTCGATATCAAGTACGAGCCCCGAGGCCCGATCAAGGGGCAGATCTTCGTTGATTTCGTGGTCGAGCTCTCGTCATAAGCAACGCGAGTTGAGGGGGATGATTTTCGTTGGGTGCTTTCGGTGGACGGATCGTCGAACCAGCAGGGTAGCGGTGCTGGAGTCATCTTGGAAGGGCCCAACGGCGTGCTGATTGAGTAGTCCCTGAGGTTTGCCTTCAAAGCCAGCAACAATCAAGCAGAATATGAGGCGCTGATCGCCGGAATCTTGCTGGCCAAGGAGATGGGAGCTAGGGTGTTGATCCGATCGGTCATCGGTAGTCGATGACGTCAGCGTCAGAGAACCACGTGGACCGCTCTCAGGGTGACACGTGGACCAAGTGGCAGAGAGGTAGGGGGACGATCGCCAAGAGAGGTGATCGGTGGTCAGTAACCAAGTGACCACCGACAGATCAGGCGGCAGAGAGGTCGGGGGATAGATCACCCAGAATGGTGATCGGTGGTCAGTAGCCAAGTGGCCACCAGCAGACCAGTTCCCAGACTCGCGCCTGGAGGCAGAGCGCGAGTAGCGAATAAACACTGATCAGTCATCGGGTGTATTGTCATCGGGGTCTCGTGTTACACGCAGTTAAACTGGGACTAAGGTTCCCAGCGAGAGCGTTACGCATGGACCTCGCATGAGCACACCTCAAGGAATCATGCACGAGAGTGGCCTGAGGGAACTAGTAAGCCGGTCAGTGATTGGTGATTCCCTCAACCCGTTACGTGCATGTCATCCAGAAGGGTAAGTCGCCTACACAGAGAGTAACGTTCGGTGAGTGCGCCTAGACCAGCCACACCCGACGACCACTCCTAAGAGTGTGCAATTTACCCAGATAAGAGAAGCATCCTAAGTTACTCCGCAAGGGCGTAGCTTAGGCGGACAAAGAGAGGCGCTAGAGCCCTTCCAGTAAGTGACACGTGTGTGGTTAGATGTGAGTTGCAGGCCTCCACGTGTCACCATCTGAGAGGGGTGCGGTCCAGACAAAAGAGCACTCCGTACCGCTAAAGGTACAGACAGGCGCAGCCAAGCGCAGACATGCGCAGACTCTCACGCTCCCCATTGCTGATTCTGAAGGTACGCTTTCTCTGAAAAGCACGACAGGGTTCTGACACATGCCAGAAAAGCATAACAGAATTCTGTTATGCCCAGAAGCAGGGAAAGAGAGATAAAAGGCAAGAATCAGAGTGAGAGAAGGGGGAAAAAAAAAAACAGAGTGCAAGTTTCTCACACACACATTTTTACTAAGTTTCCAGTTTCTGGTGGTTCTGTTGAACTAACTTGATCGTCGGAGTGCAAACGGCCGCTAGAGGCGCCGTCTGTGTATTTTGCAGGTCACACTTTGAAGACATCTGAGAGAGAGAGAGTTCAGAAGGTGATTCTTCAGGAGACGCAGTCGCGAAGACAGGGCAGAAAGTGTTACGAAGCGATTCACCCACGTTCAAGTTGCCGGCAGGATCATTTGGCGCCCACCGTGGGGCCCGAGTGAATCGTTGTCCCATATATACCACAGTTTTAAAGCTCACCAGAGTTTTATCAGTTTCTCTGATAGAGAAGATGCCTAGAAACAGACAACCATCACCTGCGCCATCCGCTGATGAAGAAGCTGTGACAATGGCGCAGGTCCTGGAAATGGTGCGCACGCTGCAGGATAACGCTGCAGCGTCGAAAGTCGAACAAGAAAGGATGCAGACGGAGTTGGCCGCGTCGCAAAGCAAGAACGACGAACTGAATCGTGTCAACGAAGAGTTGAGAAGAACGCTGCAGGCGCAGAGGGAGCACGTTGTTGACGAAAGGGTGTCTAGGCAGCCTTCACCTCCAAGGGCATTTCCCATGCCATTCTCCCCTGAGATTATGGGAACCATGGTGCCTTCCAACCTGGTGGGGGTAAAAGCGTCGTTCAAAGGGGTAGAAGACCCGGAGGCGCATCTGACGGCATTCCACACCCAGATGATGTTGTCTGGGGGCTCAGACGCTGTATACTGCAAGATGTTCATGAGCACACTGAGCGGAATCGCCATGGAGTGGTTCGTGAGTTTACCGGAAGGGCATATCACGTCGTTCTCTCAGTTCTCGAAGCTCTTCATTGAACAGTACATCGTCAACAAGGCACCTGCAGTGGTGTCCTACGACCTGTTCGACGTGCGCCAATACCAGGGGGAGTCGCTGAAAGACTACCTCAACCGTTTTGGAGCACAAGTGGTTAGACTACCCAGCAAAGATGAAGATATGCTTGTGCACGCGTTTAAGAAGGGAGTGCTGCCTGGCCCTTTCAGTGAGTCTCTCATCAGGAGCCATCCCAGCACCTTTGCAGAGATCCGACGGCGTGCGGTGGCGCACATAGTGGCAGAAACAAAGGTTTCTGAGAAGAGGGGAAGTGCTGCACCACCCAGACCGCGTGGAGGGCAAGGAAAACCACAGCAAGCAAGGGTGCATGAGGCCAAAGAGGGGAAGAAGGTGCGGGAAAAACCTCGTCCCTATGCACCAGGCAAAGACCAGAGTAAGGGGCGGGCAAGGGAGAATAACGCACCCCCGAGATACAACTTCATGGTGGGGTTGGCGGATCTCATCGCCCTTCCCGCCGTAGCAGCAAGACTACGAGTACCAGAGAAGACAGACAAGGTACTCGGAAGGAAGAAGAATGAATGGTGTGAGTTTCATCAGGCCTTTGGACATACGCTTCATTCCTGTTTGGCGCTGGGACACCAACTGGCAGAGTTGGTGAAGTCTGGTTTTCTAGCAGATTACCTGCGGGAGCCACAGGGTGATCGCGCGTCAGGATCCCAAACTGGAGAGCAACAGCATGAAGTCCCTGTGCATGGGGAAGTGCAGACGATCGCTGGAGGCTTCTCTGGTGGGGGATGCACAGCTTCACAAAGAAGGAGATACACTCGATCTGTGATGGCGGTAGATGCAGTGAATGAGAGTCATTACCCTGAGGTGGACATTGTCTTCAGGAAAGCTGACCTACGAGACGTTGTCCCACACGACAACGACCCTGTGGTCATTTCTCTCATCACAGCAGGAAGACGAGTGCATAGAGTACTCGTAGATCAAGGAAGCTCGGCGGATGTCATGTTCTGGCCAACATTCAACAAGCTACAGTTGTCCCCTGATCAGTTGAGACCGTATACTGGTTGTCTCTACGGTTTTGCAGGGGATCAGGTAGAAGTGCGGGGATACATCAAGCTGAGGACAACGTTCACTGACGGAACGGCAGCCCGCACGGAAAAGATAAAGTACCTGGTGGTGAACGCCCCTTCTGCGTACAATGTCCTGTTGGGGAGGCCAACGCTCAATAGACTGGGCGCAATACCATCGACAAAGCATATGAAGTTGAAGCTGCCGTCGATGGAAGGGGCCATGATAACCATCAAATCGGATCAGGCTGAGGCAAGACGCTGTTATGAGAACAGTTTGAAGCAAAAAAGAAGTGTGTGCCATGTCACCACAAAACCACCACCAGGCGTGCGCGAAGAGCGATTGGCGGTCAGGGAGACACAAGGCGCTCAGAGGATGGAGAACGCTGCGGTGGGGGGCTCCCAGGTGGCCCAAGTCGAGGAAGAGGAAGAAGGCACGATCACTCCTCGCGAGTCAGGGATCGCGAGAGCGGTCATTGCCAGTGAGAGGAGGCCCCACCCAGCTGAAGGATGGGTCGAGGTGGACATCAGGGGAAGAAAATTCAAGTTGGGGGGATCCCTCATTGAAGAAGAGCGAAGGCTGATCATGGGTGTGATTGAGAAGCACATGAATGCCTTTGCATGGTCATCATCCGACATGCCAGGAATCGACCCCGATTTCCTCTGCCATCGTCTATCAATGGACCCCATGGTTCGACCGGTGCGGCAGAGAAGAAGGAAATTCAACGAGGAGAAGAGGAAGGTGATCCACGACGAAGCGCAGAAGCTCCTTGTCGCAGGGCATATCAGAGAAATCCAGTACCCCGAGTGGCTAGCGAATGTGGTACTGGTGCGGAAGGCAAGCGGCAAGTGGAGAATGTGCGTGGACTTCACTGACCTCAATAAGGCGTGCCCCAAGGATTCTTACCCCTTACCCAGTATAGATGCTCTAGTCGATAGCGCCTCGGGGGGAAAGCTACTCAGCTTCTTGGACGCTTTCTCAGGATATAATCAGATCAGGATGCACCCAATGGATGAATGCAAGACCGCGTTTATGACGGAACGGTCTTGCTACTGCTACAAGGTCATGCCATTTGGGTTGAAGAATGCGGGGGCTACCTACCAGCGGCTCATGGATAGGGTGCTCTCGCCCATGTTGGGAAGGAACGTACACGCCTATGTAGATGACATGGTGGTTACGTCCCAAGAGAAGAAGCATCATGCAGCTGATCTGGAAGAGCTATTCACCACCATTGCCAAGTATAGGCTGAAGCTCAACCCTGAGAAATGCATATTCGGTGTGGAGGCTGGGAAGTTCTTGGGTTTCCTCTTGACAGAGCGAGGAATCAAAGCTAACCCGGAGAAGTGTGCGGCGATCATGGCGATGAGGAGCCCAACGACGGTGAAGGAGGTGCAGCAGCTCACCGGTCGCTTGGCAGCACTGTCCCGATTTATGTCTGCTGGAGGGGAGAAAGGTCACCCATACTTCCAGTGTCTCAAGCGCAACAGCAGATTTCTCTGGACGCAGGAGTGCGAGGAGGCCTTCATTAAGTTGAAGGGATATCTGGCAAGCCCACCAGTCTTGCGAAAGCCCCAGGTAGGCATCCCTCTCCGTCTATACTTTGCTGTTACGGAGAGGGCAGTCAGTTCAGTCCTGGTGCAAGAGCAGGACCAGGCCCAGAGGCCTGTTTACTTCGTAAGTAAGGTGCTGCAAGGCCCTGAAACCAGGTACCAGGCCCTCGAGAAGGCTGCTCTAGCGGTGGTATTCTCAGCCAGAAGACTCAGGCATTATTTCCACAGCTTCACAGTGGTGGTGATGATTGATCTGCCTATCCAGAATGTATTGAAGAAACCTGATGTGGCAGGAAGGATGGTCAAGTGGGCAGTGGAATTGTCGGAATTCGATATTCAGTACGAGCCCCGAGGACGGATCAAGGGGCAGGTGTTCGCGGACTTCGTAGTCGAGCTATCATCCATCGCGACACCTGCAGAAGGGCTAGATTTCCGATGGGTGTTGTCGGTGGATGGCTCCTCTAATCAGCAGGGAAGCGGCGCCGGGGTCATCCTGGAAGGGCCAAACGGAGTACTGATCGAGCAGTCCCTCCGTTTCGCCTTCAAAGCTAGCAACAATCAGGCGGAGTACGAGGCCCTGATCGCGGGAATGTTGCTAGCAAGGGAAATGGGAGCAAGAAATCTGCTGGCCAAGAGCGATTCGTTACTGGTCACCGGGCAGGTTACCGGGGAGTTCCAAGCAAAGGACCCCCAGATGGCAGCCTACCTGGAGTATGTGTAGCTCCTGAAGACGTCTTTCGCCGAGTTTGAGTTAGTGCATGTACCAAGAGAGCAGAACGCCCGAGCAGACCTGCTCGCCAAGCTGGCCAGCTCAGGCAAAGGGGGGAAGCAGAGGACTGTCATTCAGGAGACCCTGAAGGTGCCACGCCCGTTTGTGTCAGACAACCAGGTGCTTCATGTATGCAAGTCAATGGAGCGTCTAACGATCGGTCATCGGTCGTTGACTCAAGAGACGCTGAGAGCGCCGAGGGTGAGATCGCGACCCTCAAAGATCGGTGAGTCGATGGAGGTCCACGCGGAGAAGGAACCCCACACCTGGATGACGCCATACCGGCTATACTTAGAAGATGGTGTACTCCCGCTCGATCTGGCAGAGGCAAAAAGAATAAAGAGGGGTTCAAGTAAGTTTACTCTCATAGATGGAAGCCTATTTAGATTTGGATTTTCTCACCCTGTGCAGATCTGTGTACACGGCGAGCAATGCACCAGACTCATGTCTGAGCTGCACGAGGGGGTGTGCGGAAGCCATGTAGGTGGTCGCGCTTTGGCAAGTAGAGTACTCCGCGCGGGGTACTACTAGCCAAAGCTGAAGGAAGATTGCATAAGGTTTGCTCAGCGATGCAAACAATGTCAGCTGCATGCAGATTGGCACAAGGCACCTCCTGAGGAGTTGAGGTCCATCCATAGCCCGTGGCCATTCCATACATGGGGGATTGACATCCTAGGACCTTTTCCCCTGGCGACAAGGCAGATGAAGTTCCTCATTGTGGCCATCGAATATTTCACTAAGTGGGTGGAGGCAGAGCCAGTTGCACACATCACCGCACAGAAAGTCGAACACTTCGTCTGGAAGAACATTGTCTGCCGCTTCGGAATACCCAAGAGGCTGGTTTCCGACAATGGCACCCAGTTCACCAGTCATCAGTTGAGGAAGATGTGTGAAGAGCTAAAGATACAACAGGTTTTCGCTTCAGTGGAGCACCCACAAACGAATGGGCAGGTGGAGTCGGCAAATCGAGTGCTGCTCAGGGGGCTGAAGCGAAGGCTAGACAAGGCCAAAGGAGGCTGGGCAGAGGAGATCCCCAGAATTGTGTGGTCTTATCACACCACCCCACAGTCCAGCACCCATGAGACACCCTTCAGCCTTGTCTATGGGACAGACGCCATGATTCCTGTAGAGATACAGGAGAGCTCCCCCAGATTCTTGAACTTCGTTGCTGAAGAGTCCAATGAAGAGCGTAAGGTGAATCTGGATCTGCTAGACGAAGTGCGAGAGGAGGCCAGAGTCAGTGCTGAAGCCGTGAAGAGAAGAGTAGAGCGGAGGCACAACTCTAAAGTGAGGCCCAGGCGCTTCCAGGAAGGTGATCTGGTGATGAGAAAGGCGCATCAGAATGACATGCAGAATAAGTTATCCCCGAAGTGGACAGGCCCGTACAGAGCGGTGGAGACATTAGAGAACGGAGCCTATCGCCTAGAGACTTTGGAAGGAGGAGCAATCCCCAGAACGTGGAACGCCACCCATTTAAAATTTTATTTCAGTTAAAATTGTACAGTAATGGCGTTCTCATGCTAAAAGACACATGCTTTGTTTGTGGTGGAAACAGTTGAACAGACAAGGGGGCACTCTTTTCCCTAAAGAGGGTTTTTAACGAGGCCACCCAATTAAAGGAAAATTTCCAGCATATAAAGTGTGCTCAAGTATTAAAGTTAAAATCCTCCTTGCCCCAGGTGCAAGTGCAGGTGATTGGTTAGGCCCTACTTGCCTTAGGCACAAGTACTGGCACCGATCTAAGTCTTCCTCACCCCAGGTGTGAGCGCAAGCAGAAAGGTTTGAAAAGCCAGGGGTGCTAGTAAGACCAACAGAGGGAAAGGAAAGGTTTTGACAAAACGTCCTTACCCACTTGGCATGCACCAATATTGGCCCAGTAAGACTCTCAGTCAGAAAACCTTTCTCACCCCAGGAGTGAGACAGGGAGTGAGCGACTCAACCCGCCAAAGGGTGATGACCTCGGGGAAAGGGAAAGGGGTTAGCGAGAAACACTTCCTTTTCCCAAGACGAGGCCTCACTTTGAGCGATCGATGTCAAGGTCCTTTATGCACTTAGCGCTAGAGCGACAGAGAAAGCTAAGTAAGGGCTAAAGAGTGATCATTGATGAGTTGTCGGTAATTGGCTAGTAGTGCAAAGCAGCGCACGAGGACTGTTAAACACCAAGCTGAGGGAATAGCCAGTCGTGATCAAGCAGATCGCGCTAAGCCTGAGTTGGTTAACACTTAGTCGTGCGCAAAGAATAAGAGAAGCTGATCGCGCTAAGCCAGAGTTGGTTAACACTTAGTCGTGCGCAAAGAATAAGAGAAGCAGATCGCGCTAAGCCCGAGTTGGTTAACACTTAGTCGCGCGCAAAGAGTAAGAGAAGCAGATCGCGCTAAGCCTAAGCTGGTTAACACTTAGTCGTGTGCGAAAGGAAAGGTAAAGCCCCAGATCGCGCTGAACCTAAACTAGCTAACAGTTAGTCACGCACATAAAGATCAGTGGAGTCCAAAGAAAATACAAAGAGAAATTGAGCAATTGAATCCGAGATATATCACCAGAGATGTTCATACAATTGTCAGTTACAAAGAGTTGAATGGTGCAGAAACATAAGGTGACAGAATGAAACTTTGTACAGAAGAAGTCAAAATTACAAAGGGGAGGAGATTCAGGGAGTAGGAGGCCTAAGTTTTCCATCTACCACCGAGTGATGAATGCTGAATTGCGCAAGGTCCAGGTCTGGGAGGACGCAGCGGACTTGCTCGAGCGCCAACTCGAATCCATCAATGAGGGAATCGGCGCCCACGTTCATCAAGTCCTCTTTCTCCGCCTCCAGACTTCGCCTCGAAGCCTCTGCAGCATCCCTCTGCGTGGTAAGGGTAGCAAGGGAGGAGGCAGCCTCAGACAGCTGGCCCACTGCCTCCTCAAGCTTCTTTTCGGCAGCAGCAGTTGCCTCCTTGGCGGCCTTGAGCATCTCCACCCGCTGAGAATCCTGTTGGCGTAGGGAGGAGTTCTCAGCCTGTAACTCCTCCACCATCTGACTCCGTTCGAGCAAAGAGGAATTCTCAGCCTGTAACTCTGCCACCTTCAAGTCCAGAGGACCAACAGTCTGCCCCATCAAGATCTCCATCTTGATGGTCTCCTGGACCTGCAGCAAGTACTCCCTCCTGGCCTTCTCCACCATGCCTCGCATCAGCTCGACAGACCCCTGAGCGGCTTCAAGGTCACTGTGCAGCGACTCATTGTCGTGCTCAAGTTCCTTCACCCTTTTCTCCAGGGCTTTCTGCTTGCGATGCTGGGTGGAGAACTCCAGCGAGAGCACCACCTGCTTGGCAAGGTGTGCGTCTATCTCCTCCTCGCTCCAGTCGACGAGCTCCCCATTGCTGATGTGCTGTCGCACCATGGAGATAACTCTGCTGAAGTTCTCATGGTTGGCTCCAGTGTTGCTTGGGCGCGAGCCAGACCCACCAGGTTCAGCATTGGCGGTGGAGATTGTTATTGGAGGCGGGGCACACTCGTTTCGAGCCGAAACAGCCCCAGCAGGGTGAGCGGATGGACCAGGTGATTGGCCTGCTGGGGGGGAAGTTGGCGGTTGAGAGATTGGGGGCGATTTTTGGCTAGGAGAAGGTGGGCATGCGGGCTCTGGGGCAAGTCGAGTAGAGGGGGAGGGAGGTGGTGAACCTTCCTCTACCTCTACCACCTCGATCCCTCCAGGCTGGAGAGACGAGACCCCCTCAACCACTGTTTTCTTCCTCTGGCGGTGAATGAGGGGGGAGCCTGAGCTTTCCTCTTCCACTGAGGCAGCAGCAGCAGCAGGTACCAGCGAAGAAGCCTTCACCAGTCTTTTCCTTTTCTTCCCTGGCTCGGGGCCTTCGGCTGGCGCGACCGAGAGCGGAGGGGCTTCGATTGGCTCAGTGGTGGAAGAGGAAGAGCCAGTCCCTTTGGCCGCTCGGCGTTTAGCGAGCTCCAACACCGCCAACCTCCTATCTTTCCCTGACATTGAATCTGCATAGGCAAGAAAGAGGGAAATTAGACAGCTAAGAGATGCAAGCAAGGTGAAAAGTATAAGAGCATGCATGAGGAGGTATAAATGTCCTAAGGGGCGGCAGAGAAAGAACTACCTATATATTTCTTCAGGGAAACCACATCAAACTCATCCTTGATGAGGCGAGCGGAGTCATACTTAGCCCCCAGGAGCAACCCACACAGCTCGTGCTCGTAGGGGGCCATGGTCTCGAGATCCTTGGGTTTTTAAATTGAACCTGGGGGACCCAGTAGAGGGGGTACCCCTCGAGCAGATGAGGGCTTTGTGGGGTGGCGGATATCATATAAAATCTGCCCTTCCAGTCTTTGAAGGACTGCTGGTACAGGCCCAGAAGCACCCGTCCAGCAACCCCGTTCAGGCTGACCCAAAACCTATCCCCTGGTTTCTTCGCCTCAAAGAAGTAAAGGAACACCTCCACCGAGGCGTTGTGCCCAAAGTGGTTGCACAGGATCTGAAACGCCCGGATGAAGGCCCAGGCGTTGGGGTGGAGTTGGCAGGGCGCGACGTTCAACTCCATCATCAGCTCTTTCTCGAAGAAGGTGAAGGGGAGTCGCAGCCTCAACCTTTTGAAGATCGCGGAGTAAACAAAAACGAAGGGCACCCCATTGGTGGCCCTGTCGTCAGCGCAAATGGGCATCCCTCGGGGAGGGATGCGGACTCGGATGTGGAAGTCGTTTTCCCTGTCTATGGAACACGAGGGTTCGTCCGGGTCGTGGCTCAGAAGTGAGTTAAGATGGTCCTCAGGTAGCAAGGTGGACGTTTCAGATAGCAACGCCAGAGGGGCCCAGTCGTAGACCTTGGCGTTGTCATGGAATGAGGTGACGACAGGCGGTGGCGAAGCTGGTGCACTCGCGGAGGGCTGTGCACCAGAAGAAGAGGCAATGACACGAGCGGTCTGCTTCAAGCGAGCCATCGAGAGATAGCTGCAATGGAGGAAAACGAGGGGTCAGAAATAGAAAGGGAGAGAGTGATGGATGGTTCGGTGAAAAACAGAGAGAGGGAATGAGGAAGAAATGCCCAGGTAAAGGAGAAAGAAGGGGAGGCAGAAGTCAAAGCGGAAACATGAGAAAAACCCTAGCGCGGGTTGAGAAGAAGAAAAACAGGGAAGATGGATGCATGATAACTAGAATGATAAATGCAATCGGTAAAGATGACCAAAAAGGGGCCAGGGAAAAGAAAAACCATACCTTTGAATGATCGTAAGAGTTTAGGATCACAGAGAATTTGAAGAAAGACGGGTGCGCAGAAGAGAGGTTCGCAGAGAGTCTGGGAGTCAAATGAAGAAGATGAAGGAACAGTGGAAGGGCGCGCCAATTTGAATGAAAGAAGCGCTAGCGACGCACAGCGCTGGCCGTTGATGGGGCCACGTGTCGCGAGATTAAGAAAGGAAGTCCAAACGTTAAAGAAGCAGCACGTGAGGTGGCACGTGAGGCGGCCCCACTTGCCACGTGGATTGAGGGCACGACCACTTAGTCTCTTCGCTGAGAACGAGTTCTCGACTCGAGACTGGGGGGCTTGTGATCCGATCGGTCATCGGTAGTCGATGACGTCAGCGTCAGAGAACCACGTGGACCGCTCGCAGGGTGACACGTGGACCAAGTGGCAGAGAGGTAGGGGGACGATCGCCAAGAGAGGTGATCGGTGGTCAGTAACCAAGTGACCACCGACAGATCAGGCGGCAGAGAGGTCGGGGGATAGATCACCCAGAATGGTGATCGGTGGTCAGTAGCCAAGTGGCCACCAGCAGACCAGTTCCCAGACTCGCGCCTGGAGGCAGAGCGCGAGTAGCGAATAAACACTGATCAGTCATCGGGTGTATTGTCATCGGGGTCTCGTGTTACACGCAGTTAAACTGGGACTAAGGTTCCCAGCGAGAGCGTTACGCATGGACCTCGCATGAGCACACCTCAAGGAATCATGCACGAGAGTGGCCTGAGGGAACTAGTAAGCCAGTCAGTGATTGGTGATTCCCTCAACCCGTTTCGTGCGTGTCATCCAGAAGGGTAAGTCGCCTACACAGAGAGTAACGTTCGGTGAGTGCGCCTAGACCAGCCACACCCGACGACCACTCCTAAGAGTGTGCAATTTACCCAGATAAGAGAAGCATCCTAAGTTACTCCGCAAGGGCGTAGCTTAGGCGGACAAAGAGAGGCGCTAGAGCCCTTCCAGTAAGTGACACGTGTGTGGTTAAATGTGAGTTGCAGGCCTCCACGTGTCACCATCTGAGAGGGGTGCGGTCCAGACAAAAGAGCACTCCGTACCGCTAAAGGTACAGACAGGCGCAGCCAAGCGCAGACATGCGCAGACTCTCACGCTCCCCATTGCTGATTCTGAAGGTAAGCTTTCTCTGAAAAGCACGACAGGGTTCTGACACATGCCAGAAAAGCATAACAGAATTCTGTTATGCCCAGAAGCAGGGAAAGAGAGATAAAAGGCAAGAATCAGAGTGAGAGAATGGGGGAAAAAAAAAACAGAGTGCAAGTTTCTCACACACACATTTTTACTAAGTTTCCAGTTTCTGGTGGTTCTGTTGAACTAACTTGATCGTCGGAGTGCAAACGGCCGCTAGAGGCGCCGTCTGTGTATTTTGCAGGTCACACTTTGAAGACATCTGAGAGAGAGAGAGTTCAGAAGGTGATTCTTCAGGAGACGCAGTCGCGAAGACAGGGCAGAAAGTGTTACGAAGCGATTCACCCACGTTCAAGTTGCCGGCAGGATCAGGTGTTAATGGCCAAGAGTGACTCGCTGTTGGTCACGGGACAAGTAACAGGCGAGTTCCAGGCCAAGGATCCACAAATGGCGGCTTACCTGGAGTATGTGCGGTAGTTGAAGAGTTCCTTTGTCTCCTTCGAGGTGGTCCATGTGCCCAGAGAGCAGAATGCCCGAGCTGACTTGCTAGCTAAGCTCGCGAGTTCAGGCAAGGGGGGTAGGCAGAGGACGGTGATCCAAGAAACTCTGAAGACGCCTAGGGCATTTGTGGCAGATCACCTGGTTCTTCAGATAAGCAAGTCGACGGAGAAAGCGGCGAGGAGTCACAGGTCTTTAACTCAGGAGACCTTGAGATCGCCGAGAATAAGAGTGTGTCGGGAGGAGAAGGTAAACGTGGCGCGGGTTTGCACTACCCATGAGCCAGACACCTGGGTAACACAGTACAAGCGATGCCTGGCGGATGGCCTTCTCCCGCTGGATCCGACGGAGGCCAGGAAGATAAAGAAGAGCTTCAGCAAGTTCACGATGATTGATGGTGAGTTGTACAGGTTTGGGTTCACACACCCACTCCTAGAATGTGTGCACGGAGAGAAATGTACAAGAATCATGGCCGAGCTCCATGAAGGGATTTGCGAAAGTCACGTCGGGGGTCGAGCTCTGGCTGCGAGAACCCTCCGTGCAGGTTACTACTGGCCAACAATAAGGGAGGACTGCAAGAAGTACGCACAGTGTTGCAAGCAATGCCAGCAGCACGCCGATTGGCACAAAGCGCCTCCCGAGGAGTTGAAGTCGATTTACAGCCCTTAGCCGTTTCATACATGGGGGATCGACATTCTGGGACCTTTCCCATTGGCGATCAGGCAGATGAAGTACTTGGTGGTGGAAATTGCATATTTCACCAAGTGGATTGAAGCGGAACCAGTGGCCCAGATCACCGCACACAAGATCGAGAGCTTTGTGTGGAAGAACATCGTGTGCCGGTTTGGTGTGCCTAAGCGTTTGGTGTCAGACAACGGAACTCAGTTTGCAAGTCACCTGTTGAAGAAGCTGTGCGAAGGGGTGGGAATTCAACAAGTATTTGCATCCGTCGAGCACCCTCAGACAAATGGCCAAGTAGAGTCAGCCAATCGGGTGTTGCTGAGAGGTTTGAAGAGAAGGCTAGAGAAAGCCAAGGGATCGTGGGCTGAGGAGGTACCCCGTATAATTTGGGCGTACCACACCACCGAGCAGTCAGGAACCCATGAGACCCCGTTTAGCCTGGTCTATGGATGCGACGCAATGATTCCAGTGGAAATCCAAGAGAGCTCGCCGAGATTCCAGAACTTTGTAGCGGAAGACTCGAATGAGGAAAGAAGGCTGAATCTGGATTTACTGGATGAGGTCAGGGAAGAAGCGAGAGTGAAGGCTGAGGAAGTGAAAAGAAGGATTGAACGAAGGTATAACTCGAAGGTGATGCCAAGGCAGTTTAAAGAAGGCGACCTGGTGATGAGGAAGGCCCACCAGTACGAGATGGAAAACAAGTTGTCGCCTAAGTGGACGGGACCGTTCAGGATAACCGAGGCGCTCGGGAACGGCGCCTACCGCTTAGAAACGTTGGAAGGAGGGGCGATTCCTCGCACTTGGAATGCCACGCACCTCAAGTTATATTACAGTTAAAAGCCTTGTAAGTAAAAACAAACACGAAGAGTTTGCAAGTTTTCTGTTAAAACAGTTTGAAGGGGGCACTCTTTTTTCCCTAAGGAGGGTTTTTAATGAGGCCACCCAATAAAGAAGAGTTTTCGAAGTTTAAAGTGTTTTAGATTGCATGCTTGTCGTTAATGCGAAAATTTTGAAGAAAAAACCTTGTCACTCGAACATGATTTAAGGCGAGTTTTGAAGTTATGTTGCATGCTTTCTAAAAAGTTTCTAAGTCCCCATCGTTTTTCGGCGATTGGCGACATTAGTTAAAGTTAAAAGTCCTCATCGTTTTTCGGCGATCGGAGGCACCAGCGATAGTTAAAAGACCTCAACGCCCTCGCGCGTCCTGAGGCGAGAAAAAGATAAAGACCTCCTCGCCGTCGAGCGAGTGCAGGCGAGAAAGAGTAAAAAGTCCTCAGTGCTTCCTGGGAGAGAAGATGTAGCCTCTGAAGCAATGTAGAGGCACCAGTAAAAAGTCCTCAGTGCTTCCAGGGAAGAGAAGATGTAGCCTCTGGAGCAATGTAGAGGCACCAGTAAAAAGTCCTCAGTGTTTCCAGGGGGGAGAAGATGTAGACCCTGGGGCAAAGTAGAGGCACGAGTTAAAGACCTTCTCGCCGATGAGCGAGTTCAGGCGAGTTAAAGACCTTCTCGCCGATGAGCGAGTTCAGGCAAGTTAAAGACCTTCTCGCCGATGAGCGAGTTCAGGCGAGTTAAAGACCTTCTCGCCGTCGAGCGAGTTCAGGCAAGATAAAATTCTTCTCGTCTCGAACGAGTTCAAGTACGGTGTGGAGGGTGGAAGAAGTTTGAAGGATAGCTAAGGTAGGTTCGAAGAGAACACTTAGGTATCCGGCTTACTGTTCTGAAAGTCAGGGAAGGTAGAGAAGGATCCGAAAGGCGCCTCTACCCCCAGATGAGGGAACAATGGCCAAGTTATGAAGGCAAGAGGAAGCTGGAATCGCCGAGACTCTTTGGCGATCAGAAGAAATTCAAGCGATGGCAAGAGTTAAGGCCCGTTTGATAAGGCAGATCAGGTGAGCTACGTCTTAAACTATTAGCTGGGATGAAACTCGTTGTTTGGAAAGTGGCTTCACGCTGAGGTTCGTTACCTTAAAGTTCACAAGTTGTTAGAATGCTATCGTTCGAAAGTTGATGGTTCGAAGCAGTTAGTGAACAGTCGCGCTCGCAGAGTTGCTAAGTCGATTTGCTCCAGGGTGGCGTCAAACCCAGCAGCGAGGATCTGGGCGGAGCTCAGCTCGAGCTCTTCAGTTTGCTTTTTCAGCCCCTCGGTTTGCTGTTCTAACTCATCAGCTCGTTTCTTTAGATTTTCAGTTGTCTCACGAGCTTGAAGGAGGTCTTCAGTAACCTTCTTGTTTTCCGCCTGCGCCTGGGCCAGCTCTGCGGCGATCTTCTCATTCTCCTTTCTAGCCTCGGCGAGCTTAACCATGGTGTCATCCCTCTCTTTTTCAACTTTTCCCAAGAGGACCTCCCGATCTACCGACCTCTTCTCAAGGCTCTCTACCTTAGCTGCATCTGCTTTGATCGATGCCTCCAGGTCAGCCACCTTGAGACGGTAGGGAACCAGTTTGCTCTCTAGCTCAATTTTCTCTTGAGCTAGGAGGTGCACCTTCTGGCGTAGATTGGTGGCCTCCTTGCGCGCCACCCTCAGCTCGGTGCTCATGGCGTCCTCCACCCGAGAATGCTCGATTTCGGCCATCATAAGGTTGCAGGACAACTTCTCCGCCTCGATCCTGATTAGGCGATTCTCCTCTTGGAGCACGGAGATGTCATCCTGAAGCTTTTGGCTGGAGCTCTCCACAGCTTTTGATATGATGGAGGGGAGGTCCTCTGCCATCATTCTGAGTTTGGCTGTGAAGGGTCCCTAGATCCCTTTAACCGCGAGGGGAAGGCTTGCAACCGCTGGTGGTGGAGGCGCTGAAGGAGCCTGGTGCTGGCTCTCACCACCGCCCTCTTGGATCGGTAAAGGTTGGGCTTCTTGGCGTGGTGGGGATGTAGGGGATTCAGTGATGATTATCGGCGAGTTGTGAGCACCCTCATCCCCGCCTGGTGCTGCTTCCGCGATTGAGGCTGTTGAAGGAGGACCCTCTCCAGCAGATACAAATGGGGTGGAGGCGCTCGGAGGGTTCTCCATAAAGTTGGGCTCAGTAGCCTCAACCACAGGAAATGCAGCCGCCAAGGGTACTGCTTGAACTGGCGGTGTGGGAGCTGGGGGAGAAGGCGGTGCTGGAGTTGGAGCTGGCGGAGAAGGCGGTGTTGGTGTTGGAAGAGGAGGTGGAGCAGGTGGTGAAGAAGGTGCCACCCTTCTCCTTTTGGTGATGAGGCCATCCTCAGTTGCCTCATCGTCCTCTTCTTCATCCTCATGGACCACCTGAGGAGTTTTCCTCTTTGGCTTCCTTAGGATGAGTTTCTTGCGTTGTTGGGTGGGCAAGGCTTCTGAAGGAGCTGGGCCTTGAGGGGGCGATCTGCCCTGAGCAGCGGCGATCTCCACCACTGAGTTGGGCACAGTTTGGGAGCCCGACGCCAACCCGTGGGCTCGGGCGAGCACCCTCAATTCAGCTAGTTTGCCTTTACCCAGCATGAGATCTGCATAATGCAAAAGTATACAGGTAAGCTCAAAGACAAAGGTAAACACATGAGTAAGTATGCAAATGAGACAAGCAAGTGGTGCAGGAAATAAAGGCCAAGTCTAGTGCGCAACAGACAAGACGCCCAGTAACAGATAACAGAGGTGCAGCACAGGGCAATAACTTAGATGTTGAGGTGAGCACTAACCTATGCGAGCCTCGAGTTGGCCCTCGAAGAACTCGAAGGAGATGATCGCAGAGGTGAGAAAGGTGATGTTAGCGGCTGCCACGCTCTTCCAGAAGAGGCACAGGTCCTTGTCCAAATCGCCCATGTTGTCAGGGCTTCTTGGCTTCCTGAAGCTTCCCTTGGAGTCCTTAGTTCCCTTGTTCATCCAGTACAAGGGAAAGCCGTCGAGCAGCGAAGCGTCCTGGTCATTTTGGCGCACTTGGACGAATTTACCTTTCCAATCCTTGTAAGATTGCTGGAAGATAGAGAGGATCGACCTCCCAGCAATTCCGTTCAGGCTCACCCAAAGGCGGTCTCCAGGGTTCTTGGCCTCGAACAGGAAAAGGAACACATCTACCGAGGCCGGTAGTCCCAAATGCGCACACACAATTTGGAACGCCCGCACGAACGCCCAGCTGTTGGGATGAAGCTGGGCGGCGGCGATGTCGAGCTCGGTTAAAAGTTCCCGTTCGAAACGGGTAAGGGGAAACCTGAGTTTCACCTTCTTGAAAAGGGTGGTATACACAAAGCAGAACAACTCGCCGTTGTTCCCTTTGTCATCTGCGCAGACTGGCACGTCGGGGGGCAAGGCAGCACCGTCAGTTTATCATCGTGCTCCTTGTGGAACGAAAGGTTGGGCTCGTCCCCTTTCTTGAATCGAAGCACCGCCAGAGCGGAGTTTACTGAAGAAGTCTCCTTCAGTAAAGTTGAAGTAGCCCATGGGTATAACTTCTTGTAGTCTGGGGAAGGGATGGAGGCACCTCCGGCGATGGGCGGAGTTGCCCGAGCAAGGTTGGGGTGAGAGGTTGCAGGCCTCTCAGCCTGGGAGGAGGAAGCACCAGGTGCTCGCGGTGGGTTATGAGTTTGAGATGGAGGGTTTCGTGACGAAGGAGGAGGATTCGCGGTGGTCTTTGTTCGAGCCATCGCGGGAACTGCAAAGGAAAAAGGAAAAGAAAGGTGAGCGAAGGTTGCAGGGGTCAACTCGATTGTGAAAGAAGGATGAAAAACGAACGAACGAAAGTTCGTTATGATGGAAGACGAAGCCCTAAGTTACGAGAAGGGAGAAGCAGAAGAAACAACCCACAACGTATGCACCAGGCAGTTAATGGATGATGCGAATCGGTTAAAATGCAGCAAATATCAACAGAAGAAGTAAACGGAGTACCTTTCGATGATCAGACGAACGCTGAAGGAAGTTGGGGGTTAAGAGAGTTGAAGAGCGTCGTGGGGTTTGCAGAGGAAACTCAGAGCGTTTGAGAAGGCAAAGAGATGATGGAACAGTAGAAATGAAATGGGTTTAAGGGTTTTTCAAACAATTTTTGGAAGCGTAAACAACAGCTAAATATAACCGTTGATGAAGCCACGTGTCGAGCGATTGGAAAGGTGTTTCGTGGAGCGTCAGGAAAGCAGAAAGTACGAACGTTTGGAATTCTGCGCCAGCGCCACGTAGACCGGTAGTGACGTGACTTCTTTAGTCTTTTCGCTTGACAAGTCTTCGCTTAAGACTGGGGGGCTTGTGTACCGTCCTGGTAGTCGGAAGTGATGACGTGGCATCGAGCTATTATGAAGGCGTGTTGAGCAGGGCCCATGGCTGGCAGAAGGGAAGGAAGTCGGGGGGCTCGTGTGGTCGCCAGTTATTAAGTTGGCATGCCCCGGTCTCTAGCATACCTAAACCGGCGGTCACCGGGTTTGAGATGAAGTCGCCAGATGCGAACCCACGACCACGTGGTGGTTAGAGATCGCCGAAACAAGGACATCGCCGAAGATGAAGTCAGATAGTCATTTCCTAGCTAGCCAGAGGATGAGGTCGGGAGACAGCTTACCTGAACATACACGGTGAAGCAAGTAAAGCAGATCATGAAGGCGGCCGGCGAGACCATAGGGAAGGTGTGTACGAAGGCACCCGAACTCGCCACTCAGAAGAGATCACGCTCCAAGGCAGCTATGCACTGAGCTGTGTTGTGCATAAGTAACTTAGCCAAAAGCTTGAAGAGTAAGAAGTGGCGCCCAAGTCAAGGATGCTCCAGATGGTGACACGTGTACAGCTGGATGCGAGCCACGTGTCCAGATGTGTAACTGTCAGGAGAGAGAAAAGTGCACAGGTATATAAGAGATTCTAACGAACTTCTGAGGTACGCACGTTTAGATTACTTCTTTACGCTTGTGAGTCTTGAGTACGCTGAGAGAGAATTTTGAACGGTTCCTTAGAGTTCTTGAGTTTTCTCTTAGTATTTGGTGGTTCAGTCGCTGACTTGGGCGTCGGAGCGTGATCGGCCGCAGCGGCGCCGTTCTGTCTTTTGCAGGTTCTAGAGGTGAATCGCGGTGAAGGACGGAGGCTAACACGGTGCAGAAGTCGATCCAGGTTTGACGAGGCAAGGTTCTTGCGTCCTGGTCAACAGGCAGGATCAACTTCCATTAATGTAAAACAAGCTCAGTACTACAACTCAACACATTAGGTTTTCAATGTCATGTTAGGGTTATTTTAAAAAATGAAAAGTTCAACAATGATGTTCCTTATTCCATTTTGAGTCACATTTAACTTTCACATTCCATTGTCGCCACCAACTCCACATCTTAAAAGAGGATTTTTGAGTTTTCCTTCAATTTGAAGATCCAACTCACTTTCCAACACGTGTTGTGCAACTTGAATTTTGACACTTAAAACTCTTTGCTTACCTCAGTCCTTGAAGTCATGCACAACTAGGTTCTCTCACTCTCCTTTGTTCTTTTATCTATCAATATTGTTAAGTTTCACTCATTTGAGTTGAAATATGATGTTGATATGTCTTATTTTGCAAACTATTTTTGTATTTTTTTTTATGTAATTTAATGTTTGATGCATTATGTATTTGAATTTTTAAATTTTTTATTTTTGAATTTAGTTTAATTTAAGGAACACTTTTTGAAGTATATTACACTTATTTTTAGTTATACTTTTGTAGGGGTGTTGCTAATCACATATAACCTGCGAGTTTTGTTGGACAAGCGCATTCTATTAAATTTGAAGCTTGTTTAAACTAGTACAAAAAATGGAAACAATGACGACTTATTAATGGTAGAATTAGTTGCCTAAACAAGAGGGAGATGAATTGTTTCTAAAAGATTTCCGCAAACATTGAAGGTAGAGTGAAAAACTATGAAGAATCAATTAATTGATTTTTTGCTCAACTTAATAAAATTTCAATTTTAAGTTTGTTTCCAGAAAATCAACCAGTTGTTTTCACGAAACAACCGATTGTTTATACCAGCAGAATGCAAAACAATTTTAAAACAGTATATGAGTGTAGGGATAGAGAAAATCACACAAGATGTTTATATTGGTTCATTCTTAACCAAGAGCTACATCCACTCCTCGACTAACCACTGAGAATTCACTATGTAATCAAACTTAGATTACAAAACACACCCACGAAGAGTGATGATCTTGAACCCCTCAAGAACACACACCACTCTTTAGCACCATACAGTTTCTAGAAAACACCTTTCTTGAAAATTCCTTAATACAGAAATACAATGTTTGAAGAAGAGGAATAGAATACACCTGGGTAAATCAAAGATTAAGGTTCAGAAGTACAAAACCCAATTCTATTCCACACACTTGAGATCCAAAGCTTTTGAAATATTGAAAACTGTTTTTGATTAATCTCTCTTTCTTAGTTTTTGCATAGGAGCGTAAAACAACCTTTATATACCCCAATCAAATGGTTAAAATAGTTAAATCAAAAACCAAAAGCAATTGGAATCATTTAAAACAGTTTAAACAACTTAATAGAATTCTATTAAAGTTTTCTTAAAAAATAACCAGTTGATTTATCGAAACAACCGGTTGATTCTGTTTGACAGTAAAGCCAAAACAAAGCTAATGGAATTCGCGATCGCCATTTTTTTTCGTAGTTGGCTCTTCATTCTACAGAAGCTTCTCTGCAATGGCATGACTAATCATTGATTAGCTATCAACTTTGTAATCTTTCCATTAATGGGAGTTTGTACATCGAAGCCGTAGAAGACGAATCCTTACGTGCTTCACGGAGGCAACCCTTTGCAAATCCCAAAGCCCCACTTAGTTCGGCTGGCAGCAATCACCACCACAGGAAAGGTGACGTAACTCCTGGAAACAGTCTCCGTTCTTCCTGTTCAATAGCCTGAGCTTGAAGCGCTTCCTGAAGAAGTCTCCGGCGCCGATGAGAGGGAGCAGGAGCGTGACCTCCACGTCAAGGAAGTTCTTCAAGCGGTCGTTTCCTCCGTAATCACGGACTAAGAACATTAGGGTTTTGTTGGCATGACGACAGGGGAAGAAGGCAACAACAACTATATTGGAGGAAGGGGAGGATGGCGATGCATGTGCGGCGAATTTGGATAAGAGGTTTGGGTTCTCTAAAGAGTTAACTAGTAGGTTGGACGTTGATGAATTAGTGGGTCGAGGGCATTTTGCGTATACTTGTTCTGCTAGGTTCAAGAAGGGTGTGCAATGGCTGTTAAGGTCATACCAAAAGCAAAGGTTAATTTTTCTTTATCTTCAATCTTGTACCGACCAGGTCATCAGGTGTGATGACGTATCTTGCACGTGCTCGGGTGGGGCGTGCTCAGTGGAACACGTAGGCTAGAAAAGATGAATGGTTCAGAAGTGGGCATAGTCGTCGATCGCTAAATTGGCGTTCTCCGATCTCTAGTGTGCGTAACCGGCGGTCACCAGAGTTACGTCACAATCGCCGTATGAGAGTGCTAGGAGATCAGATGATCAGATTTCGCTGGGGAATGCTAGGAGATCGGGTGGTTTACACGCCGCCACAAGGAGCACATCGCCGGATCTCCCAGTAAGCTTAGTTAAAGCTGTTGAAGGCTCAAAAGGGTAATTTCAAGCGTGTAAGTTCAGTAAGACGATTGTTGCACCAGCATGGGGCATGAAGGTCGAGTGGGTTGGGGGGAACACCTTGCTCATCAGCGACGGGATTCCCAGAGTGGACATTCATTGGTGGCAAGGTTTCCCCAGCTAGAACATGCACGGCGCAGCGATAAGAAAGGTGCCGCTTGCGACAAGGGGTATCACAGAGATGATGCACTTTGCTGCATCCGATACTCGCCTTGTCAGGTGGTGTTTCACAGCGCATTGTGCGCTAGCTTGCTCCTTGAGTAGAAGACTTAGTTGTGCGGCTGGTTACTACACAGAAATAACGTTCACGTTGCCCCAATCGAGATGACGACACGTGTAGGGTTGGATGTCACCAGTTACTCCAACCTAGATGATGACACGTGTAGGGTTGGGTGCAATAGAGAAATGACGCTCAAGTTGTCCTAGCTCAGATGGCGACACGTGTAGGGCTGGGTGCTACTTGCCATCCCAGCCCAGATGGCGACACGTGCAGGGCTGGATGTGAGCCACGCGTCCAAAAGCATAACGGCCTAGAGAGAGAATGATGTGAATGCAACAACAAGAATACATGATTCTTTGACATTCTTAGGAGCAACTTGAGTTGGTCATGAAATGGCACTTTACTTAGAATTGGATCAATGTTCTAATTCAAGAACTCACCAAGACTTTGCACCAAACCAAAGCTCATATGGAAGTCCATATATTGTCAAATGGAATCAGCAACAAAGAATGAAGAACAAAATTAAACAACCGAACAGAAATGAAAAGGAAAGCTACTGCACCGAACAGAAAAATGGAAACCAAGCTAGAAACACAAATTGTAATCGGTACTCATGAAAGGAAACACTAGAAACTAAGAAACTACCGAATGAAAATTGAAGAAATGAAAGAAGAACACTTATAGAAAGGAGGTTGCTGGATTTTGAGATTTGGAGAAGCCATTCACGCCACTTGGAGCCTTGTTCCAAGATAAGTGAAGGAGTGCCGCCACTTGAAGCTCACCATAGCTCACAAGATAAGGCAAAGCAAGAAGAAGACTCAAGACTCACAATTTCTCTCTAAATTTGAGTATAGTCTCTCTACTCTAAATTCCAAATCTGATTTGTACAAGGGCAGCACCTTTATTTATAGCCTATAAGGTGCTGAAATGCAAAGCCAAATGTGCCTCAAATGAGACTCAAATTCGGCGCCAACTAGTGCATGAAGGAAGTGTGACTTTCCTTCCTAGTTTGGCACCTCCTAACTCCTATCTACACTCCCCCCTAGCCTCCCTTACTACTTACACCTATTTATTACATCCGCACCCCTATTCTATAAAAGAAATAAGAAGAGCCATCTCATTATACTCTTGTCCCAAAGCTCTTGCCATGCTCCTAGTGATTCGTTGGGCTTGGGCCCCTTGTTGGGCTTGGACCCCTTGTTGGGCTTGGGCCCCTTGTTGGGCTTGGGCTTCATGGGCTTGAGCATCCTCTACTTGGTTTCCATTAGAGAAGAAACCTAGCTATAAAGGTAACCTTAACAGAATTTGCAGAGGTACGTTTTTCATACGGCTCATTCTGCTAGGGTTGTGTGCCTTTAGTACGGTCCTAAGATTGCTTTCTTACCTTTTGGTAATTGTGCCAACTTCCACATCTTGTTCTTCTTCAAAGATTGCATCTCTTCTTCCATCGCACCTTCTTGATTACCACTCTCTGAAATCAGAATGGCTTTTGGGTAAGTGGATGGAATGTCATCAACAACTAGAAGTGCATAGGCAACTGATCCTGCCTGTTGACCGGAGCGCTGGAGAATGCCTCGTCAAAGGATCGACGTGCGCGCCGCTTCTCACTTCCGTTCCTCCTCTGGATCTATCTCAAGAACCTGCAAAGAAACGATACGGCGCCGCTGCGGCCGATCGCACTCCGATGCTCAAGTCAGTGACGGTATCACCAAATACTAAGGACTGGAACCGTGCAAACCTCTCTCACAAACAGCTCTGTCACTCGCAAGCGTAAAGTGTGTGAACTGAACGTGCGTACCTTAGGAAATCTGTTAGGAACTCTTATATACCTGGTGATTTTCTCTCTCCTGGCAGTTACTGATTTGGACACGTGGCTCGTATCCAACCGTACACGTGCCATCATCTGGAGGCTCCCTGACTTGGCGCTACTTCTACTCTCATTTTGGCTAAGTTACCTATGCATGGTGCTGCCCAGTGCATAGCTAACTCAGGAGTGCGATCCCTACTGAAACTGGCGAGGTAGGGCCTTCATACACCTTCCCTGTGGTCTCGCCGGCCGCCTTCATAATCTGCTTCTCCTTTAACTTCGGCGATGTGCTTGTTCTGGCGATCTCCGACCGCCTGGTCGCCTGAGTCTGCATCTGGCGACTTCGTTCTCAACCTGTCGATCGCCTATTCTGGTAAGCTGGAGATCGGAACACGCCAACTTAACTATCGGCGACTACACGTGCCTCCCGACTTCCTTCCCAACTGTCAACCTGGCGCCTTGTCAACACGCCTACACTGTAACAGGATGCCACGTCATCGCATCCGACCACCAGGGCGGTACACAAGCCCCCCAGTCTTAAGCGAAGACTTGTCTAGCGAAAAGACTGAAAAAAGCCTTCGTTAACACCGGTCTACGTGGCATGGGCGCAGAATTCCAAGCGGTAGTACTTTCTGCTGCTCTGACGCTCCACCAAACTCTTCGCGCATCCTTCGACACGTGGCTCTCATCAACGGCCATCTTCATCTGCCGTTAGCGCTTCCCAAAACCGTTCGAAAACCCTTAAACCCCTTACGCTCCTACTGTTCCATCACTTTCTTCACACTTGCATACGCTCTCCCTCTCTTCTGCGAAAGCTCTCGACGTTCCTCGACGCTCTAGATCACCAACTCCCCTTAATATTCTCCCGATCATCGAAAGGTAACTACTTTCCTTTATCTGCTGGGTTTTCTTGCATTTTCACCGATTTGCATCATCCTATAACTGTCTGGTGCATACGTTGTGGGCTGTTTTTCCATTTCCCCTTCTGCGTGACTTAGGGCTTTGCCGATTGTCGCAACGAACTCACATTCGTTCGTCTTTCACCTTCCATTCATGATTGAGTCAGCCTTCGTAACCCTCCTGATCATTTTTCCTTCCTCCTTCGTTTGCAGTTGCTACCATGACTCGCACGAAGATCACCCCGAACCCCCCTCCGTCAGCGCGAAACCCCCCTTCACAAGCACACGACTCTTCGCAAGTCCGTGGTGCTCCCTCATTGCAGGCTGTGAGGCCAGCGTCTTCTCAAACCACTCTGGCCCAGGCGACTCCACCAAACGCTGGAGGAGCCCCCACCCCACTGCCAGACTTCAAGACGTTATACCCATGGGCTAACTCGACCCTCTTAAAGGAAACGTCGTCGGTGAACACCGCGGGAGCGGTTCTGCGATTGACCAATGGGGACGAGGCCTACCAATCATTCCACAAGGAGCACGATGAGAGAATGATGGTGCTGCCTTGCCCAACCACCCTGCCAGTGTGTGTTGATGATAAAGTGAGCGCCGACGGGCCCTTCTGCTTCGTCTACACCATTCTCTTCAAGAAAGTCAAACTCAGGTTCCCTCTTACTCGATTTGAGAGGGAACTCTTAACCGAGCTCAACATCGCCGCCGCCCAGCTTCACCCCAACAGCTGGGCGTTCGTCCGAGCTTTTGAGGTAACATGTGCCCACCTGGGGTTGCCTGCGTCAGTGGACGTATTTTTATTTCTGTTTGAGGCCAAACACCCAGGCGATCGCCTTTGGGTCAGTCTGAACGCCAATTGCTGGGAGATCCATCTTCACCATCTTCCAGCAGTCGTATAAGGATTGGAAGGGGAAGTTCATCCAGGTTCGCGCAAACGACAAAGACCCTTCCCTTCTCGACGGTTTCCCCTTGTACTGGGTGGACAAGGGGAAAAAAGAGTCCAAGAGCTGCTTCAGGAGGCCCAGAAGTCCTGACAGCATGGGAGCTTTGGACAGAGACCTTTGTCTCTTCTGGAAGAGGGTGGCAGATGCCCACATAACATTCCTGACCCCCACCCTGATTTCCTTCGAGTTCTTTGAGGATCAGTTGGAATTCCAAATAGGTTAGGACGCTACATCCTTGTCTTGACATGCTTCTGATATTGCTTCTGGGCGTCTTGTGCAATACACACAAGACTTTGGTTTTATCTTTTCCGCATATGCCTGCCTTTGCTGTTTTATTGTCTTGTATACTTACCCCATTCTCCTTTAAACTAACTTATGCACTTTCATTTCACGCAGATACCATGTTGGGTAAGAATATGCTCGCCGATCTAAAGGCGCTCGCCCGCAGCCACGGGTTGGCGACCGGCTCCCAGACGGTTCCCAACTCGGCGGTCGAGAAGGCCATTATCCAGGGGCGATCACCGCCTAAGGCGCCCGCCCAACGAAAGAAACTGGTCCTTAAGAGGCCAAAACGGAAAGCCCCCCAAGTTGTCCAAGAGGATGAGGAAGAGGACGACGAGGTCACGGAGGACGGCCTTGTCACAAAAAGGAAGAGGGTGGCACCACCTTCTCCACCTGCCCCACCCCCTCTTCCAGCTTCAACACCACCGTCAACACCTGCCCCTCCTCCCTCATCGCCAGCGCCAAGAGCCCCTTCACCACCAGTCCAAGCGGTTCCATTGGCCACTGCGCCACCTGCAACTGAGGCCCAAGAGCCAAACTTCTTAGAGGACCCCCCGAGCGCTTCTACTCCACATATATCAGCAGGAGGGGGCCCTCCTTCCAACACCTCAGCTGCAGGGGTCATTCCAATCGGGGATGAGGTCGCTCACACCTCTCCAATCCTAATCACCGAGTCCCCGATTGCGTCGCCGCGCCAAGAAGCAAACACCGAAAATATTGCTAAGGAAGGCGGCGACGAGAACCCTCAACAAGCCCCCCTGGCGCCTCTCCAAGCTGCAAATCTTTCCCTCGAGGTGACGAGGATGTGGGAACCTCTGACTGCGAAACTCAAAACTATTGCAGAGGATATCCCATCAATCATAACGAGAGCTGTGGAGAGCTCCACCAGGCGGCTACAGGATGACATCTACAACCTCAAGACCGAGAACAGCACAATGAAGGTCGAGGTGGAAAAGGTGTCATTCAGCCTAACGCTCGCGGAGATGGAACATTCTCGAGTGGAGGATGCCCTAAACACCGAGCTTAGGCTTGCGCGCAAGGAAGCTGTCGACCTTCGCCGCAAAGTCCACGAACTTGCCCAAGAAAAGGTCGAACTTGAAAGCAGAATCGTGCCTCTGCGTACCAAGGCGAGCAACCTGGAGGCTCAAATTCAAGCCAATGCCGACAAGGTACAGAAGCTGGAGCAGAGGTCGATCGACCGCGAGAAACTACTCGGGCAAGTAGAGAAAGCAAGAGACGACGCCATGGCTGATCTCTCCGAGGCCAACAAAGAGAAGGTGAAGATGGTTGCCGAGTTGGCCCAGGCTCAAACAGAATCTAAGAAGGTGGCTGACGACCTTCTCCAAGCTCAAGAGACCAACAAACAACTCCAAAAACAGGTCGAAGAGCTGGAGCAGCAGAACAAGGAGCTTAAGCAGCAAGTTGAAGGATTTCAAAAGCAAATCGAAGAACTTAAGCTAAGCTCTGCTCAGATTCTGGTTGCTGGGTTTGATGCCGCTCGAGAACAGTTTGCATGCCTCTTCCCTGATCTTGACCTTAGCATGGTGTCGTTAGACAACGAAGTGGTAGATGGGAAAGTCGTTCCCGCCGAAGGCTCAACCAACTCTACCCCATCTGCCTCTTTATGAATTCACTTGTATTTTATCTTGTAAAAACTCTTGCACATATATTTTGAACAGCCATTTACTTCAATAGCAAAATTTGGATATGTCTTCTGACTTCTCTTGAGTGCTTTACTTTCTTTGTATGTTTAACTCTGCTGCGTTTAACTTAACGATTTCGCAAACATGACCTTTGGCGTAACCGCTTCGAGCCAATTCGAACTTAACTAATAATCGCTTTAAACAACTTGTACCCCTGAGGCACTAACCTGATCGTAAGAAAAGTTCCAAGCAATGAACTGTGATTCAATCATTGGTTCAAACAACGTCCCACTTGACCCGCTTTATCAAACAAGTCTTTCAACCTTCTCGCCGTATTTGAACTTTCGCAATCACCTAGACCTCTTGGCGACACCAACTTTCCTTAGCCTCAGGCTTTGGCAGTCATCTCTTTATCTGAGGCAGAAATGCCCTTTAGGACCCTCCTTTACCTCCCCTGAACCTCAGAGCTAAAGACTGGCTGGCTAGGCGTTCTCTTCGAACCTACCCTAGCCACCCTTCAAGCTTCTTCCACCCTCTTCGCCATACCTGAACTCGTTCAAGATGAGAAGGATTTTATCTCGCCTATACTCGCGCACAGGCGAGAAGGTCTTTTACTCGCCTGAACTCGCTCATCGGCGAGAAGGACTTTAAACGGCCTTAACTCGCTCGACGGCGAGAAGGACTTTGTCAGGTGCCTCAACTTGCCCAGGGTGTACATCCCCTCCCCCCTGGATGCACTGAGGACCTTTCTTTTCTCACGCCTGCACTCGCTCGACGGCGAGGAGGTCTTTGATGGGCCTTAGTTCGCACAACGGCGATAAGGACTTTATCCGGTGCCTCAACTTGCCCAGGGCGTACATCTCCTCCCCCCTGGATGCACTGAGGACCTTTCTCGCCTGCGCCCGCTCAACGGCGAGGAGGTCTTTAACTTGCCTCTACGTTGCCCCGGGAGTTACATCTTCTCGCTCCCAGAAACACGGAGGACTTTTGCTCTTTCTCACCTGCACTCGCTCAACGGCGAGGAGGTCTTAAACTTGCCTCTACGTTGCCCCGGGAGTTACATCTTCTCGTTCCCAGAAACACGGAGGACTTTTTCTCTTTCTCGCCTGCACTCGCTCAACGGCGAGGAGGTCTTTAACTTGCCTCTACGTTGCCCCGGGAGTTACAACTTCTCGCTCCTAGAAACACGGAGGACTTTTTCTCTTTCTCGCCTGCACTCGCTCAACGGCGAGGAGGTCTTTAACTTGCCTCAAAACGTGCGAGGGCGTTGAGGTCTTCCATCTGGTGCCTCCGATCGCCGAAAAACGATGAGGACTTTAAAACCTTAACTGGCGCCTCAAATCGCCGAAAAACGATGAGGACTTTAAAAACTTACCTGGTGCCTCTAATCGCCGAAAAACGATGAGGACTTTAAAACTTTAGAAAGCATGCGACATATCTTCTCGTGCCTTAAATCATGTACGAATGGCAAGGTCTTTCTTCGAAACTTTTTGGAAATAACACATATGCAATCTGAAAACACCTTATACTTCGAAAACTCTTCTTTTATTGGGTGGCCTCATTAAAAACCCTCCTTAGGGAAAAAAGAGTGCCCCCTTAAAACTGTTTTTACAGAGACATTGCAATGTAATATTTGTGTTTGTCTTTACTTACAAAGCTCTTAGCTATAGTACAACTTCAGGTGTGTGGCGTTCCAGGTACGAGGAATCGCCCCCCCTCCAACGTCTCCAAGCGATAGGCTCCGTTCCCGAGTGCCTCGGTGATTCTGAACGGTCCAGTCCACTTGGGTGATAGCTTGTTCTCCATCTCGTACTGGTGGGCCTTTCTCATCACCAGATTGCCTTCTCTAAACTGCCTTGGCATCACCTTTGAGTTGTACCTCCGCTCGACCCTTCTCTTCACCGCCTCAGCCTTCAGCCTTGCCTCCTCCCTGACTTCATCCAGCAGATCCAGGTTCAGTCTTCGCTCTTCATTCGAGTCTTCCTCCACAAAGTTCTGGAATCTCGGCGAGCTCTCCTGAATCTCGACTGGGATCATGGCATCACACCCATAGACCAAGCTAAACGGGGTCTCATGGGTTCCTGACTGCTCGGTGGTGTGGTATGCCCAAACTATTCGGGGTACCTCGTCAGCCCAACTTCCCTTGGCTTTCTCGAGCCTTCTCTTCAAACCTCTCAGCAATACCCGGTTAGCCGATTCCACCTGGCCATTAGTCTGAGGGTGCTCGACGGATGCAAACACTTGCTGAATTCCGACCCCTTTCCAAAGCTTCTTCAACAGGTGGCTCGCAAACTGAGTCCCATTATCTGATACCAGGCGCTTAGGCACTCCAAACCGGCACACAATATTCTTCCATACGAAGCCTTCGATCTTGTGCGCGGTGATCTGGGCCACTGGTTCTGCTTCAATCCACTTGGTGAAATACTCAATCGCCACCACCAAGTACTTCATCTGCCTGATCGCTAGTGGAAAAGGCCCCAGGATGTCGATTCCCCAAGTATGAAACGGCCAAGGGCTGTAGATCGACTTCAACTCCTCGGGAGGTGCCTTGTGCCAATCGGCGTGCTGCTGGCATTGTTTGCAGCACTGGGCATACTTCTTGCAATCTTCTGTCATGGATGGCCAGTAGTAGCCTGCACGGAGAGTCCTGGCGGCTAGAGCTCGACCCCCGACATGACTTCCACATATTCCTTCGTGGAGCTCTGCCATAACTCTTGTGCACTTCTCGCCGTGTATGCATTCCAGGAGTGGGTGAGTGAATCCAAACCTGTACAGATCGCCATCAATCAGTGTATACTTGCTGGAATTCTTCTTTACCTTCCTAGCTTCTGTTGGATCTAACGGGAGGAGACCATCTGCCAGGCACCGCTTGTACTGTGTTATCCAAGTGTCTGGCTCGTGGGTAGCGCAGACCTGCATCACGTCCACCCTCTCCCCTCGACAAGCTCTAACTCTTGGCGATCTCAGGGTTTCTTGCGTCAAAGACTTATGGCTTCTCGCTGCTCTCTCCGTCGACCTGCTTATCTGAAGGACCAGGTGATCTGCTACAAATGCCCTCGGCGTCTTCAAAGTTTCTTGAATCACTGTCCTCTGCCTACCCCCCTTGCCCGAACTGGCGAGCTTAGCAAGCAAGTCAGCTCGGGCATTCTGTTCTCGGGGCACATGCACCACTTCAAAAGAGGCAAAGGAACTCTTCAATTCCTGCACATACGCCAAGTAAGCCGCCATTTGTGGATCTTTAGCCTGGAACTCGCCTGTTACTTGCCCTGTGACTAGCAGCGAGTCACTCTTAGCCATCAGCACTCTGGCTCCCATTTCTTTAGCCAGCAGAATCCCGGCGATCAGCGCCTCATACTCTGCTTGATTGTTGCTGGCTTTGAAGGCGAATCTCAACGATTGTTCGATCAGCACGCCGTTGGGTCCTTCCAATATGACTCCAGCACCGCTACCCTGCTGGTTTGACGATCCATCCACCGAGAGTACCCAACGGAAATCATCTCCTTCAACCCGCGTCGCCTCTGAAGAGAGCTCGACTACAAAATCTGCAAAGATTTGCCCTTTGATCGGTCCTCGAGGCTCATATTTAATGTCAAACTCTGACAACTCGACTGCCCACTTCACCATTCTTCCTGCAACGTCAGGTTTCTTCAAGACCTTCTGGATGGGCAGGTCAGTCATCACCAGTATTGTGAAACTGTGGAAATAGTGGCGCAACCTTCTCGCCGAAAACACCACAGCCAAAGCAGCCTTCTCTAGGGCCTGATATCTCGTTTCTGGGCCCTGCAACACCTTGCTCACGAAATAAATAGGCTTCTGAGCCTGATCCTGGTCTTGGGCGAGCACCGCACTCACCGCCCTCTCAGTCACAGCGAAATACAACCTGAGAGGGATTCCCGCCAGTGGCTTGCACAAAACCGGCGGGCTCGCCAAATATTCCTTCAACTTGACGAAAGCTTCCTCGCACTCTTTCGTCCAAGCGAACTTGTTATTGCGCCGCAGACACTGGAAATAGGGATGTCCCTTCTCTCCGCTCGCTGACACGAAGCGGGATAGGGCCGCCTTCCGACCAGTCAGCTGCTGGACTTCTTTCACTGTAGTCGGGCTCCTCATTGCCAAGATGGCGGCACACTTGTCCAGGTTGGCCTCTATTCCCCTTTCAGTCAATAGAAAACCCAAAAATTTCCAGCCTCCACGCCGAAAATGCATTTCTCCGGGTTGAGCTTCAACTTGAACTTGGCGATCGTCGTGAACAACTCTTCCAAGTCTGCAACGTGCTTGCTTTTCTCCTGCGAGGTCACGACCATGTCATCGACGTAAGCTTGCACGTTCCTTCCCAGCATCGGTGCAAGTACTCGATCCATCAGCCTCTGGTACGTGGCCCCCGCGTTCTTCAGCCCGAACGGCATCACCTTATAGCAGTAGCACGACCTCTCCGTCATGAAGGCTGTTTTTTCTTCATCCATGGGATGCATCTTGATCTGATTATAGCCCGAGAAGGCGTCCAGGAAACTTAGCAGCTTGCACCCTGCAGCACTATCAACCAGGGCATCAATGCTTGGTAAAGGATACGAATCCTTTGGGCAAGCCTTATTCAGGTCGGTGAAATCGACGCACATGCGCCATTTCCCGTTGCTCTTCTTCACCAGCACGACATTTGCCAGCCACTCAGGGTACTGGACTTCCCTGATGTGGCCTGCAGCGAGGAGTTTCTGGGTCTCATCCTTGATCGCCTGCCTCCTTTCTTCGTTAAACTTCCTCCTTCTTTGCCGCACCAGTCTCACCATGCTGTCCATCGCCAGATGATGGCACAAGAAGTCGGGATCGATCCCGGGCATGTCCGAAGCAGACCAGGCAAACGCGTCCAGATGCCGTTCAATCACCTTGGCGATCTGGTCCTGGAGATCGACCTCCAGAGATCTTCCGAGCTTGAAAACCTTTCCCCCGATCTCCTTCTCGAGCCACTGCTCGACGAGTTTGGGCCTGGACTCTCTGGCGATCACCGCCTTGGTGATTCCGAGTTCCCTTGCTTCCTCCGGGCGATTCCGCGCCTCTTCCTCCTCCAGGGCAGCATTCCTCTCCCCCAGCTCAGCATCTACCATCTCTACGTCCCTTCCAGCGGCCTCCTCCATTATCGGCGGTCTGGGCTTCACACCGGGCGGTGGGGTGGTTGTAACATAGCTCACTGATCTTTTATTTTTCAGGCTATTTTCATAGCACTTTTTCGCTTCCTTCTGATCAGACTTTATCGTGATTACCACCCCTTCCATGGACGGCAGCTTCACCTTCATGTGCCGAGTCGATGGAATTGCGCCTATCCTGTTGAGAGTGGGCCTTCCCAGCAGGATGTTGTATGCTGAAGGGGCGTTTACGATGAGGTACTTGATTTTCTCCGTCCTCGACCCAGCCTCATCGGTAAACGTGGTTCTCAGCTCGATGTACCCCCTGACCTCCACCTGGTCGCCAGCGAACCCATACAAGCACCCTCCATAGGGCCTTAGCTGGTCAAGGGGCAACTCCAACTGCGTGAAAGTCGGCCAGAACATCACGTCTGCCGAACTTCCTTGATCCACCAGAACTCGGTGGACCTTCCTCCCCGCCGTGATCAACGAAATAACAATGGGATCGTTGTCATGAGGCACAACGTCCCGAAGATCCTGCTTGGTGAACGTAATGTCCACTTCGGGCGAGTGATCTTCAAACATGTCTAATGACATCACCGATCGCGCGTACTTTTTCCTCTGCGACGCGGTGCATCCACCACCTGAGAAACCCCCTGCAATGGTGTGGATCTCCCCATGGATGGGCATCTCGTGTTGCTGGGCTTCTCCCCCTGCCGGCTGGGAACTCGACGCTCCTCCGGTCCTTCTGTCCAGCAGATAGTCGTTTAGGAACCCGCTCTTAACCAGATCGTCGAGCTGGTATCCTAAAGACAAACACGAGTCCAGGTTGTGGCCAAAGCACTGGTGAAACTCGCACCAGACGTCCGGCTTCGACCCCAGCACCTTGTCGCCCACCTTCTCGGGCGCCTTCAACCTAGCAGATATGTTAGGGATAGCGATCAGGTCCGCTAGTCCCATGACAAATTTGTGCTTAGGCGGGCGATTGTATTCCCGGCGTGCCGGTTGTTGGCGTGCTGGCGGTTGGCGCGCTTGGCTTCTTCCCTTGTTTCTCCTATCGTAAGGATAGCGAGTCCTTTGATCCTTTCTGGCCGCCGCTGCCGTTTCCAGCACCCTCTGTGGCTGGATCCTGGTCTGGGCGCGTGGCCTGATGGGAGCCACACTGCCTCTCTTCTCGGCGACCTCACTCTCGTCAGCGATGTGAGCCACCGCAAGTCGCCTGACTTCGGCAAACGTCGCTGGATGAGCCCTGATCAAGGCTTCGCAGAATGGCCCTGGCTGCACGCCCTTCTTGAAGGCATAAACCAGCATTTCTTCATCCTTGGCCGGCGACCTGACCATCTGCGCTCCGAAGCGATTGAGGTAGTCTCTGAGGGACTCCCCATGGTACTGCCTTATATCAAACAGGTCATAGGACACCCTGGGCGGTGCCTTGTTCACAATATACTGCTCGACAAAGATTTTCGAGAATTGCTGAAAATTAGTTATGTGGCCATTAGGCAGGCTCACAAACCACTCCATCGCTGTTCCCTGGAGCGTGCTCACGAACATCTTACAATAGACAGCATCCGACCCCCCTGACAGCATCATCTGTGTGTGGAACGTGGTCAGATGAGCCTCTGGATCTTCCACGCCAGTAAAAACAGCTTTAACCGGGACCACGCTCGTGGGAATTGGCGTATCGGTAATCGCCTGAATGAAAGGCATTGGGAAAACACGAGGCGGCGTCGACGGTGCCACCTCTTCAGCGGAAGAACGAACCTGCTGCTCCTGAAGAGCTCGACGTAGCTCTTCAGCTACTTTGCTGAGCTCCTCGTTCCTGGCGCGAGAGGCGACCAGGTCTTCATGTATCCTGGCCTGCTCGACGCGCGAGGCTTCCACAGTAGCCTGCAATGAGCGCATCATTTCTGCCATCTGCGCCATGGTCATGGTGGCGTCGCCTTCAGCTGCGACGGGAGCCACGGGACTGGAACGATTGCTCCTCATCTTTCTCATCAACTTCAGCGAACCACAGAAATACAGCAAATAACACTTCAACCACGAACGAGCTAGCGACCGATCGGAGAAGATTCAAGAAACTGCGCAAGAACTTCAAGAACACCGCGAGCCTTCGAAGAAAATCGCAGCCTCACCAAAAACCACCGTTTCTCCGCGAACCAAACAACCACTCGAAAGCACTCGAATCCACCGATCGAAAAGCCAAACGAACAGTTTAAAACACAAACTTTACCGAACAAAACTCAGAGAAACCAAGAACGACGGTTGCACCAGCACACAACCCGCGCAGAAAACCTCAAAACCTCCACGAACTCACGCTGTGGATGGGAGCACGCTTTACACGGCCCCACGGTGGGCGCCTGATGATCTTGCCTGTTGACCGGAGCGCTGGAGAATGCCTCGTCAAAGGATCAACGTGTGCGCCGCTTCTCACTTCCGTTCCTCCTCTGGATCTATCTCAAGAACCTGCAAAGAAACGATACGGCGCCGCTGCGGCCGATCGCACTCCGACGCTCAAGTCAGTGACGGTATCACCAAATACTAAGGACTGGAACCGTGCAAACCTCTCTCACAAACAGCTCTGTCACTCGCAAGCGTAAAGTGTATGAACTGAACGTGCGTACCTTAGGAAATCTGTTAGGAACTCTTATATACCTGGTGATTTTCTCTCTCCTGGCAGTTACTGATTTGGACACGTGGCTCGTATCCAACCGTACACGTGCCATCATCTGGAGGCTCCCTGACTTGGCGCTACTTCTACTCTCATTTTGGCTAAGTTACCTATGCATGGTGCTGCCCAGTGCATAGCTAACTCAGGAGTGCGATCCCTACTGAAACTGGCGAGGTAGGGCCTTCATACACCTTCCCTGTGGTCTCGCCGGCCGCCTTCATAATCTGCTTCTCCTTTAACTTCGGCGATGTGCTTGTTCTGGCGATCTCCGACCGCCTGGTCGCCTGAGTCTGCATCTGGCGACTTCGTTCTCAACCTGTCGATCGCCTATTCTGGTAAGCTGGAGATCGGAACACGCCAACTTAACTATCGGTGACTACACGTGCCTCCCGACTTCCTTCCCAACTGTCAACCTGGCGCCTTGTCAACACGCCTACACTGTAACAGGATGCCACGTCATCGCATCCGACCACCAGGGCGGTACAGCAACCATATCCATGAAACGAGCAAGCTTCTAAATATCTCGTCTCTGTCTTCTAACTGCAATTGGCGTTGATTACTGTTGAGGTTCTTGGGTAGGAACCTCTTCCTTATCTGACTATTCTTCTGTCATAGGAGAGTCACTAGTGGTGTTTCGTGTTGGGATCACCGCTGTCTGCTTAAACTCCACCTGCTTCGGAGCATACTCCACCTGTTACGGAGTATTTTCAACTCCTTTTGGATTTACCTTCTTTAACATGGCAGATTCATCAAAGGTAACATCCCTGTTGATAATCGTCTTCTTTGCCTCTAGACACCACAAACGATATCCCTTCACTCCAGGAATAAAGCCCTAAAAAAGAGCCTTCTTTGCCCGTGGATCCTGATCCTGCCTGTTGACCGGAACGCTGGAAACTGCCTCGTCAAGGGATCGACGTGCGCACCGCTTCGAACCTCCGTTCCTCTTCGAGATCCACCTCAAGAACCTGCAAAGGAACAGAACGGCGCCGCTGCGGCCGATCGCACTCCAACGCCCAAGTCAGTGACCGAATCACCAAATACTAAGAGAACAGGAACCGTACAAATTCTCTCTCACAGTGTGCTCTAGAACTCGCAAGCGTAAAGAGTATAATCTGAACGTGCGTACCTCAAAAAGTTCGTTGAGAACTCTTATATACCTGGTTACTTTCTCTCTCCTGGCAGTTACAGACTTGGACACGTGGCTCGCATCTAGTCGTACACGTGCCTTCATCTGGAGCCTCCTTGACTTGGGCGCTACTTCTACTCTCATTTTGCTAAGTTACTTGTGCATGGTACTGCCCAGTGCATAGCTAACTTGGGAGTGCGATCTCTACTGGAATTGGCGAGTTAGGGTGCCTTCGTACACCTTCCCTGTGGTCTCGCCGGCCGCCTTCATAATCTGCACCACCTTCATCTCTGGCGATGTGCTTGCTCTGGCGATCTCTAATCACTAGGTCGCCTGAGTTTACATCTGGCGACTTCATCTTTAACCGGGTGATCGCCGGTTCTGGTATGCTGGAGATCGGAACACGCCAACTTAATAACTGGCGACTTCACGAGCCCCCCGACTTCCTTCCCTTCTGCCAACCTGGCGCCTTGTCAACACGCCTATACTGTAGCTGGATGCCACGTCATCACTTCCGACTACCAGGGCGGTACACAAGCCCCCCAATCTTAAGCGAAGACTTGTCCAGCGAAAAGACTAGAAGAGTCACGTCAACACCGGTCTACGTGGCACTGACGCAGAATTCCAAGCGGTTGTACCTTCTGCTTCTCTGACGCTCCACCAAACCCTTCACCCATCGTTCGACACGTGGCTTCATCAACGGTTACCTTCAGTTACCGTTTGCGCTTCCCAAACCCATTTCGAAAAAACTCTTAAACCCATTTTCACTCCACACTGTTCCATCACTTTTCTTCGTATTCACAAACGCTCTAACTTCCTCCTGCAAAAAACTCTCCGCGCTCTCCAACATTCTGAATCACCATCATCCTTCATCGTCTTCCTGATCATCAAAAGGTACCTACTTTCCTTCTTCTGCTGGTTTTTCTTGCATCTTAACCGATTCGCATCATCCTGTAACTGTCTGGTGCATACGCTGTGGGTTGCTTTTTCCATTTATCCTTTTGCGTAACTTAGGGCTTCGTCAATCGTCGCAACGAACCTTCGTTCGTTCGCTTTTCACCCTTCTCCTACGATCGAGTCAGCCTCTGCGATCCCTGATCATTTTTCCTTTTCTTCTTCCTTTGCAGCTTCGAGAATGACCCGCTCAAAGATCACCCCGAATCCTCCTCCTTCATGTCGACACCCCTCTTCTCAAGCACTCATCCCACCGCGAGCACGCGGTGCTTCATCTTCCCAGGCTGAGAGGCCTGCACCTTCCCGCCCCAACCTGGCCCAGGCGACTCCACCTATCGCCGGAGGAGCCCCCGTTCCCCTGCCAGACTTTGAAAAACTCTACCCCTGGGCCAACTCGACCCTGTTGAGGGAAACGTCTTCCGTGAACACTGCTGGAGCAGTCTTGCGATTGACTAAGGGGGATGAGCCTCACCAATCATTTCATAAGGAGCACGATGAAAAGATGATAGTGCTACCTTGCCCCCCCGATCTGCCCGTTTGTGCCGACGATAAGGTGAGCGCTGACGGGCCCTTCTGCTTCGTCTACACAACCTTATTCAAGAAGGTGAAGCTCAAGTTCCCTTTCACTCGTTTCGAAAGGGAGCTCCTTACCGAGCTCAACATCGCCGCCGCCCAGCTTCATCCCAACATCTGGGCGTTTGTGCGAGCATTCCAAGTGATGTGCGACCATCTGGGGTGGCCCGCATCCGTAGACGTATTTCTGTTTCTCTTCGAGGCCAAGCACCCAGGAGACCGCCTGTGGATTAGCTTGAATGCGATTGCTGGGAGGTCAATCTTCTCCATCTTCCAGCAATCCTATAAGGACTGGAAAGGGAAGTTCGTCCAAGTGCGC
Source organism: Phaseolus vulgaris (assembly GCF_000499845.2). Lineage (NCBI taxonomy): Eukaryota > Viridiplantae > Streptophyta > Magnoliopsida > Fabales > Fabaceae > Phaseolus > Phaseolus vulgaris. The sequence continues at coordinate 31,182,728 of NC_023752.2, read as the reverse complement.
CCTAACGACAAAGACGACTCCCTACTCGACGGCTTCCCCTTGTACTGGGTGGACAAGGGGGAAAAAGAGTCCAAGAGCTGCTTCAGGAGACCCAGAAGTCCTGATAGCATGGGAGTGTTGGACAGAGATCTCTGCCTTTTCTGGAAAAGGGTGGCGGATGCCAACATCACCTTCCTTACCACCACCCTGATCTGCTTCGAATTCTACGAGGACCAACTCGAAATTCGAATAGGTTAGAACATTTGAACTGTTGTTTTAATACTGCTTCTGTTTAACTGTTTATGGGCGTCTTGTGCGTTATGCGCAAGACTTTGGTTTTGTTTTTCTGCACCGATCATCTGCTTTGCTGCATACTGCCTTATGCACTTATTTTCTCTCTGAGTTAACTCATGCATTTTCGTTTTATGCAGATAACATGTTGGGCAAGGGTATGCTCGCTGAATTGAGGGCGCTCGCCCGAACCCACGGGTTGGTGACGGGCTCTCAAACAGTGCCGAATTCCATGGTGGAGATCGCCGCCACTCAGGGCCGATCGCCACCTAAGGGCCCAGCTCCCTCTGACGTCCAACCTGCCGCCCAGCGAAAGAAACTTGTCCTCAAGAGGCCTAAGAGGAAAGCTCCCCAAACAGTCCACAAGGATGAGGAAGAGGATGACGAGGTCACCGAAGACGGCCTCGTTACAAAGAGGAAGAGGGTGGCACCTTCTTCACCACCTGCCCCGCCCCCTCTTCCAACCTCAACACCGCCATCTACGCCTCCTCCGCCTCCAACAATGCCATCTCCACCAGCACCCGCTTCCCCAGTCCAAGCCATTCCATTGGCAACTGCGCCACCTGCGGTCGAGGCCGCCGAGGACAATTTCTTGGAGGACCCCCCAAGCGCCTCCACGCCACATGTATCAGCTGGAGGGGGTCCTCCCTCTAACGCCTCAGCTGCAGATGCCGCTCCAATCGGGGATGAGGTTGCCCACACCTCTCCGATTCTGATCACCGAGTCCCCGACGTCGCCACCCCGAGCAGAAGCACCCACTGAAGAACCAACTAAAGAGGGTGGCGACGAAAACCAACAACAGGCCCCACCAGCACCTCTCCAAGCGGCAAACCTCCCTCTCGAGGTCACGAGGATGTGGGAGCCTCTATCTGCTAAGTTGAAGACAATAGCAGAAGACATTCCCGCCATCATAACCAGGGCGGTGCAGAGCTCCACCAGGAAGCTCCAGGACGACCTCTTCAACCTCAAAACAGAGAACAGCACCATGAAGGTTGAGGTGGAGAAGTTGTCCTTCAACTTGACGCTCGCGGAGATTGAACACTCCCGAGTGGAAGACGCAATGAGCACTGAGCTCAGATTGGCGCGCAAGGAGGCCACTGATCTCCGCCATAAGGTGCAGCAACTGGCTCAAGAAAAGATTGAACTGGAGAGCAAGATTGTGCCTTATCGCGTCAGGGTGGCTGACCTGGAGGCTCTCATAAAAACTGACGCCGCCAAGGTGAAGAAATTGGAGCAAAGGTCAGCCGACCGAGAGACCCTCCTTGGAAAGGTGGAAAAGGCGAGGGATGACGCCATGGCTGAGCTCGGTGAAGCCAACAAGAAAAACGGGGAGCTTGCCGCCGAATTGGGACAAGCGCATGTAGAATCCAAGAAGGTTGCTGAAGACCTTCTCCAAGCTCAAGAAACCAATGAACAACTCAAGAAACAAGTTGAAGAGCTGGAGCAGCAGAATAAGGAGCTGAAAGAGCAAACTGAAGATCTCAAGAAACGGATTGAGGAACTTCAGAAACAAATTGAAGAACTCAAGCTGAATTCTGCTCAAATTCTGGCTGTTGGATTCGAAGCTGCGCGGGAACAATTTGCCTGCTTGTTCCCCGACCTGGACCTCAGCATGGTGTCTCTTGATAACGAGGTAGTGGATGGAAAAGTGGTCCCCGCTGAAGACTAATAGATTCTCTCCATCTGCTACCTTCGCGCCTTTCCCTTGTATATAATTCTGTAATGAACTCGCATTTTCTTGTACATGTACTTTTGAGCTGATACTTTACTTAATGAAATTACTCTTGCATTTCTTCTTGTGACCTCTTTGTCTACTTTTAACCTTCCTTGCGTGATTTACTTCAACGAAATAACTTAGTAATCTCGTAGGCACGATCTTGTACTTAGCTGTTTCGAACCATCTCAACTTCGAATAATGATCACATTTATCAACTCGTAACTTAAGGCAATGAACCTTAGCGTGAAATGATACTTCAAGCCATGGACTTTAACTCAACCCCTGGCTTTATAACGTCGCTACACCCGATCTGCTTCATCAAAACGGGTCTTTGGCTTCTTGCCGTTGCTTGAACATTGCCAGAGACTCTTGGCGACACCAGCTTCTTCCTGCCTTCACACCTTGGCCATTGCTCTTTCATCTGGGGGGTAGAGGCGCCTTTCGGATCCTTCTCTACCTCCTTGTGCTTCAGAGCAAGAGACAGGGTGGCTAGGCGTTCTCTTCGAACCTACCTTAGCCACCCTCAGAACTTCTTCCACCCTCTACACCATACCTGAACTCGTTCGAGACGAGAAGGATTTTAACTTGCCTGAACTCGCTCATAGGCGAGAAGGTCTTTAACTCGCCTGAACTCGCTCATAGGCGAGAAGGTCTTTAACTCGTGCCTCTACATTGCCCCAGGGGTTACATCTTCTCGCCCCCAGAAACACTGAGGACTTTTACTGGCGCCTCTACATTGCTCCAGGGGTTACATCTTCTCGCCCCCAGAAACACTGAGGACTTTTACTGGTGCCTCTACATTGCCCCAGGGGTTACATCTTCTCGCCCCCAGAAACACTGAGGACTTTTCACTGGTGCCTCTACATTGCCCCAGGGGTTACATCTTCTCGCCCCCAGAAACACTGAGGACTTTTCACTGGTGCCTCTACATTGCCCCAGGGGTTACATCTTCTCACCCCCAGAAACACTGAGGACTTTTCACTATTTCTCGCCTACACTCGCTCGACGGCGAGGAGGTCTTTAACCTGCCTCAGGACGCGCGAGGGCGTTGAGGTCTTTCATCTGGTGCCTCCTATCGCCGAAAGACGATGAGGACTTAAAAACTTTAACTGATGCCTCCAATCGCCGAAAAACGATGAGGACTTAAAAACTTTTTAGAAAGCATGCAATATATCTTTAACTCGCCTTGAGTCACGTACAAGTGACAAGGTCTTTCTTCAAAACCTTTGGAAAACAGCAAGCATGCAATCTGAAAACGCCTTATACTTCGAAAACTCTTCTTTTATTGGGTGGCCTCATTAAAAACCCTCCTTAGGGAAAAAAGAGTGCCCCCTTCAAACTGTTTTATCAGAGACATTGTAATATAACTTTTATGTTTGTCTTTACTTACAAAGCTCTTAACTGTAGTACAACTTCAGGTGCGTGGCGTTCCAGGTGCGAGGAATCGCCCCTCCTTCCAGCGTCTCTAAGCGGTAGGCGTCGTTCCTGAGCGCCTCGGTTATTCTGAACGGTCCCGTCCACTTAGGCGACAGCTTATTCTCCATCTCGTACTGGTGGGCTTTTCTCATCACCAGGTCGCCTTCTCTAAATTGCCTTGGCATCACCTTCGAGTTGTACCTTCGTTCAATCCTTCTCTTCACCGCCTCAGCCTTCAATCTTGCCTCTTCCCTGACTTCGTCCAGTAGATCCAGGTTCAGCCTTCTCTCTTCATTCGAGTCTTCCTCTACAAAGTTCTGGAATCTCGGCGAGCTCTCTTGGATCTCTACTGGAATCATTGCATCACACCCATAGACCAAACTGAACGGGGTCTCGTGGGTTCCTGACTGCTCGGTGGTGTGGTATGCCCAGACTATACGGGGCACTTCCTCAGCCCAGCTTCCCTTGGCTTTTTCTAGCCTTCTCTTTAAACCTCTCAACAACACCCGATTAGCTGACTCCACCTGGCCATTTGTCTGAGGGTGCTCGACGGATGCAAACACTTGTTGAATTCCCACCCCTTTGCAAAGCTTCTTCAACAGGTGACTTGCAAACTGAGTCCCATTGTCCGACACCAGGCGCTTAGGCACTCCAAACCGGCACACGATGTTCTTCCACACGAAACCTTCGATCTTGTGTGCGGTGATCTGGGCCACTGGTTCTGCTTCGATCCACTTGGTGAAATATTCAATTGCCACCACCAAGTACTTCATCTGCCTGATCGCCAGCGGGAAAGGTCCCAGGATGTCGATTCCCCACGTATGAAACGGCCAAGGGCTGTAAATCGACTTCAACTCCTCGGGAGGCGCCTTGCGCCAATCGGCGTGTTGTTGGCACTGTTTGCAACACTGCGCATACTTCTGGCAGTCTTCTCTCATCGTTGGCCAGTAGTAGCCTGCACGGAGAGTCCTTGCGGCCAGAGCTTGACCCCCGACGTGGCTTCCGCATATACCTTCGTGGAGCTCCGCCATGATTCTCGTGCACTTCTCGCCATGTATACATTCCAGGAGCGGGTGAGTGAACCCAAACCTGTACAGATCGCCATCAATCAGGGTGTACTTGCTAGAATTCTTCTTTACCTTCCTAGCCTCAGTCGTATCCAGTGGGAGAAGGCCATCTGCCAGGCACCGCTTGTACTGGGTTATCCACGTGTCTGGCTCATGGGTAGCGCAGACCTGCATCACGCTCACCTTCTCTCCCCGACATGCTCTGATTCTCGGCGATCTCAGAGTTTCTTGCGTCAGGGACTTATGGCTTCTTGCTGCTTTCTCCGTCGATTTGCTTATCTGAACGACCAGGTGATCTGCCACAAAGGCTCTCGGCGTCTTCAGAGTTTCTTGGATCACCGTCCTCTGCCTACCCCCTTGCCTGAACTGGCGAGCTTAGCTAGCAAGTCAGCTCGGGCATTCTGCTCTCTGGGCACATGCACTACTTCGAAGGAGGCAAAGGAACTCTTCAACTCCTGCACATATTCCAGATAGGCCGCCATTTGCGGATCTTTAGCCTGGAACTCGCCTGTTACTTGCCCTGTGACTAGCAGCGAGTCACTCTTAGCCATCAGCACCCTAGCTCCCATCTCCTTGGCCAGCAAAATTCCGGCGATCAGCGACTCATACTCTGCTTGATTGTTACTGGCTTTGAAGGCAAATCTCAAAGATTGCTCGATCAGCACGCCATTGGGCCCTTCTAAAATGACTCCAGCGCCGCTACCCTGCTGGTTCGACGATCCATCCACCGAGAGTACCCAACGGAAACCGTCCCCTTCAACTCGTGTCGCCTCAGACGAGAGCTCGACCACGAAATCTGCAAAGATTTGCCCCTTGATCGGGCCTCGGGGCTCATACTTGATGTCAAACTCTGATAGCTCCACTGCCCATTTCACCATCCTTCCCGCAACGTCGAGCTTCTTCAAAACTTTCTGGATGGGCAGGTCAGTCATCACCAGTATGGTGAAGCTATGGAAATAGTGGCGCAACCTCCTCGCCGAAAACACCACAGCCAGCGCAGCCTTCTCCAGGGCCTGATATCTCGTTTCGGGGCCCTGCAACACCTTACTAACAAAATAAATAGGCTTCTGAGCCTGATCTTGATCCTGGGCGAGCACCGCACTCACCGCCCTCTCAGTTACATCAAAATACAACCTGAGAGGGGTTCCCACCAGCGGTTTGCACAGAACCGGCGGGCTCGCCAGATACTCCTTCAGCTTGACCTCTTTCACCGTAGCTGGGCTCCTCATCGCCAAGATGGCGGCACACTTGTCGGGGTTGGCCTCTATGCCTCTTTCAGTCAAGAGAAAACCCAAAAACTTTCCAGCCTCCACGCCGAAAATGCATTTCTCTGGATTAAGCTTTAACCTGAACTTGGCGATCGTCGTGAACAATTCTTCCAAGTCTGCAACGTGCTTGCTTTTTTCCGGCGAGGTCACGACCATGTCATCGACATACGCTTGCACGTTCCTTCCCAGCATTGGTGCAAGTACTCGATCCATCAACCTCTGGTACGTGGCCCCTGCGTTCTTCAGTCCAAACGGCATCACCTTGTAGCAGTAGCACGACCTCTCCGTCATGAAGGCTGTCTTCTCTTCATCCATGGGATGCATCTTAATCTGATTATACCCCGAGAAGGCATCCAGGAAGCTCAACAGCTTACACCCTGCAGCACTATCCACCAGGGCGTCTATGCTTGGTAAAGGATACGAATCCTTTGGGCAAGCTTTGTTCAGGTCAGTGAAATCGACGCACATGCGCCATTTCCCATTACTCTTCTTCACCAGCACGACATTTGCCAGCCATTCAGGGTACTGAACCTCCCTGATGTGGCCCGCAGCCCTTGGCCGTTTCATACATGGGGAATCGACATCCTGGGACCATTCCCGCTGGCGATCAGGCAGATGAAGTACTTGGTGGTGGCGATTGAGTATTTCACCAAGTGGATCGAAGTAGAACCAGTGGCCCAGATCACCGCACACAAGATCGAAGGCTTCGTATGGAAGAACATTGTGTGACGGTTTGGTGTGCCCAAGCGCCTGGTGTCGGACAATGGGACTCAGTTTGCAAGCCACCTGTTGAAGAAGCTGTGCGAAGGGGTGGGAATTCAACAAGTGTTTGCATCCGTTGAGCACCCTCAGACAAATGGCCAAGTAGAGTCAGCTAATCGGGTGTTGCTGAGAGGTTTGAAGAGAAGGCTAGAGAAAGCCAAAGGAAGCTGGGCTGAGGAGGTACCCCGTATAGTCTGGGCGTACCACACCACCGAGCAGTCAGGAACCCATGAGACCCCGTTCAGCTTGGTCTATGGATGTGACGCAATGATTCCAGTGGAGATCCAGGAGAGCTCGCCGAGATTCCAGAACTTCGTAGAGGAAGACTCGAATGAGGAGAGAAGGTTGAACCTGGATCTACTGGATGAAGTCAGGGAAGAAGCGAGGTTAAAAGCTGAGGCGGTGAAGAGAAGGATTGAACGAAGATATAACTCGAAGGTGATGCCGAGACAGTTCAGAGAAGGCGACCTGGTGATGAGGAAAGCCCACCAGTACGAGATGGAGAATAAGCTGTCGCCCAAGTGGACAGGACCGTTCAGAATAACCGAGGTGCTCGGGAACGGCGCCTACCGCTTAGAGACATTGGAAGGAGGGGCGATTCCTCGCACTTGGAACGCCACGCACCTCAAGTTATATTACAGTTAAGAACTTTGTAAGTAAAGACAAACACGAAGTTATATTACAATGTCTCTGTTAAAACAGTTTGAAGGGGGCACTCTTTTTTCCCTAAGGAGGGTTTTTAACGAGGCCACCCAATAAAGAGAAGTTTTCAAAGTTTAAGTTGTTTTAGATTGCATGCTTGTTGTTTTCAGAAAGTTTTGAAGAAAGACCTTGTCACTTATATGTGACTTAAGGCAAGTAAAGATATATTGCATGCTTTCTAAAAAGTTTTAAGTCCTCATCGTCTTTCGGCGATCGGAGGCACCAGTTTAAGTTAAAGTCCTCATCGTCTTTCGGCGATCGGAGGCATCAGCTAAAGTTAAAGTCCTCATCGTCTTTCGGCGATCGGAGGCACGAGTTAAAAGACCTCAACGCCCTCGCGCGTTCTGAGGCGAGATAAAGACCTCCTCGCCGTCGAGCGAGTGCAGGCGAGGAAGAGTAAAAAGTCCTCAGTGTTTCTGGGGGCGAGAAGATGTAACCCTTGGGGCAATGTAGAGGCACCAGTAAAAAGTCCTCAGTGTTTCTGGGGGCGAGAAGATGTAACCCCTGGGGCAATGTAGAGGCACCAGTAAAAAGTCCTCAGTGTTTCTGGGGGCGAGAAGATGTAACCCCTGGGGCAATGTAGAGGCAAGTTAAAGACCTTCTCGCCTATTTGCGAGTTCAGGCAAGATAAAATCCTTCTCGTCTCGAACGAGTTCAGGTATGGTGTAAAGGGTGGAAGAAGTTTGGAGGATGGCTAAGGTAGGTTCGAAGAGAACGCCTAGCCACCCGGTCTCTTGTTCTGAAGCTCAAGGAGGTAGAGAAGGATCCGAAAGGCGCCTCTGCCCCCAGATAAAGGAACAATGGCCAAGGTATGAAGCCAGAAAGAAGCTGATATCGCCAAGAGTCTTTGGCGACCAGGAAAAGTTCAAGCAATGGCGAGAAGTTAAGACCCGTTTTGACAAGGCAGATCGGGTGAAGCGATATCTTAAGCCATTAGTTAAGTTAAAGTTCGTTGTTTGAAGGGTGATTCTGCGCTAAGGTTCATTGCCTTGAGATTACAAGTTGTTAAAGTGATTGTTATTTGAAATCGAAGTGGTTCGAAGCAGTTAAGTATGTGATCGCGCTTACGAAATCGCTAAGTTAATTTCTTGAAGCAAATTGTGCAATGAAAGTTAAAGCAGCCAAAGAAGTTATAAGAAGAAATACAAGGACTTTGTCATTTAAGTGAGTATCAGATTCAAGGCACATATACAAAAAAAAAGAAAAAAGAAGTTCATTACAATTATGTGCAAAGGGAAAGCATAAAGGTAGTGGATGGAGGGAATCGATCAGTCTTCAGCGGGAACAACCTTCCCATCCACCACCTCGTTGTTGAGGGACACCATTGTAAGATCTAGATCGGGGAACAAGCAGGCAAACTGTTCCCGTGCGGCCTCGAATCCAGCAGCAAGAATTTGGGCAGAACTCAGATTAAGCTCTTCGATCTGTTTCTTAAGTTCTTCAGTTTGTTTCTTCAGCCCCTCGTTCTGCTGCTCCAGCTCTTCAGCTTGCTTCTTAAGTTTTTCGATGGTTTCCTGAGCTTGAAGAAGGTCTTCAGCAACCTTCTTGGATTCTGCCTGCACCTGGCCCAGTTCAACAGCAATCTTCCCTTTTTCTTTGTTGGCTTCAGCAAGCTTAGCCATGGTGTCGTCCCTCTCCTTCTCCACCTGTCCCAGGAAGACCTCCCGATCGGCTGACCTTTGTTCCAGTTTTTGCACCTTGGCGGCGTCAATTTTAATCAAGGCCTCCAGGTCAGCCACTTTGACGCGATAAGGCACCAGCTTGCTCTCTAGCTCGATCTTCTCTTGAGCCAAGAGCTGTACCTTATGGCGGAGATCGGTGGCCTCCTTGGGCGCCACCCGGAGCTCGGTGCTCATTGCATCTTCTACTCGGGAGTGTTCAATCTCGACGAGTGTAAGATTGCAGGATAACTTCTCCGCCTCAATCCTTATAGTGCTATTCTAAGTTCGAAGGGCGTAGAGGTCATCCTGGAGCTTCCTGGTGGAGCTCTCCACAGCTTTAGATATAATGGTGGGGAAATCCTCCGCCATCATCTTTAGTTTCGCTAAGAAAGGCTCCCACATCCTCGTGACCTCAAGGGAGAGGTTTGCTTGTGGAGGCACCGGGTGGGCTCGTTGTTGGTTTTCGCCGCCACCTTCTTGAATTGGTTGTTCAGCGGGTGCTTCTTGGCGTGGTGGCGACGTCGGGGATTCAGTGATAAGAATTGGAGAGTGGTGAGCACCTTCATCCCCGATTGGTGCGACGTTTGCGGTGGAGGCGTTTGAAGGAGGACCCCCTCCAGCTGATATGTAAGGCGTGGAGGCGCTCGGGGGGTTCTCCAAGAAGTTGGCTTCGGCGCCCTCAACCACAGGAGGCGCAGATGCCAAAGGGATTGCTTGGACTAGAGAGGCGGGAGCTGGTGGAAGAGGCAATGTTGGAGGCAGGGCAGGTGTAGATGGTGGTGTTGATGTTGGAAGAGGGGGTGGAGCAGATGGTGAAGAAGGTGCCACCCTCTTCCTCTTCGTGACGAGGCCATCTTCAGTTGCCTCGTCGTCTTCCTCTTCCTCCTCATGGACTACTTGGGGGGCTTTCCTCTTTGGTTTCCTGAGGACAAGCTTTTTGCGTTGGTTGGCGGGTTGGACATCGGGGGGAGTTGGGCCTTTGGGTGGCGATCTGCCCTGAGCAGCGGCGATCTCCACCACAGAGTTTGGCACGGTTTGGGAACCCGATGCCAACCCGTGGGTTCGGGCGAGCGCCCTCAGTTCAGCGAGCTTCCCCTGGCCCAACATATGATCTGCATAAAGCAAAAATGCATGGGCTAGCTCAGAGAGAAAATAAATGCATAAGGCAGTAAGTAGCAAAGCAGATAAATGGTGCAGAGAAATAAAACCAAAGTCTTGCGCACAACGCACAATACGCCCAGAAACAGTTAACAGAGGTAATATCAAAAATAAAACTTAGACATTGAGGTGAGTTCTAACCTATGCGGATTTCAAGTTGATCTTCGAAGAACTCGAAGCAGATGAGCGTGGTGGTGAGGAAGGTGATGTTGGCATCTGCCACACTCTTCCAGAAGAAGCAGAGGTCCCTGTCCAAGGCACCCATGCTATCAGGACTCCTTGGCCTCCTGAAGCTGCTTTTGGACTCTTTGTTCCCCTTGTTTACCCAATACAAGGGGAAACCGTCGAGCAAAGAAGCGTCCTTGTCATTGGGGCGCACCTGGACGAACTTGCCTTTCCAGTCTTTGTAGGATTGCTGGAAGATAGAGAGGATCGACCTCCCAGCAATCCCGTTCAAGCTTACCCACAGGCGATCTCCTGGGTGCTTGGCTTCGAAAAGAAATAGGAAAACGTCCACTGACGCTGGCAGCCCCAAGTGGTCGCACATTATTTGGAAAGCCCGTACGAACGCCCAGCTGTTGGGATGGAGCTGGGCGGCGGCGATATCGAGCTCGGTGAGAAGCTCCCTTTCAAAACGGGTGAAGGGAAACCTAAGTTTCACCTTCTTGAACGGGGTGGTGTAGACGAAGCAGAACAACCCGCCGTTGTTCCCCTTGTCGTCGGCGCACACGGGCAGGTCGGGGGGGGCAAGGTAGCACCGTCATTCTGTCGTCATGCTCCTTGTGAAACGATTGGTGAGGCTCATCCCCTTTCGTCAGTCGAAGAACCGCCCCAGCAGAGTTTACTGAGGAGGTTTCCTTCAGCAAGGTCGAGGTGGCCCATGGGTATAGTTTTTTGAAATCTGGAGAAGGCACGGAGGCTCCTCCGGCGACGGGTGGAGTGGCCTGAGCCAAGTTGGGGCGGGAGGGTGCAGGCCTCTCAGCCTGAGAAGAAGAAGCACCGCGTGCTCGCGGTGGTTGTGTGCTTGTGAGGAGGGGTTTCGTGATGAAGGAGGAGGATTTGGGGTGATCTTTGAGCGAGTCATTGCGGAAGCTGCAAAGGAAGAAGAAAAGAAAAGGTGATCAGGACTCGCAGAGGCTGACTCGATCATAAACGAAGGGTGAAAAAATGAACGAACGAAGGTTCGTTGTAACGAAGACGAAGCCCTATGTTACGAAGAAGGAGAAATAGAAAAACAACCCACAACGTATGCACCAGACAGTTAAAGGATGATGCGAATCGGTTAAAATGCAGGAAAACCCAGCAGAAGAAGGAAAGGAAGTACCTTTTTATGATCAGAAGAGTGATGAAGGAAGTTGGTGATTCAGGAGGTTGAAGAACGTTGAGAGCTTTTTGCAGAAGAGAGTTGGAGTGTCTGAGAATACGAAGAAAGTGATGGAACAGTGGAGCGAAATGGGTTTAAGGGTTTTTCGAAATGGGTTTGGGAAGCGCAAACGTTAACTAAAGATAACCGTTGATGAAGCCACGTGTCGAACGATGGGTGAGGTGTTTGGTGGAGCGTCAGAGAAGCAGAAAGTACAACCGCTTGGAATTCTGCGCCAGTGCCACGTAGATCGGTATTGACGTGACTCTTTTAGTCTTTTCGCTGGACAAGTCTTCGCTTAAGACTGGGGGGCTTGTGTACCGCCCTAGTAGTCGGAAGTGATGACGTGGCATCAAGCTACAGTATAGGCGTGTTGACAAGACGCCAGGTTGGCAGAAGTGAAGGAAGTCGGGGGGCTCGTGTAGTCGCCAGTTATGAAGTTGGCGTGCTCCGATCTTCAGCATACCAGAACCGGCGATCACCGGGTAAAAGATGAAGTCGCCAGTTGTAAACTCAGGCGACCAAGTGATTGGAGATCACCGGAGTAAGCACATCGCCGAAGATGAAGGCGGTGCAGATCATGAAGGCGGCCGGCGAGACCACAGGGAAGGTGTACGAAGGCACCCTAGCTCGCCAATCCCAGTAGAGATCGCGCTCCAAGTTAGCTATGCACTGGGCAGTACCATGCATAAGTAACTTAGCCAAGAGAGAGTCAGAAGCAGCGCCCAAGTCAAGGAGGCTCCAGATGATGGCACGTGTACGACTGGATGCGAGCCACGTGTCCAGGTGCGTAACTGCCAGGAGAGAGAAAGTGACCAGGTATAAAAGGGTTTCCCAACGAACTTCTGAGGTACGCACGTTCAGATTGTATTCTTTACGCTTGCGAGTTCTTGAGCATACTGTGAGAGAGAATTGGTTCACGGTTCCTTGAGAGTTCTTGAGTGTTACTCTTGAAGTATTTGGTGGTTCAGTCACTGACTTGGGCGTTGGAGTGCGATCGGCCGCAGCGGCGCTGCTCTGTTCTTTTGCAGGTTCTTGAGGTGGATCGTGACGAAGGACGGAGGCGGAAGCGGTGCACACGTCGATCCAAGTTTGACGAGGCAAGTTCCAACGTTCTGGTCAACAGGCAGGATCAAAGTCTATGTAGATCAACCACCGGGCTTTGAAGATCACAAGTATCCCAACCACGTCTTCAAGTTGAAGAAAGCTTTGTATGGACTGAAACAAGCTCCAAGGCAGTGGTATGAGAGGCTTAGCAACTTTCTGCTATCTCATGGTTATGAAAGAGGAATGGTAGACAAGACTCTCTTCATCAAGAAGTCAAACGCAGAAATAATTCTTGTGCAAATCTATGTTGATGATATCATCTTTGGTGCTACACAAGATAGCTTGTGTGAAGAATTTGTGGCTGCAATGAAAGGTGAGTTTTAAATGTCTATGATGGGAGAACTATGTTTCTTACTTGGATTGCAAGTTAAGCAAACAAAGGATGGGATCTTCTTAAGTCAATCAAAGTATTGCAAGGAGATTCTCAAGAAATTTGAAATGGAGAATTGCAAAGAAGCAAGCACTTCAATGCCATCAAGCTGTTACATGGATGTTGATTCTGCTGGAAAGAGTATAGATCAAACAAAATATAGAGGTTTGATTGGATCTTTGCTATTGTACCGACCAGGTCACCGGGTGTGATGACGTGTGATGACGTGCTCAGCAGGACACGTGGACAAGAGAAAGAGGGATGGTTCAGAAGTGTACATGGTTGCCGTTTGGAGAAGTGGCGTTCTGCGGTGCACATAATTGGTTGTCGCCGCAAGAAGCACATCGCCGGTTGTCGCCAGGTTGGTGTCGTCGCCGTGTTAGATAACGGAAGATCAGGTGGTCTGACATCGTCGGATTTCCCAGGAGGTCAGTTGGAGCTGTTGGGGGTTCAGGCGAGGAAGTTCAAGTGTGTAAGTTCAGTCAAGATGACTGTTACGCCAGCATGAGGCGTGAAGGTTAAATGAGTTGGAGTAAACAGCTTGCTCCTTGACGACGGGATTCCCAGAGTGGACATTCGTCGATGGCGAGTTCCTCTCAGTTAGAACATGCAAGGCGTGGCAAAGAGGAAGGTGGCACCTGCGACAAGCGATATCACACAGATGGTGTACTTTGTTGCATCCGATACTCACCTTGTCAGGTGGCGTTCTAGAGCGTGTTACGTGCTAGGTTGCACCTTGAATAGGAGACTTGGTCGCGTAACTGCATGCTACATAGAAATGGTCCTCAAGTTACCCCAACCCAGATGACGACACGTGTAGGGTTGGATGCTACCTATTACCCCAACCCAGATAATGACATGTGTAGGGTTGGATGCTACGCTCAAGTTATCCTAGCTCAGATGATGACACGTGTAGGGTTGGATGCTACCTGTTACCCCAACCCAGATGATGACACGTGCAGGGTTGGATGCGAGCCACGCGTCCAAAGTATAACGGCCTGGAGAGAGAAAAAACCTAGCTATAAAGGTAAACTTAACAGAATTTGCAGAGGTACGTTTTCATTACGGCTCATTGCTAGGGTTGTGTGCACTTTAGTACGGTTCTACAAAGTATATTTTTCTCTGAGTTTTGGGTGTTCGTGTCACTGACTTGAGCGTCGGAGCGCCACTGGCCGCAGAGGCGCCACCTTGTGTTTTTCAGGTTCCCAGAGAGGCTATTTGTGGTGTGGACATGAAGGGCACGTGGCGTGAAGATGGTGAGGAAGATCGTGACGAGGCAACGCTCTTGCGCTAGGTCAACCGGCAGGAACATCTGGCGCCCACCGTGGGGCCGTATAAAAGGTGATTCCCAACCGCAGTTTGAGTCTACTGAAGTTTTGGTGTTTTCTGTCCAACCGCTTGCTGTCGCAGTCGGTTTTCGAAGTTCTCACCGTTCATTTGGAGTTTCTTTGAGTTGTTGAGTTTGCTGGGAAAGGATGAGGACAACGCGGTCTAGTTCAGTCGCGCCGTCAACAGATGAGGATGTTGTGTCTATGACGCAGGTCATGGACATGATGAGGACGCTGCAGGAGAACGTGGCTGCATCACGTTCTGAACAGAAGAGGATGCACGAGGCGCTGGTGGCCTCGCAAGTTAGGAATGAGGAGCTCAACAGGGTCAACGAAGAGCTGCGTAAAGCTCTTCAAGAGCGGGAGGAGCGTGCGGTCGAGGACAGATCTGCACCCAAGAAGGAAATGTTTGTACATGCCTTCAAGAAGGGTGTGTTGCCCGGACCCTTTAGTGAGTCGCTTATCAGGAGTCACCCCGCCACGTTTGCTGAAATCCGGCGACGTGTCGTGGCTCACATCGCCGCTGAAAGCGAAGTCTCCGAGAAAAGGGGAAACGTGGCCCAAGCTAAGCCGCGCGCCCAGACGAGGGTCCAGCCGCAGAGGGTAATGGAGGCAGCAGCGGGGAAGAGGGACCAAAGGATGCGTCATCCTTATGACCCTAAGAAGAATAAGGGGAAGGGGCCGGGGCGGCCCAGAGAGACTAATCGCCCACCAAGGTATGAGTTTGTGATGGGGTTGGCTGATCTGATCGTCATCCCGAATATTGCTGCCAGGCTCAAGGTGCCTGAGAAGACAACAGAAAAGGTTTTGGGTCCAATACCGGATGCGTGGTGTGAGTTCCACAAGAGCTTTGGCCACTCCATCAACTCGTGTTTGGCTTTGGGATACCAACTCGCCGAGTTGGTCAAGTGTGGATTCCTGAAAGATTACTTGCTGGAAAAGCAAGCGGGCCAATCAACAGGTTCCCAACCGGCGGGCAACGAAGGACGGCAAGGACACCGGTTGCCATTCACGGTGAGATCCACACCATAGCTGGTGGATTCTCGGGAGGAGGTTGCACTGCATCGCAGCGCAAGAAGTACGCAAGGTCGGTGATGTCGGTGGAAGTTTTCGAGGATCACTCGCCCGACGTGGACATCACATTCACCAAAGGAGACCTTAGGGACGTTGTGCCTCACGACAACGACCCTATTATGATCTCTCTTGTCACGGCGGGAAGGACCGTCCATCGGGTGTTGGTCGACCAAGGAAGCTCGGCAGATGTAATGTTTTGGCCGACTTTTGAAAAGTTACAATTGTCCCCCGACCAACTGAGGCCATATGGGGGCTGCTTGTACGGTTTCGTCGGCGATCAAGTGGAGGTCAGGGGGTATATTGAGTTAAGGACGACGTTCACAGATGGTTTGGCCTCACGAACAGAGAAGATCAGGTATCTTGTCGTGAACGCTCCATCGGCATACAACATACTGTTGGGAAGGCCAACGCTCAACAGGACAGGAGTTGTGCCTTCAACAAGGCACATGAAGGTCAAACTACCGTCTATGGAAGGTTTGATCATCACCATCTGTTCTGACCAAAAGGAGGCGAAGAAGTGCTATGAAAACAGCCTCAAGAACAAGAGATCTGTATGCCACGTAACCACAACGCCGCCCCCTGGCGTGGAGCCCGCACAGGATAACCGGCAAGTTGCGGATACGGTGTTGGAGGTGGCCCCCGAGGGCAATGTGCCGATGGAGGATATCGAGACGAGGTCCGAAGGCGCCGCCTGGGTGGAGGGAGAAAGAAGTTGCCCGGTGACCGCCAAGGAGACAGGTATCGCGAGGGCGGTGATCGCCAGCGAGAAGAAGCCTCAGCCGGTGGAGGAATGGCTTGAGAGGAAGATCAATGGCAAGACGTTCAAATTGGGAAAAGCCTTAGACAACGAGACACAAGACCAAATCGCCAAGGTGATAAGTAGACACCTTGACGCATTTGCTTGGTCCGCTTCAGACATGCCGGGAATCGACCCCGATTTTTTGTGCCATCGCTTAGCAATGGATCCCCAAGTCAGGCATGTCCGCCAAAGAAGAAGAAAGTTCAACGAGTAAAAGAGGCAGGCGATCAAGGACGAGACGCAGAAACTCCTTGCAGCAGGCCACATCAGGGAGGTCCAGTACCCAGAATGGCTCGCCAACGTCGTTCTGGTCAAGAAGAGTAGCGGGAAATGGCGGATGTGTGTTGACTTCACAGACTTGAATAAGGCTTGCCCAAAGGATTCTTATCCTTTGCCAAGTATAGACGCCCTGGTAGACAGTGCATCAGGGTGCAAGTTGCTCAGTTTTCTGGATGCCTTCTCAGGATATAACCAAATCAAAATGCACCCCATGGATGAAGAAAAGACCGCC
Organism: Phaseolus vulgaris; assembly: GCF_000499845.2. Classification (NCBI taxonomy): domain Eukaryota; kingdom Viridiplantae; phylum Streptophyta; class Magnoliopsida; order Fabales; family Fabaceae; genus Phaseolus; species Phaseolus vulgaris. The sequence goes on along the minus strand of NC_023752.2, from coordinate 31,166,155 downwards.
TTCATGACGGAAAGGTCATGCTATTGCTACAAGGTGATGCCCTTCGGGTTGAAGAATGCAGGGGCCACGTACCAAAGGCTAATGGACAAGGTGCTCGCCCCTATGCTCGGGAGAAATGTCCAGGTATATGTTGACGACATGGTCGTGACATCCCTGGAAAAGAGCGGGCACGTCGCTGATCTAGAAGAATTGTTCGTTACGATAGCCAGGTACAAGCTGAAACTGAATCCTGAGAAGTGTATTTTCGGCGTAGAGGCAGGGAAATTTCTGGGATTTCTCTTGTCGGAGAGGGGAATAGAGGCCAACCCCGAAAAATGTGCCGCCATTTTGGCGATGAGGAGCCCTGCCACTATGAAAGAGGTGCAGCAACTCACGGGGCGGATGGCCGCCCTGTGCCGATTCGTATCAACCAGTGGAGAGAAGGGCCACCCATACTTCCAGTGTTTGAAGAGGAATAACAGGTTTGTCTGGACGAAGGAGTGTGAAGAAGCCTTCATAAAGCTCAAAGAATACTTGGCGAGCCCACCAGTTCTATGCAAACCCCAAGCAGCAACGCTACTCAGGCTGTATTTTGCCATAACTGAGAGGGCAATAAGCGCGGTGCTCGTCCAGGATCAAGATCAGGTCCAGAAACCCATCTATTTTGTTAGCAAGGTGTTGCAAGGCCCATAAGTGAGGTATCAGGCCTTAGAAAAGGCGGCGCTAGCGGTTGTATTTTTGGCAAGGAGGTTGCGCCATTACTTCCAGAGCTTTACGGTGTTGGTAATGACTGACTTACCCATCCAGAAGGTTCTGAAGAAACCGGATGTGGCTGGGAGGATGGTGAAGTGGGCGGTGGAACTGTCAGAATTTGACATCGAATATGAGCCCCGGGGACCGATCAAGGGGCAAATCTTCGCCGATTTTGTGGTCGAGCTGTCTTCCGGAACAGCGCAAAACGCCAAGGATGACTTTCGTTGGGTGCTCTCGGTGGATGGGTCGTCTAACCAGCTTGGTAGCGGGGCTGGGGTTATTTTGGAGGGACCCAACGGGGTGTTGATAGAGCAATCCCTGAGGTTCGCTTTTAAAGCAAGCAACAAACAAGCAGAGTATGAGGCTTTGATCGCCGGTATTCTGCTGGCAAAGGAGATGGGGGCAAAGGTGCTGATGGCCAAAAGTGATTCGTTGTTGGTCACTGGGCAGGTAACTGGTGAGTTCCAAGCCAAAGATCTGCAGATGGCAGCCTACCTGAAGTACGTGCAAGAGTTAAGGAGATCCTCTGTTTTGTTCGAAGTGGTGCACGTGCCAAGAGAGCAGAATGCCCGAGCTAACTTGCTAGCCAAGCTCGCCAGTTCGGGCAAAGGGGGCAGACAGAGGACTGTTATTCAAGAAACCTTGAAAACACCTCGAGCATTCGTAGCAGATCACCAGGTTCTTCATGTTTGCAGGTCAGCGGAAAGGACGGCGAGGGGCCATAGATCCCTAGCGCAGGAAACTTTGAGGACGCCGAGGATCAGAGCGCGCCCAGCGAAAGAGGTAAGAACGATGCAAGTTTGCGCTATCCACGAGCCAGATACGTGGATAACGCCATACCAGCGCTACTTGGCAGATGGCGTGCTCCCAATGTACAGGTTCGGATTTACACACCCTCTTCTTGTATGTGTACACGGAGAGAAGTGCACGAGAATTATGGCCGAGCTCCATGAAGGGATTTGTGGGAGCCACATCGGGGGTCGAGCTCTGGCAACAAGGACTGTCCGTGCAGGTTATTACTGGCCCACAATGAGGGAAGATTGCAAGAGATATGCCCAGCACTGCAAGCAATGCCAGCAGTACGCCGATTGGCACAAGGCGCCCCCAGAAGAGTTGAAGTCAATCTACAGCCCCTGGCCGTTCCACACGTGGGGAATCGACATTCTGAGACCTTTCCCGTTGGCGATCAGGCAAATGAAGTATTTGGTCGTGGCGATCGAGTACTTCACGAAATGGATTGAGGCAGAACCAGTAGCCCAGATCACCGCGCACAAAATCCAGAGTTTCGTGTGGAAGAATATTGTGTGCCGTTTTGGCGTGCCCAAGCGTCTAGTATCGGACAACAGGACTCAGTTCGCAAGCCACCTGTGGAAGAAGTTGTGCGAGGACATCGGGACACAACAGGTGTTTGCTTCCGTGGAACACCCGTAAACGAATGGGCAAGTGGAGTCCGCTAATCGGGTTCTGCTGAGAGGCTTGAAGAGGAGGTTGGAAAAGGCCAAGGGGTCTTGGGCCGAGGAGGTTCCCCGCATAGTGTGGGCATATCATACCACTGAGCAATCGGGAACCCATGAAACCCCGTTTAGCTTGGTGTATGGATGCGAAGCGATGATTCCAGTCGAAATCCAGGAGAGCTCGCCGAGATTCCAGAACTTTGTGGCGGAAGACTCGAACGAAGAAAGGAGAATGAACTTGGATTTGCTGGATGAGGTCAGGGAGGAAGCACGGGTGAAGGCTGAAGCAGTAAAGAGAAGAGTTGAGCGTAAGTACAACTCCAAGATAAAGCCGAGGCAGTTCAGAGATGGCGACCTGGTGATGAGGAAGGCCCACCAGTATGAGATGGAGAACAAATTGTCACCCAAGTGGACAGGACCATTCAGAATAACCGAAGCACTCGGGAACGGCGCTTACCGCTTGGAGACACTGGAAGGAGGGGCGATTCCTCGCACTTGAAATGCTACCCATCTCAAGTTTTACTACAGTTAAGGCATTGTAAGTAGCAATTAACTCGAACAATTTAAGATGTATCAGTTTAAACAATTTTTCAAGGGGGCACTCTTTTTTCCCTAAGGAGGGTTTTTAATGAGGCCACCCAATAAAGAAGGTTTCGAAGTTTATCGAAGTCTCCCAGTTATTAAGTTTGCATGCTGTTTGTTTTTCAAGCTTGTGGGGAGAGATTTTATTGCCCATGTGTAGTTTTAAACAATGGTAAATCCAAATCGCATGCATCCAGTACAAATTTTCAAAACATGAAGTTTTTAAACCCTCGTCGCCACCCGGCGATCGGAGGTGCAAGTTCAAGTTTTAAGTCCTCACCGTCACCCGGTGATCGGAGGCACAAGTATCAAATTTTCTGACCGCCACTAGGCGAGAAAAAGATCAAAAAGACCTCCTCGCCTCGAGCGAGTGTCGGCAAGAAAAGATTTAAAAGACCTTCTCGCCTTGAGCGAGTGTAGGCGAGAAAGAGATTTTAAAAGACCTCCTCGCCTCGAGCAAGTGTAGGCGAGAAAGAGATTTTAAAAAGACCTCCTCGCTTCGAGCGAGTGTAGGCGAGAAAAGAGTAAAAGCCCTCCTCGCACTGAGCAAGTACAAGCAAGAGCAGATCAAAAGACCTCTTTGCGTGAGCAAATTGAGGCAAGTTGAAAGCCCTCAACACACCCAAGGGGGGAGGAGATGTAACCCCTGGGCAAGTCGAGGCATCAGAAAAAGTCCTTCTCACCCTCGAGTGAGTTCAGGCAGAATGAAGCTGAAAAGTCAAGGGTGTTAATAATCTTAAGTATGGGAAAGGAGGGTTGGAGAAAAAACTCCTTTCCCTCGAGTGAAACACCAATATTGACCTAGTAAGACCAGTTAAATTAGAAGTTAAAGGGTGGTTGGAGGAGGTTTGCAGAGGACACCTCACCACCTAAATCATTGTTCTAAAACTCAGGGAGGTAGAGAAGGATCCGAAAGGCGGCTCTACCCCCATATGAGGGAACAATGATGTATGTTATCTCAGGGTAAAGACTCGGGGAAGGTAGGGAGAGATCCGAAAGACAGCTCTCCTTCCAGATGAGCAAAGATGAAGTCAGGAGGTGGTCCCGCAGGGGACGTTCTCAGTTAAAAGGAAGACGACGTCGCCAGAAGCCCATGGCTTGAGATCGAAATAGAAAGAGGATCGCACGGCGAGGGCCGCATCAGCGAAGTTCTGGGCGACAACGTAGAAATACGTTTGTTTCTTGGTAGATCGAGCGAGAGAGATTTCAGATACTAAGATCGACTTACGCCCTTTTTGCCGAGTAAGTAATTTCTCATTCAACGTTATTGTTACAAACTAACTTTTTGTTTAAGTTAAGGTGGTTTCTAGAGAATTAAGTACCAGTTCGTGCGAAGTACATTGGGTTGAATGAAATCAGCCATACCAGGTGATCGCACAACAGATAAAATTAGAAGTCATAAATATATACACATGTATATCAAATAGTTCGAGCAGAAGGAAAATTATTACATGCAAGTCAAGATCAAATACAAGAGTTTCAAAGGCAGTAAAGTAGAAGTAGCAGATGGGAGCGGCAGTTAAGTCGGTGGCATGATCTTGCCATCCACCACTTCATTGTACACCGAAAACTCCAAAAGGTCAAGATCGGGAAATTTACAGGCGAACTGCTCCAAAGCCGGAAGTAAGAACTTGGGCAGCCTCAAGCTGAAGGTCGTCGATCTTTGTCTTGAACCCGTTGTTCTCTTCGCGAACCTGGGTGACTTCAAGTTCAAGTTCGTCGAATTTCTTCTTGAATCCGCTGTTATCTTCACGAACTCGAGCAAGCTCGGTGGCCGTTTCGCTCAGCTCTTTGGTTGCCTTATCCTAATCTTGTTCGACTTTAGCCAGAAGAGTCTCCCTCTCAATCGACCTCTTCTCCAGGTTGGCCATCTTTTGGGCGTCGGTTTTCTTTGCCTCCTCCAACGTGGCAATTTTCTCTCTCAGAGGGACGATTCTGTTCTCCAACTCGACGGTGTCCTGAAGTTTGTCATGAAGCTTCTTGTGCAGTTCTTTATTGTCCTTGCGCACACTTTGAAGCTCGTCTTTGAGAGCGTTTTCGACCCGCGAGAACTCGAGGCCTTACATCATCATGTCGCATTTGATCTTCTCGGCTTTGGCTCTCGCGGTGCTCGCCACCTCCTGATGGATGCGACAATCGAGCTCAAGTTTCTCCAAGGAGCCCTTCAGCCCTTCGGCGACGATTTGAGGGAGGCACTCGTCGGCCATGGCGTGTAGGCGCACGTTGAAAGTTCTCAAGGCTTCTTGGAGGGAAGTTGGGAGGCCTGGTGTTGGAGGAGGAGGTGGGGGCTGGTGCTCACCACCACCCTTGCAAGGTTGGATGGCAGGGGGAGTCTCGAGGCGTGGTGATGAGGCGGGAAGTTCTTTGGCGGCTTGAGAAGAGGCTTGCGTATCGACAAGTTGTCCAGGCGCAGCTTCAGCGACTGAGGCGTTTGAAGCAAGAACATCCCCAGCGGACTCGAACAGCGTGGAGGCGTTGGGGGGGTTCTCGACGAAGTCTGGGACGGCGCTCTCAGTTGCTGGGGGCTCGATCGCAGCTCTCATCTTCCTCTTGCAGACTAGCCCATCCTCGGTGCTTTCGTCTGCCTCTTCGTCCGACACCACCCTGGGGGCTTTTCTCTTAGCCCTTTTGAGTGGTAGTTTCTTACGCTGGGGGGCTGGAAGAGCAGCGGCAGCGGGTGGGCCGACTGGCGGAGATTGGCCTTGGGCAGCTGCGATCTCTACAACAGAGTTCGGAACAGTCTGGGAGCCTGCCGCGAGATTGTGGAGTTTGGCTATAGAGCGTAGCTCAGCCATCCTATCCTTCCCCAGCATCATATCTGCATAAAGAGGCCAACAGTTACCAACCGGCACAAAGATTCGACAGTTAATAATGCATAGGCAGTTAACAATGCACAGGAAGATAAGCAGTGTATGACAATGCATGGGGAAAGTTAAAACCATACGCAAATCAGAAAGGCAACATCAAGTGAAGGCAGGGCGATGCAAGTGTAAACTAGGGAAACCCAAGGACTTAGGGACAAACCTATGTGAACATCCAGCTGGCCTTCGAGAAACTCGTAGGCGATGATGGATGAAGTAGGTAGAGTCACGTTGGAAGAGGCAACTCTTTTCCAGAAGTTGCACAAGTCCTTGTCGAGCTCCCCCATTTTTTCTGGCTCCCTGGCCTTCCTGAAGCTCGACTCTTTCTTTCCCTTGTTCACCCAGTACAAAGGAAACCCGTCGAGGAGGGAGGGGTCTCGGTCGTTGCAGCAAACACGAACGAACTTTCCCTTCCAGTCCTTATAAGATTGCTGGAAGATGGAAAGGATAGACCTCCCGACGACCCCGTTGAGGCTAACCCATAAACGATCGCCCGGGTTCTTAGCCTCGAACAGGTAGAGGAACACGTCCACTGAGGCCGAATGCCCCAAGTGTGCACATACGATTTGGTAGGCCCGGACGAACGCCCAGTTGTTGGGATGAAGCTAGGCGGGGGCTATATCCAGCTCGGTCAGGAGCTCCCTCTCGAAGTGGGTGAAGGGGAATCGGAGTTTCACTTTCTTGAACATGGTGGCGTAGATTAAGCAGAAGGGGCCGTCGTCGCTCCCCTGGTTATCAGTGCAGATAGGCTCACCAGGAGGACAAGGGTGCACAGATACTTTGTTATCAAGTTCCTTGCTGAAAGAAAGGTGAGTTTGGTCACCTTTCTTGAGACGGAGGATATAGCGTTCAGAGTTGATGGATGAAGTCTCACCCAGCAGGGTTGCGGAGGCCCACGGATATAATTGCTTGTAGTTGGGAAGGGGCCTCACAGCTGCGCTGGTGTGAGGTGGGTTTGGCTGCGCTTGGTTGGATTGAGAAGGCGCGGGTCTCAAGACCGGGCTCGAAGGGACGTTGGGGTCCTTTGGGGGGTCGCGGGAGGAGGAGGGGTTTGCCCTACGGGTGTTCGCCGGAGGGTTGCGAGGAGATGGAGGAGGGTTTGGTGTAATTTTTGAGCGAGCCATCGAAGAAGCTGCAAGAAGACGAAAAGGGAAGATATGAGAGTTTGTAAGCGAAGAGACTCAACAGAAGGGAAGGAGATAGAAGAAAAAGGGGGGCTCGCAGAGAAAAGGTCCAGAAACCCTAAACGCAGAAAAGAAAAAGCAAAAACAGAGAAAACATCCCACAACGTATGCTCCAGACAGTTAATGGATGATGCAAACCGATTGAAATGCAACAAATGTCAGTAGAAGTGATAAAAAAGTTACCTTTAGATTATCAGAAGAGCGTTCAGAAAGATGGTGATTAAGGGGACGAAGCGTTCGCCGGAGTATTTTCTCTGGAGTACTCAGGGGGTTGGAGTGAAGAAGAAGATAATGAAACAGTGAAGTGGCGCGAAGGTTTTAAGAATTTCAAACGTTGCGAGAAGCGCAAACGGCAATGAGTAATGGTCGTTGATGCGTCCAAGTGTCGCGCGATCGAGGGGGTTGGTGAAATGTCAAATCAGTGAACAGTATGAGCGCCAACGCGCGGTGCCACGTAGGTCGCCGAAATTTCGACTCTTTAGTCTTTTCGCTGATCAAATCACAGCTTAAAACTGGGGGGCTTGTGTACCGACCAGGTCACCGGGTGTGATGACGTGCTCAGCAGGACACGTGGACAAGAGAAAGAGGGATGGTTCAGAAGTGTACATGGTCATCGTTTGGAGAAGTGGCGTTCTGCGGTGCACATGATTGGTTGTCGCCGAAAGAAGCACATCGCCGGTTGTCGCCAGGTTGGTGTCGTCGCCGTGTTAGATAACGGAAGATCAGGTGGTCTGACATCGCCGGATTTCCCAGGAGGTCAGTTGGAGCTGTTGGGGGTTCAGGCGAGGAAGTTCAAGTGTGTAAGTTCAGTCAAGATCATTGTTACGCCAGCATAAGGCATGAAGGTTAAATGAGTTGGAGTAAACAGCTTGCTCCTCGACGACGGGATTCCCAGAGTGGACATTCGTCGATGGCGAGTTCCTCTCAGTTAGAACATGCATGGCGTGGCAAAGAGGAAGGTGGCACCTGCGACAAGCGATATCACACAGATGGTGTACTTTGTTGCATCCGATACTCGCCTTGTCAAGTGGCGTTCTAGAGCGTGTTACGTGCTAGGTTGCACCTTGAAATTTATTGGTTCTTGTATATCTTTGTCTGATACTGCATAAAATGTTAAAAATCTCTAATATGAAAGTATTTTTTGCTGCTGCTGATAGAAACAATTGATTGTTGTGTAAACAATCGATTGTTTATCATGCCTTATGCTTAGAATATGTAAAAATCTAAATTTCTGCTGTAAGAAACATTGGGTAGTATAAATGTTATTTTTGCAGGAACTGCTTCAGATTCAATCAGAACAAACACAAGCACCAGGGATTTGTCTTCATCAAATAGGGGGAGATTGTTGAACCAAGTGGTGTTCAAGCTTTGAAGAATCCAAATCCTTTGAAGGATGTTGAAGCCTCTGTTGTGCTTGATGTTGCTGTGCTGGTTTAAGCTTTGTTCTAGGGTAGTTTATATGTTGTAATCCACCCTATGATTAAATCTAAAGCATTAGCATTCTCAATCTTTGTGAAAACGAAATGATTTCAAACTAAGTAAAAACAACCAATTGTTTTGTCGAAACAACCGATTGTTTGTACTTAGGTGTTTTGAGAAAAAGTTTGAAAACTGTTTTGAACGGTTAAAACTGTTAAGTACCAAAACAACTGATTGATTCGAGGAAACAACCGATTGTTTGTTTTGGGACCATAACAGAAAAACTGTTTTCTTTGACTGAGCTTTAAATGATTTAACTGTTTATGCTCCAGTCATTAAATGCTTTGACCAATCTTTTAATGCAATTTAAGAGTTTGTTAAGATTTGATAACAAACTACATCTTTGAATATATTCAGAAAAACAGATTTAAGAATTAAGAATCTTTGACAAAGTTTTTCTAAGAGAGTTTTTCAAAGTGTTGAGATTGCTAAGTTTCTTGTGATTGATCAAAGTGCTGGAATATGATTCTGCTTGTATTGATTTCAGATTGTCTTTTGTAACAAGTGTAATCCTTGTACTCTGTTGAACAATTTCGTTTTTGTGTTTGCTGAGATTGGCTGTGTGTTCTTGAGGTGTTCAAGATCAACAATCTTAGTGTTGGCCAAGGAGAGTGTGTTTCTTGAGGTGTTCAAGGTCATTCTCTTGGTTGTTGTGTAAGTGATCAAGTGGTGATTGCTTAGTGGATATCATCAGGGTTTCTGAGAAGACTGGATGTAGCTCTGGATTTGGAGTGAACCAGTATAAACAACTGTGTACAATTTCTCTATCCCTATCTTTTTAAATTCAGTTTTGTCAATTAAAAACTGGTATAAACAACCGATTGTTTCGGTAAAACAACCGATTGTTTTTCCAGTATTGTGCTTTTGCTTTATGTTTTGAAAAACTGAATTCTTAATCAAGGTTTTCAAGAAGTATTTTTCATTCTAGGCTTAAAAGTTTACGAAAATCCTTCTTAAACAATTCACCCCCCCTCTCGTTTAAGGCCATATATTCTAACAATAACAACCAATTGATTCGAGGAAACAACCGATTGTTTGTTTTGGTACCATAACAGAAAAACTGTTTTATCTTTGACTGAGCTTTAAATGCTTTAAATGATTTAACTGCTTACGCTCCAGTCTTTAAATGCTTTGACCAATCATTAAATGTAATGAATAAGTTTGTTAAGATTTGATAACAAACAATATCTTTGAATAAATTCAGAAAAATAGATTTGAGTAACAAGTTTTTTGAATACAGATTTTGAGTTTTTCAAAGAGCTAAGATTGCTTAGAGTTTGTGATTGATCAAAGTGTGTGGAATAGGATTTTGGCTTGTATTGATTTCAGATTATCTTCTGTAACAAGTGTAATCCTTGTACTCTGTTAAACAAGTTTCATTTGTGTGTTTACTGAGATTTGATGTGTGTTCTTGAGGGGATCAAGATCAGAAATCTTAGTGTTGGTGTGTTGGCCAAGAGAAGTGTGTGTCTTGAGGGGATCAAGGTCACTTTCTTGGTTGTGGTGTAAGTGATCAAGGTGTGGTTGCTTAGTGGATTTCCTCAGTAGTTTCTGAGAAGACTGGATGTAGCTCTGGGTTTAGAGTGAACCAGTATAAACATATGTGTGCAATCTCTCTATCCTTAATCTCTTTAAATTCAGTTTTATTTTTGTTTGCTGGTATAAACAACCGATTGTTTTAGCGAAACAACCAATTGTTTTTCTAGTACTGCTGTTTTTGCTTGCTGCTTTGGCAAACTGGATTCCTTTTCAATTGTTTCTTGAGATAATTTCATTCTTGACTTAAAAGTTTGTGAAAACCCTCTTTAAACAATTCACTCCCCCCTCTAGTTTAAAGTCATCCATTCTAACAGTACGGGGGGCCTCCACCTTCAGGTCAATTTGACCAAGAGATGGAGGTCGTTGATGGCCCCTTGGTCTTTGCAGGTGACGGCTAGGTTGTTCAAGAGGCTGATCCTTCCACTGCGATCCTGAACGTCGAAGACTAGGGCGTCATCTTTGTATTTTTAATTTTTGTTTTGTTCCCTTGGGGTCGGGGTGTGGCCCCCACCTTTAATCTTTTTTAATGCAATTAGTCCGTTTAACTTTGAAAATTTTAGCGAGTGTTTCTCTTCGGTCGGCGTGTGTGTGTTGAGGTGGTTGGTATAAAACAAACCCAGTCGGTGTGTTAATAACGAACTAACTTTAACGGGCAAGCGGTCGACCTTTAACGAATTGAAAAACCTAGCTGATGCGTGTCATTATCGAACTAAACTTAACGAACTGGGTGGGTGGTCAGCCTTTGTAGTGAGACATTTCGATGGGTATTTATTTGTGCGAGTTAAATTATTCGTTCGGGGTGTCGGGAGGGTATTGCGTGTGAGGCTTCATCCTGGCCGAACCGTGGGTGGGGGGTTGGGGGCCCACGCCCGTGTTTGGGTATCAAGAGGGTATGCCCATTGAGGTTTCATCCTGTCCGAATCGTGGATGGGGCGTTGAGGGCCCCCGCCCGTGTTTAGGTATCGGGAGGGTATGCCAATTGAGGCTTCATCCTTGACTAACCATGGGTGGGGCATTGGGAGGGTATGTCGTGGGAGGCTTCGTCCTGGCCAACGTCTATATTTGGGCATCGGGAGGGTATGCCGGTTAGGGCTACATCATGGTCGAGTTGTGTGCATAATTTGCAGTCTGCACAGTTTGAAGTAAACGCCTCGTTAAAACCTCTCTGATCGATGGTGCTGCCGGGCGAGGAAAGAGTGCGTACATTTTATTCATGTTTAGCTTAAATAAAACTTGAGGTGCATGGCATTCCACGTCCTCGGTATAATTTTTCCTTATAGTTGTTCTAGGTGGTAAGCTCCCCCTTCTCCTACTTCTCGGATTCAGAATGGTCCTTCCCAGTTCGACGAGAACTTGCCGTCCGCCTTCCTAGCGTTGCTGCGCATTCTCTAGACGAGGTCGCCCTTGTGGAAACTATTGAATCAAGTGTGTTCAAGCTTTGAAGAATCCAAATCCTTTAAGTTTGATGGAAGGCTGGATGTGCTTGTTGTTCTTGAGTTGCTTTAGAATAGGATCTGGGGTAGATTATCTGTGTAAATCCACTCTTGATTGAATCCAAAGCTTAAGCATTTTCAAACTTTTTGAATTGAAAGTGTTTTTCAAACTAAGTGAAAAACAACTTGTTGTTTTGTCAAAACAACCGACTGTTTTACTCTTAGGTGTTTTGAGAAAGGTTGAAAACTGTTTTTTGGTGGTTGACTTGCTGTCAAACCAAAATAACCGACTGATTTGCACATTCAACCAATTGTTTGTTTTTAAATCATAACAGAAAACTGTTTTGAGTGTTGACTGAGCTTTAAATGATTTTCTAACTGAATGCGCTCTTGTTTGAAATGCTTTGACCATTCTTTAAAAGCTATAAATAGTTTGTTCAGTTTTTATAACAAACAACAACAGAGATTTAATCATAGAAAAACATATTTGAGTTTTTCATTGTTTTTGTTTTTCAAGAGTTAAAGATTGCTTTGAGATTGCTTTGATCAAGAGAGAGTGGAATAGGACTTCATATTGTATTGATGGACATGCCCGGGATCGATCTCGACTTCTTGTGCCATCATTTGGCGATGGACAACCAGGTCAGACCGGTACGACAGAGAAGAAGGAAATTCAACGAGGAGAGAAGGCAGGCGATCAGGGATGAAACACAAAAGCTCCTCGCTGCAGGCCATATCAGGGAAGTCCAGTACCCTGAGTGGCTAGCTAATGTCGTGCTGGTGAAGAAGAGCAATGGGAAATGGCGCATGTGCGTCGATTTCACCGATCTAAACAAGGCCTGCCCAAAGGATTCGTATCCTTTTCCGAGCATAGACGCCCTGGTTGACAGTGCCGCAGGGTGTAAGTTGCTGAGTTTTCTGGATGGGTACAACCAGATAAAGATGCATCCCATGGATGAAGAGAAGACTGCCTTCATGACCGAGAGATCGTGCTACTGCTACAAGGTGATGCCATTTGGGCTGAAGAATGCGGGGGCCATGTACCAGAGGTTGATGGATCGGGTACTTGCACCAATGTTGGGAAGGAACGTGCAAGCCTACGTAGATGACATGGTCGTGACCTCGCCAGAAAAGAGCAAGCACGTTGCGGACTTGGAGGAATTGTTTACTACGATCGCCAAGTTCAGGTTAAAGCTGAATCCCGAGAAGTGCATCTTTGGCGTTGAGGCGGGAAAGTTCTTGGGGTTCCTCTTGACGGAAAGAGGAATAGAAGCCAATCCTGATAAGTGTGCTGCCATCTTGGCGATGAGGAGCCCGGCTACCGTGAAGGAAGTGCAGCAGCTTACAGGTCCGATGGCCGCCCTGTCTCGCTTCGTGTCAGCCAGCGGAGAGAAGGGCCATCTGTATTTTCAGTGTTTAAGGCGGAACAACAAATTTGCCTGGACGAGGGAGTGTGAAGAAGCTTTCGTCAAGCTTAAAGAGTACCTGGCGAGCCCGCCGGTTTTGTGCAAACCGTTGGTGGGGACCCCTCACAGGTTGTATTTTGCTGTGACTGAGAGGGCAGTGAGTGCGGTGCTCGCCCAAGACCAAGATCAGGCCCAGAAGCCAATCTACTTTGTCAGCAAAGTGCTGCAAGGCCCCGAAGTGAGATATCAGGCCTTGGAGAAAGCTGCACTGGCAGTGGTTTTTTCGGTGAGAAGGCTACGCCACTACTTCCACAGCTTCACAATACTGGTGATGACCGACCTGCCCATCCAGAAGGTCCTGAAGAAGCCCGACGTCGCCGGGAGGATGGTGAAGTGGGCGGTGGAGCTGTCGGAGTTCGACATCAAATATGAGCCCCAAGGTCCGATTAAGGGGCAGATCTTCGCAGATTTCATGGTCGAGCTCTCGTCTGAAGCGACACGAGTTGAGGGGGATGACTTTCGTTGGGTGCTTTCAGTGGACGGATCGTCGAACCAGCAGGGTAGCGGTGTTGGGGTCATCTTGGAAGGGCCCAACGGCGTGCTGATTGAACAGTCCCTGAGGTTTGCCTTCAAAGCCAGCAACAACCAAGCAGAGTATGAGGCGTTGATCGTCGGAATCTTGCTGGCCAAGGAGATGGGAGCTAGGGTGTTGATGGCTAAGAGTGACTCGCTGTTGGTCACGGGACAAGTAACAGGCGAGTTCCAGGCTAAAGATCCACAAATGGCGGCTTACCTGGAGTATGTACAGGAATTGAAGAGTTCCTTTGTCTCCTTCGAAGTGGTGCATGTGCCCAGAGAGCAGAATGCCCGAGCTGACTTGCTAGCTAAGCTTGCCAGTTCCGGCAAGGGGGGTAGGCAGAGGACGGTGATTCAAGAAACCCTGAAGACGCCTAGAGCATTTGTGGCAGATCACCTGGTTCTTCAGATAAGCAAATCGACGGAGAAAGCGGCGAGGAGTCACAGGTCTTTGACTCAGGAGACCTTGAGGTCGCCCAGAATAAGAGCATGTCGAGGAGAGAAGGTGAACGTGGCACAGGTCTGCGCTACTCATGAGCCAGACACTTGGGTAACACAGTACAAGCGATGCCTGGCGGATGACCTTCTCCCGCTGGATCCGACGGAGGATAGGAAGATAAAGAAGAATTCTAGCAAGTTCTCAATGATTGATGGCGATCTGTATAGGTTTGGGTTCACACACCCACTCCTGGAATGTGTGCACGGAGAAAAATGTACAAGAATCATGGCTGAGCTCCATGAAGGGATCTGTGGAAGCCACGTTGGGGGTCGAGCTCTGGCCGCAAGGACTCTCCGTGCAGGTTACTACTGGCCAACGATGAGAGAAGACTGCAAGAAGTATGCGCTGTGTTGCAAGCAATGTCAGCAGCACGCCGATTGGCAGAAGGCGCCTCCCGAGGAGTTGAAGTCGATTTACAGCCCTTGGCCGTTACATACATGGGGAATCGACATTCTGGGACCCTTTCCATTGGCGATCAGGCAGATGAAGTACTTGGTGGTGGCGATTGAATATTTCACCAAGTGGATCGAAGCAGAGCCAGTGGCACAGATCACCGCGCACAAGATCGAGAGTTTTGTGTGGAAGAACATCGTGTGCCGGTTTGGTGTGCCCAAGCGCCTGGTGTCAGATAACGGAACTCAGTTTGCAAGTCACCTGTTGAAGAAGCTGTGCGAAGGGGTAGGAATTCAACAAGTATTTGCGTCCGTCGAGCACGCTCAAACGAATGGCCAAGTAGAGTCAGCCAATCGAGTATTGCTGAGAGGTTTGAAGAGAAGGCTAGAGAAAGCCAAAGGAAGTTGGGCTGAAGAGGTACCCCGTATAGTTTGGGCGTACCACACCACTGAGCAGTCAGGAACCCATGAGACCCCATTTAGCCTGGTCTATGGATGCGACGCGATGATTCCAGTGGAAATTCAAGAGAGCTCGCCGAGATTCCAGAACTTTGTAGCAGAAGACTCGAATGAGGAAAGAAGGCTGAATCTAGATTTGCTGGATGAGGTCAGGGAGGAGGCGAGAGTGAAGGCTGAGGCGGTGAAAAGAAGGATCGAACGAAGGTATAACTCGAAGGTGATGCCAAGGCAGTTCAGAGAAGGCGACCTGGTGATGAGGAAGGCCCACCAGTACGAGATGGAGAACAAGCTATCGCCTAAGTGGACGGGACCGTTCAGGATAACCGAGGCGCTCGGGAACGGCGCCTACCGCTTAGAAACGTTGGAAGGAGGGGCGATTCCTCGCACTTGGAACGCCACGCACCTCAAGTTATATTACAGTTAAAAGCTTTGTAAGTAAAAACAAACACGTAGAGTTTGCAAGCTTTCTGTTAAAACAGTTTGAAGGGGGCACTCTTTTTTCCCTAAGGAGGGTTTTTAATGAGGGCACCCAATAAAGAAGAGTTTTCAAAGTTTAAAGTTGTTTTAGATTGCATGCTTGTCGTTATTGCGAAAGTTTTGAAGAAAGACCTTGTCGCTTATATGTGATTTAAGGCGAGTTTTGAAGTTATGTTGCATGCTTTCTAAAAAAGTTTCTAAGTCCCCATCGTTTTTCGGCGATTGGCGGCATCAGTTAAAGTTTAAAGTCCTCATCGTTTTTAGGCGATCGGAGGCACCAGTTAAAGACCTCAACGCCCTCGCGCGTCCTGAGGCGAGAAAGAGATAAAGACCTCCTCGCCGTCGAGCGAGCGCAGGCGAGTTAGAATAAAAAGTCCTCAGTGCTTCCAGAGGGGAGAAGATGTAGCCTCTGGGGCAATGTAGAGGCATCAGCAAAAAGTCCTCAGTGCTTCCAGGGGAGAGAAGATGTAACCTCTGGAGCAATGTAGAGGCACCAGTGAAAAGCCCTCAGTGTTTCTGGGGGAGAGAAGATGTAGCCCCTGGGGCAATGTAGAGGCGCGAGTTAAAGACCTTCTCGCCGATGAGCGAGTTCAGGCGCGTTAAAGACCTTCTCGCCGATGAGCAAGTTCAGGCACGTTAAAGACCTTCTCGCCGATGAGCGAGTTCAGGCAAGATAAAATCCTTCTCGTCTCGAGCGAGTTCAGGTACGGTGTAGAGGGTGGAAGAAGTTTAAAAGGATAGCTAAGGTAGGTTCGAAGAGAACACTTAGCTATCCGGCTTACTGTTCTGAAGGTCAGGGAAGGTAGAGAAGGATCTGAAAGGCACCTCTACCCCCTGATAAGAGAACAATGGCCAAGTTGTGAAGGTAAGAGGAAGCTGGTATCGCCAAGACTCTTTGGCAGCCAGGAGAAATTCAAGCGATGGCAAGAAGCCAAGGCCCGTTTTGATAAGGCAGATCCGGTAAGCCATGTCTTAAGCTACTAGTTGGGTTGAAGCTCGTTATGTGGAAAGCGGTTTCGCGCTAAGGTTCGTTACCTTAAGGTTACAAGTTGTTAAAATGTTATTGTTCGTAAGTTGATGATTCGAAGCAGTTAGCATACAATTGCGCTCGCGGAGTTGCTAAGTCAATTTCGTCTAAGAGATTTATGCAAGGAAGATAAAGTTAACAAGAGAGATTATATAAAGAGATAGGAAATGTCATAACGCAGTGGCATCGGTTCGAATTACATGTACCAAAAGGGAAGAAATTTATTACAAGTAAATTGTATAAGAGAGAGACAGATGAGTAAGTGATGGAGGGAAGCAGCAAGCAGCTAGTCTTCAGAAGGAACGATCTTCCCGTCCACCACTTCATTGTTCAGCGACACCATGGAGAGATCCAAGTCAGGGTATTGGCAGGCGAATTGTTCCAAGGCAGCATCAAACCCAGCAGCGAGGATTTGGGCAGAGCTCAGCTCGAGTTCTTCAGTTTGCTTCTTGAGCCCCTCGGTCTGCTGCTCCAACTCTTCAGCTCGTTTCTTGAATTCTTCATTTGTTGCCCGAGCTTGAAGGAGGTCTTCAGCAACCTTCTTGGATTCCGCCTGCGCCTGGGCCAGCTTTGTGGCGATCTTCTCATTTTCCTCTTTGGCCTCGGCGAGTTTGGCCATGGTGTCGTCTCTCTCCTTTTCAACTTTCCCCAAGAAGACCTCCTGATCTACTGACCTCTTCTCAAGGTTTTCTACCTTGGCTGCATCGGCTTTGATCGACGCTTCCAGGTCAGCCACCTTGAGACGGTAGGGGACCAGTTTGCTCTCCAGCTCGATCTTCTCTTGAGCTAAGAGGTGCACCCTGTGGCGTAGATCGGTGGCTTCCTTGCGTGCCACCCTCAATTCGGTGCTCATAGCATCCTCCACTCGCGAGTGGTCGATCTCCGCTAGCATAAGGTTGCAGGACAACTTCTCCGCCTCAATCCTTATTATGCGATTCTCCTCTTGGAGCACGGAGATGTCATCCTGGAGTTTCTTGCTGGAACTCTCCACAGCTTTTGATATGATGGAGGGGAGGTCCTCTGCCATCATCTTGAGTTTTGCTGAGAAGGGTTCCCACATCCCTTTAACTGAAAGGGGAAGCTTGGCAATCGCTGGTGGTGGAGGCGCTGGAGGAGCCTGGTGCTGGTTCTCGCCACCACCTTCTCGAATTGGTTGGGGAGTTGGAGCTTCTTGGCGCGGTGGTGACGTGGGGGACTCGGTGATGATGATAGGCGAGTTGTGAGCGCCTTCATCCCCACCTTGCGCGGCTTCAGCGTTGGAAGCGGTTGAAGGAGGACCCCCTCCAGCGGATACGTATGGCGTGGAGGCGCTCGGGGGGTTCTCCATAAAGTTGGGCTCAGTCGCCTCAACCACAGGGGATGCAGCTGCCAAGGGAACTGCTTGGACTGGCGATGTGGGAGCTGGGGGAGGAGGCGGTGTTGGAGTTGGAACTGGTGGTGAAGGTGGTGTTGATGTTGGAGGAGGAGGTTGAGCAGGTGGTGAAGAAGGCGCCACCCTTCTTCTTTTGGTGATGAGGCCATCTTCAGTTGCCTCATCGTCTTCTTCTTCATCCTCATGGACCACCTGAGGGGTTTTCCTCTTTGGCTTCCTGAGGATCAGCTTCTTGCGTTGTTGGGCGGGCAAGACTTCTGAAGGAGCTGGGCCTTTAGGGGGCGATCTGCCCTGGGCAGCGGCGATCTCCACCACTGAATTGGGCACAGTTTGGGAGCCCGATGCCAACCCATGGGCTCGGGCGAGCGCCCTCAATTCAGCCAATTTTCCTTTGCCCAACATGAGATCTGCGTAATACGAAAGTATACAAGTCAGCTCAGAGACAAAGATAAACACATGAGTAAGTATGCAAGTGAAGCAAACGAGTGGTGCAGAAAATGAAGGCCAAGTCTATTACGCAACAGATAAGACACCCAGCAACAGGTAACAGAGGTACAACACGATGCAATAACTTAGACATTAAAGCGAGTTCTAACCTATGCGGGCCTCGAGCTGGCCTTCGAAGAATTCGAAGAAGATGATCGCAGAGGTGAGGAAAGTAATGTTGGCGTCTGCCACGCTCTTCCAGAAGAGGCACAGATCTTTGTCCAAAGCGCCCATGTTGTCAGGGCTCCTTGGCCTCCTGAAGCTTCCCTTGGATTCTTTATTTCCCTTGTTTACCCAGTACAAGGGAAAGCCGTCGAGTAGCGAAGCGTCCTGGTCGTTTTGGCGCACTTGGACAAATTTGCCTTTCCAATCCTTGTAAGATTGCTGGAAGATAGAGAGGATCGACCTCCCAGCAATCCCGTTCAGACTCACCCATAGGCGATCTCCTGGATGTTTAGCTTCAAAAAGGAAAAGGAAAACGTCCACTGATGCTGGCAGTCCCAGATGTACGCACATGATTTGAAACGCCCGCACGAATGCCCAGCTGTTGGGATGGAGCTGGGCAGTGGCGATGTCGAGCTCGGTTAGTAGCTCCCTTTCAAAACGAGGGAAGGGAAACCTAAGTTTCACCTTCTTAAATAAGGTGGTGTATACAAAGCAGAACAACTCGCTGTTGTTCCCTTTGTCGTCTGCACAAATTGGCATGTCGGGGGGGCAAGGTAGCACCGTCAGCTTGTCATCATGCTCCTTGTGGAATGAAAGGTTGGGCTCGTCCCCTTTCTTCAATCGAAGCACTGCCAGGGGGAGTTTACTGAAGAGGTCTCCTTCAGCAAAGTCGAGGTGGCCCATGGGTATAGCTCCTTGTAATCTGGGGAAGGAATGGGGGCACCTCCGGCGATGGGTGGAGTTGCCTGAGCAAGGTTGGGATGAGAGGTTGCAGGCCTCTCAGCCTGGGAGGAGGAAGCACCAGGTGCTCGCGGTGGGTTGTGAGCTTGAGACGGAGGGTTTCGTGACGAGGGAGGAGGATTCGGGGTGATCTTTGAACGAGCCATCGCGGAAACTGCAAAGGAAGAAGAAAGGGAAAGGTGAGCGAAGGTTGCAGAGGCTGACTCGATTGTGAAAGAAGAATGAAAAACGAACGAACGAAAGTTCGTTGTAATGGAGACGAAGCCCTAAGTTACGAGAAGGGAGAAGCAGAAGAAACAACCCACCGCGTATGCACCAGGCAGTTAATGGATGATGCGAATCGATTAAAATGCAGCAAATATCAACAGAAGAAGTAAAGGGGGTACCTTTTGATGATCAGACGAACGCTGAAGGAAGTTGAGGAATCAGAAGGTTGAAGAGCTTCGTGGGTTTTTGCAGAAGAAACTCAGAGCGTTTGAGAAGGCGAAGAGATGATGGAACAGTAGAAATGATATGGGTTTAAGGGTTTTTCAAATAATTTTTGGAAGCGTAAACGACAGCTAAAGATGACCGTCGATGAAGCCACGTGTCGAGCGATTAGGAGAATGTTTGGTGAAGCGTCAGGAAAGCAGAAAGTACGAACGCTTGGAATTCTACGCCAGCGCCACGTAGATCGGGAGTGACGTGACTTCTTTAGTCTTTTCGTTGGACAAGTCTTCGCTTAAGACTGGGGGGCTTGTGTACCGCCCTGGTAGTCGGAAGTGATGACGTGGCGTCGAGCTACTATATAGGCGTGTTGGATGGGACACCTGGCTGGCAAAAGGAAAGGAAGTCGGGGGGCTCGTGTAGTCGCCAGTTATTAAGTTGGCGTGTTCCGATCTCCAGTATACCTAAACCGGCGGTCACCAAGTTGAAGATGAAGTCGCCAGATGTGAATCCAGGCGACCAAGTGATTAGAGATTGCCGAAACAAGGACATCGCCGAAGATGAAGTCAGATAGTCTTTCCCAGCGGGCCAGAGGATGAGCTCGGGAGATAGCTCACGTGAGCATACACGGTGAAGCAAGAAGGGTAGATCATGAGGGCGGCTGGCGAGACCACAGGGAAGGTGTGTACGAAGACACCCGAACTCGCCACCCAGAAGAGATCACGCTCCAAGGCAACTATGCACTGAGTTGTGTCATGCATAAGTGACTTAGCCAAAACCCTGAAGAGTAAGAAGTGGCACCCAAGTCAAGGATGCTCCAGATGATGGCACGTGTATAGCTGGATGCGAGCCACGTGTCCAGATGTGTAACTGCCAGGAGAGAGAAAGTGCCCAGGTATATAAGAGTTTCCAACAAACTTTGAGGTACGCACGCGTTTAGATTACTTCTTTACAACTGCGAGTCTTGAGTACGCTGAGAGAGAACTTTTGCACGGTTCCTTAGAGTTCTTGAGTTTTTCTCTTAGTAATTGGTGGTTCAGTCACTGACTTGAGCGTCGGAGCGTGATCGGCCGCAGCGGCGCCGTTCTGTCTTTTGCAGGTTCTTGAGGTGGATCGCAGTGAAGGACGGAGGCTAACACAGCGCAGAAGTCGATCCAAGTTTGACGAGGCAAGGCTCCAGCGTTTTGGTCAACAGGCAGGATCAGAGGCCAATCCTGATAAGGGCGCTGCCATCTTGGCGATGAGGAGCCCGGCTACCGTGAAGGAAGTGCAGCAACTTACAGGACGGATGGCCGCCCTGTCTCGTTTCGTATCAGCCAGCGGAGAGAAGGGCCATCCGTACTTTCAGTGTTTAAGGCGAAACAACAAGTTTGCCTGGACGAATGAGTGTGAAGAGGCCTTCGTCAAGCTTAAAGAGTACCTGGCGAGCCCGCCGGTTTTGTGCAAACCGCTGGTGGGGATCCCTCTCAGGTTGTATTTTGCTGTGACTGAGAGGGCGGTGAGTGCGGTGCTCGCCCAAGATCAGGACCAGGCTCAAAAACCTATTTATTTCGTCAGCAAGGTGCTGCAGGGCCCGGAGGTGAGATATCAGGCCTTGGAGAAAGCTGCACTGGCAGTGGTTTTTTCGGCGAGAAGGTTACGCCACTATTTCCACAGTTTCACAATACTGGTGATGACCGACTTGCCCATCCAGAAGGTTCTGAAGAAGCCCGATGTAGCTGGGAGGATGGTGAAGTGGGCGGTGGAGCTGTCGGAGTTCGATATCAAGTATGAGCCCCAAGGTCCGATCAAGGGGCAGCTTTTCGCAGATTTCGTGGTCGAGCTCTCGTCAGAAGCAACACGAGTTGAGGGGGATGATTTTCGTTGGGTGCTTTCGGTGGACGGATCGTCGAACCAGCAGGGTAGCGGTGCGGGAGTCATCTTGGAAGGGCCCAACGGCGTGCTGATTGAGCAGTCCCTGAGGTTTGCCTTCAAAGCCAGCAACAATCAAGCAGAGTATGAGGCGCTGATCGCCGGAATCTTGCTGGCCAAGGAGATGGGAGCTAGGGTGTTAATGGCTAAGAGTGACTCGTTGTTGGTCACGGGACATGTAACAGGCGAGTTCCAGACCAAGGATCCACAAATGGCGCTTACCTGGAGTATGTGCGGAAGTTGAAGAGTTCCTTTGTCTCCTTCGAAGTGGTCCATGTGCCTAGAGAGCAGAATGCCCGAGCTGACTTGCTAGCTAAGCTCGCCAGTTCAGGCAAAGGGGGTAGGCAGAGGACGGTGATCCAAGAAACTCTGAAGACGCCTAGAGCATTTGTGGCAGATCACCTGGTTCTTCAGATAAGCAAGTCGATGGAGAAGGCGGCAAGGAGTCACAGGTCTTTAACTCAGGAGACCTTGAGATCGCCGAGAATAAGAGTGTGTCGGGAGGAGAAGGTAAACGTGGCACAGGTCTGCACTACCCATGAGCCAGACACCTGGGTAACACAGTACAAGCGATGCCTGGCGGATGGCCTTCTCCCACTGGATCCGACGGAGGCCAGGAAGATAAAGAAGAACTCCAGCAAGTTCACGATGATTGATGGCGAGTTGTATAGGTTTGGGTTCACACACCCACTTCTAGAATGTGTGCACGGAGAGAAATGTACAAGAATCATAGCCGAGCTCCATGAAGGGATTTGCAGAAGTCATGTCGGGGGTCGAGCTCTGGCGCAAGAACCCTCCGTGCAGGTTACTACTGGCCAACAATGAGGGAGGACTGCCAGAAGTACGCACAGTGTTGCAAGCAATGCCAGCAGCACGCCGATTGGCACAAAGCGCCTCCCGAGGAGTTGAAGTCGATCTACAGCCCTTGGCCGTTTCATACATGGGGGATCGACATTCTGGGACCTTTCCCACTGGCGATCAGACAGATGAAGTACTTGGTGATGGCAATTGAATATTTCACCAAGTGGATTGAAGCGGAACCAGTGGCCCAGATCACCGCACACAAGATCGAGAGCTTTGTGTGGAATAGCATCGTGTGCCGGTTTGGTGTGCCCAAGCGCCTGGTGTCAGATAACGGGACTCAATTTGCAAGTCACCTGTTGAAGAAGCTGTGCGAAGGGGTGGGAATTCAACAAGTATTTGCATCCGTCGAGCACCCTCAGACAAATGGCCAAGTAAAGTCAGCCAATCGGGTATTGCTTAGAGGTTTGAAGAGAAGGCTAGAGAAAGCCAAGGGATCGTGGGCTGAGGAGGTACCCCGTATAGTGTGGGCGTACCACACCACCGAGCAGTCAGGAACCCATGAGACCCCGTTTAGCCTGGTCTATGGATGCGACGCAATGATTCTAGTGGAAATCTAGGAGAGCTCGCCGAGATTCCAGAATTTTGTAGCGGAAGACTCGAACGAGGAAAGAAGGCTGAATCTGGATTTGCTGGATGAGGTCAGGGAGGAGGCGAAAGTAAAGGCTGAGGCAGTGAAAAGAAGGATCGAACGAAGGTATAACTCGAAGGTGATGCCAAGGCAGTTTAAAGAAGGCGACCTGGTGATGAGGAAGGCCCACCAGTACGAGATGGAGAACAAGTTGTCGCCTAAGTGGACGGGACCGTTCAGGATAACCGAGGCGCTCGGGAACGGCGCCTACCGATTAGAAACGTTGGAAGGAGGGGCGATTCCTCGCACCTGGAACGCCACGCACCTCAAGTTATATTACAGTTAAAAGCTTTGTAAGTAAAAACAAACACGAAGAGTTTGCAAGCTTTCTGTTAAAACAGTTTGAAGGGGGCACTCTTTTTTCCCTAATGAGGGTTTTTGATGAGGCCACCCAATAAAGAAGAGTTTTCGAAGTTTAAAGTGTTTTAGATTGCATGCTTGTTATTGTTGCGAAAGTTTTGAAAAAAAGACCTTGTCACTCGAATGTGATTTAAGGCGAGTTTTGAAGTTATATGTTGCATGCTTTCTAAAACAGTTTCTAAGTCCCCATCGTTTTTCGGCGATTGGCAGCATCAGTTAAAGTTAAAAGTCCTCATCGTCTTTCGGCGATCGGAGGCACCAGCAATGTTTAAAAGACCTCAACGCCCTCGCGCGTCCTGAGGCGAGAAAGAGATAAAGACCTCCTCGCCGTCGAGCGAGTGCAAGCGAGAAAGAGTAAAAAGTCCTCAGTGCCTCCAGGGGAGAGAAGATGTAGCCTCTGGGGCAATGTAGAGGCACCAGTAAAAAGTCCTCAGTGCTTCCAGGGGAGAGAAGATGTAGCCCCTGGGGCAATGTAGAGGCACGAGTAAAAAGTCCTCAGTGCCTCCAGGGGAGAGAAGATGTAGCCCCTGGGGCAATGTAGAGGCACGAGATAAAGACCTTCTCGCCGTCGAGCGAGTTCAGGCGAGTTAAAGACCTTCTCGCCGTCGAGCGAGTTCAGGCAAGATAAAATCCTTCTCGTCTCGAACGAGTTCAGGTACGGTGTAGAGGGTGGAAGAAGTTTAAAGGATAGCTAAGGTAGGTTCGAAGAGAACACCTAGCTATCCGGCTTACTGTTCTGAAATTCAGGGAAGGTAGGGAAGGATCCGAAAGGCGCCTCTACCCCCAGATGAGGGAACAATGGCCAAGTTATGAAGGCAAGAGGAAGCTGGTATCGCCAAGGCTCTTTGGTGATCAGAAGAAATTCAAACGATGGCAAGAGTAAAGGCCCGTTTTGATGGAGCAGATCAGGTGAACTATGTCTTAAACTATCAGTTGGATTGAAACTTGTTGTTTAGTAAATAGTCTCACGCTGAAGCTCGATTGCCTTAAGTTCACAAGTTATTAGAATGCTATCGTTCAAAACTTGATAGTTTGAAGCAGTTAGTGAACAGTTGCGCTCGCATAATTACTAAGTCAATTTCGTTTAAGCGATTTTGTACAAGGAAAAGCAAGGCAAACAGAGAGATTATATAAAGAAGCAGAAAACTTCATAGCAAGGTGGTATCAGTTCAAATACAAAGAAAGAAAGTCATTACAAGTTTGTACAAAGCAAATAGGCAGATAAGTGATGGAGGGAAGCAACTAATCTTTAGAAGGAACGATCTTCCCATCCACCACTTCGTTGTTTAGTGACACCATGGAGAGGTCCAAATCAGGGTACTGGCAGGCAAATTGCTCCAGGGCGGCGTCAAACCCAGCAGCGAGGACTTGGGCGGAACTCAGCTCGAGCTCTTTAGTTTGCTTTTTGAGCCCCTCAGTTTGCTGTTCTAGCTCATCAGCTCGTTTCTTTAGTTCTTCAGTTTTCTCACGAGCTTGGACGAGGTCTTCGGCAACCTTCTTGTTTTCCTCCTGCGCCTGGGCCAGCTCTGCAGCGATCTTTTCATTCTCCTTTCTGGCTTCGGCGAGCTCAGCCACGGTGTCATCCCTCTCTTTTTCAACTTTTCCTAAGAGGACCTCCCGATCGACTGACCTCTTCTCAAGGCTCTCTACCTTGGCTGCATCTGCTTTGATTGATGCCTCCAGGTCAGCCACCTTGAGACGGTAGGGAACCAGTTTGCTCTCCAGCTCAATTTTCTCTTGAGCTAAGAGGTGCACCTTCTGGCGCAGATCGGTGGCCTCCTTACGCGCCACCCTCAGCTTAGTTCTCATGGCGTCCTCCACTCTCGAATGCTCGATTTCTGCCATCATGAGGTTGCAAGACAACTTCTCCGCCTCGATCCTTATTAGGCGATTCTCCTCTTGGAGCACGGAGATGTCGTCCTGAAGTTTCTTGCTGGAGCTCTCCACAGCTTTTGTTATGATGGAGGGAAGGTCCTCTGTCATCATTCTAAGTTTGGCTGTGAAGGGTCCCCAGATCCCTTTAACCGCGAGGGGAAGGCTTGCAACCGCTGTTGGTGGAGGCGCTGAAGGAGCCTGGTGCTGGCTCTCACCACCGCCCTCTTGGATTGGTTGAGGTTGGGCTTCTTGGCGTGGCGGTGACGTGGGGGACTCGGTGATGATTATTGGCGAGTTATGAGCGCCTTCATCCCCACCTGGCGCAGCTTCGGCGATTGAGGCTGTTGAAGGAGGACCCTCTCCAGCGGATACGAATGGCGTGGAGGCGCTCGGAGGGTTCTCCATGAAGTTGGGCTCGTTAGCCTCAACCGCAGGAAATGCAGCCGCCAAAGGTACTGCTTGAACTGGCGGCGTGGGAGCTGGGGGAGAAGGCGGTGTTGGTGTCGGAAGAGCAGGTGGAGCAGGTGGTGAAGAAGGTGCCACCCTTCTCCTTTTGGTGATGAGGCCATCCTCAGTTGCCTCGTCGTCCTCTTCTTCATCTTCTTGGACCACTTGAGGAGTTTTCCTCTTTGGTTTCCTCAAGATGAGTTTCTTTCGTTGAGGAGCGGGCAATGCTTCTGGAGGCGATGGGCCTTGAGGGGGCGATCTGCCCTGAGCAGCGGCGATCTCCACCACTGAGTTAGGCACAGTTTGGGAACCCGACGCCAATCCGTGGGTTCGGGCGAGCGCCCTCAATTCGGCTAACTTGCCTTTGCTCAGCATGAGATCTGCATAGTGCAAAAATATACAAGTAAGCGCAAAGGTAAAGGTGAAATGTGTGAGTACATGTGCAAATGAGACAAACAAATGGAGCAGGAAATAAAAACCAAGTCTAGTGCGCAACAAACAGGACGCCCAATAATAGATAACAGAGATGCAGCACGGGGCAAAAACCTAAATGTCGAGGTAAGTACTAACCTATGTGAGCCTCGAGTTGGTCCTCGAAGAACTCGAAGGAGATGATTGAATAGGTGGGAAAGGTGATGTTAGCGGCTGCCACGCTCTTCCAGAAGAGGCATAGGTCCTTGTCCAACTCGTCCATGTTGTCGGGGCTTCTTGGCCTTCTAAAGCTTCCCTTGGAGTCTTTATTTCCCTTGTTTACCCAGTACAAGGGAAAGCCGTCGAGCAGCGAAGTGTCCCGGTCATTTTGGCGCACTTGGACGAATTTTCCCTTCCAATCCTTGTAAGATTGTTGGAAGATAGAAAGGATCGACCTCCCAGCAATTCCGTTCAGACTCACCCAAAGGCGATCTCTAGGGTTCTTGGCCTCGAACAGGAAAAGGAACACATCTACCGAGGCCGGTAGTCCCAAATGCGTGCACAAAATTTGAAACGCCCGCACGAATGCCCAGCTATTGGGATGGAGCTGGGCGGCGGCGATGTCGAGCTCGGTTAAGAGTTCCCGTTCAAAACGGGTAAGGGGAAACCTGAGTTTCACCTTCTTAAAGAGGGTAGTATACACAAAGCAGAACAACTCGCCATTGTTCCCCTTGTCATCAGCGCAGACTGGCACGTCGGGGGGGCAAGACAGCACCGTTAGTTTGTCATCGTGCTCCTTGTGAAACGAGAGGTTGGGTTCGTCCCCTTTCTTCAATCGAAGCATCGCCAGAGCAGAGTTTACTGAAGAAGTCTCCTTCAGCAAAGTTGAGGTGGCCCATGGGTATAGTTTCTTGTAGTCTGGAGAGGCGATGGAGGCACCTCCGGCGATGGGTGGAGTTGCCTGAGCAAGGTTGGGGTGAGAGGTTGCAGGCCTCTCAGCCTGGGAAGAGGGAGCACCAGGTGCTCGCGGTGGGTTATGCGCTTGGGATGAAGGGTTTTGCGACGAAGGAGGAGGATTCGCCGTGATCTTTGAATGAGCCATCGCGGAAACTGCAAAGGAAAAAGGAAGGGAAAGATGAGCGAAGGTTGCAGAGGTCGACTCGATTGTGAAAGAAGGATGAAAAACGAACGAACGAAAGTTCGTTGTGATGGAAGACGAAGCCCTAAGTTACGAGAAGGGAGAAGCAGAAGAAACAACCCACAACGTATGCACCAGACAGTTAATGGATGATGCGAATCGGTTAAAATGCAACAAATATCAACAGAGGAAGTAAAAGAGGTACCTTTCGATGATTAGATAAACGTTGAAGGGAGTTGGGAATTGAGAGAGTCGAAGAGCGTCGTGGGTTTGCAGAGAAAACTCAGAGCATTTCGAAGCAGAAAGATGATGAAACAGTAAAAATGAAAAGGGTTTAAGGGTTTTTCAAACGATTTTTGGAAGTGCAAACGACAGCTGAAGATGACCGTTGATGAAGCCACGTGTCGAGCGATTGGAAAAGGTGTTTGGTGGAGCGTCAGGAAAGCAGAAGGTACGAACGTTTGGAATTCTGCGCAAGTGCCACGTAGATCGCCAGTGACGTGACCACTTAGTCTTTTCGCTGGACAAGTCTTCGCTTAAGACTGGGGGGCTTGTGTACCGCCCAGGTAGTCGGAGGTGATGACGTGGCAGCGAGCTATTATGTAGGCGTGTTGAGCGGGGCTCATGGCTGGCAGAAGGGAAGGAGATCGAGGGGCTCGTGTAGTCGCCAGTCTTTAAGTTGGCGTGCTCCGATCTCTAGCATACCTAAACCGGCTGTCACTAGGTTTACGATGAAGTCGCCGGATGCAAACCCAAGCGACCAAATGATCAGAGATCGCCGAAGGGAGGACATCGCCGAAAGATCAGCGAAGCTTGTTCCAGGCTTTCGAGGCAGAGGATGAAGCCATCAGATAGTCATTTCCTAGCTAGCCAGAGGTTGAGATCGGGGAACGGCTTACCTGAACACGCACGGTGAAGCAAGTGAAGTAGATCATGAAGGCGGCCGGCGAGACCACAGGGAAGGTGTATATGAAGGCACCCGTACTTGCCACGCATAAGAGATCACGCTCCAAGCAGTTATACGCTGAGTTGTTCCTTGCGTAAGTAACTTAGCCAAAAAGCCTGAAGAGTAAGAAGTGGCGCCCAAGTCAAGGATGCTCTAGATGGTGACACATGTACGGCTGGATACGAGCCACGTGTCCGGAGGTGTAACTGTCAGGAGAGAGAAAGTGCACAGGTATATAAGAGATTCTAACGAACTTCTGAGGTACGCGCGCGTTTTAGATTACTTCTTTTACGCTTGCGAGAACGAGAGTACGCTGAGAGAGAATCTTGCACGGTTCCAGAGAGTTCTTGAGTTTTCTCTTAGTATTTGGTGGTTTAGTCGCTGACTTGGGCGTCGGAGCGTGATCGGCCGCAGCGGCGCCGTTCTGTCTTTTTGCAGGTTCTTGAGGCGAATCAAGGCGAAGGACCGAAGCTAACACGGCGCAGAGTCGATCCAGATTTGACGAGGCAAAGTTCTTGCGTCCCGGTCAACAAGCAGGATCAGATTTTAATTATCACAATCACTTGGTTGATCTTAATTATCACAAGTCACTCAGCTGATTTCACATACCGACCGGTTACTTAGTTATTTTTACTTAGTTAATTTTACCCCAGTTCAAGATTAATTATTCCAACCAACTAGGCTCGTAAAGGCTCGTTCGTCCAGAAAAAGCGTAAAAACAATTGAAGGAAAAACACTTATATTAATCAGGAAGAAGGGGGCCACACCCCGGCCCCAGGGGAACAAAACCAAAAGTCTGATTGGCCTAGTCTACAATATTCAAAATAGCATTGGAGGCCGCCGCAGGAACCAAACGGCCATCAACAACCTCCATATCTTGGTCAAATTGACCAAAAGGGGGAGGGCCGTCGTAGAGCACTTCGGCCTGGCAGACGGCAAGGTCGAAGCTCTGCCCAATAAGAACCATGGTGTCCTCCATGGTCTTCAAAACTTCAGCCTCGGCCGCCTTCTTCCCCTCGCGCTCGGCCACGGCTTCCTCCTCCATCAGAGTAGCCCAACGGTCGGCCGCCTCCAATGCCTTGCAAAGAAGAACAACCTCCGCGGCTTTGTCGGCGTCAGACTTCTCCAGCTCGGCCAACCTGTTCTAGCGCAGCTCCAGTTCGGCCGCTTGCGCACACAACTGCTTTTCGTAAGTTGTGTTGGCCTCCACGGCCTGCTTCAGGTTCTGCCCGGCCTCCTGAAGCTCGTGCTCGAGGCGCGACATATCCTCGACTCGACTCCTCCGAGCGTCGGCACCCCGGCGGGCCAAGACCAACCCTCGGCATATCATCTCGATACCGCCGTCAAGAAGGTCGTCGTCGGGGACCGACCTTATCTCTCCTTCGATGCTGGGAGGCAACTTGAAGCTCACGGCCCGTGAGAAGGACCGATCACCCCCCAGCAACGCAAGCGTTGAACCACCCGAGGAAGCCAAGGGCACCGCCACCCCCGTCGGAATAGGACGGTTAAATTCATCGGTTGGCGGAGAAGCGGGTCTAGCCGACCGAGCTAGAGGAGGAATGGGCATCTGTCCCGCCGCCTGCACGGTGCGGGCAATATTGTCGCCCTCGCGACCGCGCTTCTTCGAAGGGCCCCCCCGGGAGCCCTCTTCAACCCGGGGCTTGGCGCCAGCGGCCCCCCTCTTCTCATTTAACTTGTTCTTAAAAGAATGCAGCATGTCGACTGCTTGGGGTATCTCCTTCTTTGCAATTTCTGCAAGCAAAACAAGAAAAGGTCGGTCAAAACAAAACGCAATAAATAAGACAAGACAAGCGTTAAACGGCATACCCTCAAAAGCCTCCTCGCGGTCGGTCGCATTGTACAGCGACATGAGCGGCCGAGCGGGGAGCTTCCTGGGAAGGATATCGAACAAAGAAAAAATAAGACGCTCATGCTCGCTCGGATATGCTGGCCTCGGCCAATCCGTTATCTTTGTTGGACTCCTCGACCAAAACAACGGGAAACGAGGCTGACCGACCTCGTCAAAAAAGTAACGTGTCCCAGCCGGCTCCACGTACACTTTAAAGAACTTCTCTTTAAAGTTCTTATAAGAGGCCGTGAAGGGCTTGAACAACACGCTACCCGCCCGGCTGACCAGCGATTGCCAACTAGCAAGCTTAGCCGGGTATGACGAATAGAAATGAAGAAAGCAAGAAGGGAGAGGGCGCAACCCAAACGTCCGGCAAACGATGCGAAACGCTTGCATGGACGCCCACAAGTTGGGGTGAAGCTGGGTCGGAGCCACATTGAGCTCCTTCAGGACCCCGGCCGTGAAGGCATCAAAGGGAAGGGACACATGTAGGTCCGCAAAAAGACAACTATACATAAAGAAAAAGGGAGGCTCGGTGGATGACCGCTCCCTGTACACACGATCCTCCAAAGAACAAGGACCAAACGCCAACAAGGATTCCTCGGCCGAAGCCTTCAAAACAGGAACCTTGTCCCAAAACTCGGCGATGGAGGTATCGGTATAAAAGGAGGACAACACCTCACACACTCAGGGATCAACCCAAGCCGGCCCCACATGGGGCCGCGGCCCCTCCAAAGGGGCCGAATGGTCCGACGCATTGCCAGCGTCTTCCCTCACCAACCCCGGAGAAGGAACACCCTCCACATCTCCGACAGGGGAGGCTCGACCAGAAGAAGAGGAAGAAGAAGATGATGACGAGCAAGCGGGAGGAGATTTAGAGGGAGAGTCCGGACGCGAAGAAGCAGACATGACTAACCTTGGGACAAACGAGGAAGGCAGACTGAGATCGGTCAGTTGATTCGAGGTGTCGGAGCTCAAACAAAGATAACGCGTAAAACGCAACTGTTCCCAGCCCTTATTTATAGCCCGGAGGGATCTCGGAATTCCAAGCGTCACAAAACCACAACCGTTAGATTCGCTCGATCCAACGGTCCATATCACTTGGCGCCCAAAAACCCCCTCATAAATGCGCGTCACGTCAATCGCTCAGGCGCCCCTAAAACATCACTTCACCCATCATTACGCGAGCCGCCCGAGGCCTATACTTCAGACTCTTCGGCTGTACCACCTCTCGAGCCTGGGAGGCAACTGTACTGGGATGACCGACCGGTCTGTTGACCTGGTCAACCTATGTAACCAGACCCCACCTTAAGGTACGAGGTCGACCACGTGGCATATGAGGCCGACCGACGTAAGATACTCAAGTCAAAGGTTGACCCGATTAGCAAAGACTAACCCATGGTTAGGAAACGACCTAATCCAACCTTAATCGCTAAACAACCCCCTAATTCGGCCCAACAGCAAGGGCCCATCAAGGTAATATAAATATCACGCATTCCAAGGAAGAAGGTATGTCATTATCTACAGTATTCTAACCAGCCGAGTACGATACCCCAGTGACTTGAGCATTGGAGTGCCATCTGCAGGTACCCCACCAGTCTGAGGAGCCGTTCGACGAAGAAGTTGGAAGGAGGAGCGTGAGACACGACCGACCGAGTAGCATCTGAAGACAATAGTTCTTCCAGTCCCCAAACTAGTTCGAGAACAGAAGTACTTGGCTTAATTCCTATAGGCCATAACAACCTTGTCCTGTTGAGCACCACAGGTGCTGCATGAATGTCCAAATGAGCTGCCAACGGGGCATTGCTGCACATAAACGCAGAACCAAGGTTTAATTCCGCCAAAGCTTAACCACCATCGAAGTTTAATACGTCCTTTCTGCAGCACCCTTTATCCTACTCTTCTGCTTGATTCTTGTTTCTTTCATTACTGTACCGCCCTGCTGGTCGGATGCGATGACGTGGCATCCTGTTACAGTGTAGGCGTGTTGACAAGGCGCCAGGTTGACAGTTGGGAAGGAAGTCGGGAGGCACGTGTAGTCGCCGATAGTTAAGTTGGCGTGTTCCGATCTCTAGCTTACCAGGATAGGCGATCGCCAGGTTGAAGACGAAGTCGCCAGATACAGACTCAGGCGACCAGGCAGTCGGAGATCGCCAGAACAAGCACATCGCCGAAGTTAAAGGAGAAGCAGATTATGAAGGCGGCCGGCGAGACCACAGGGAAGGTGTATGAAGGCCCTACCTCGCCAGTTTCAGTAGAGATCGCACTCCTGAGTTAACTATGCACTGGGCAGTACCATGCATAGGTAACTTAGCCAAAATGAGAGTAGAAGCAGCGCCAAGTCAGTGAGCCTCCAGATGATGGCATGTGTACGGTTGGATGCAGGCCACGTGTCCAAACCTGTAACTGCCAGGAGAGAGAAAACCACCAGGTATATAAGAGTTCCTAACAGATTTTCTAAGGTACGCACGTTCAGTTCATACACTTTACGCTTGCGAGTGACAGAGCTGTTTGTGAGAGAGATTTGCACGGTTCCAGTTCTTAGTATTTGGTGATACCGTCACTGACTTGAGCGTCGGAGTGCGATCGGCCGCAGCGGCGCCGTATCGTTTCTTTGCAGGTTCTTGAGATAGATCCGGAGGAGGAACGGAAGTGAGAAGCGGCGCGCACATCGATCCTTTGACGAGGCATTCTCCAGCGCTCCGGTCAACAGGCAGGATCATCAGGCGCCCACCGTGGTGCCGTGTAAAACGTGCTCCCATCCACAGCGTGAGTTCGTGGAGGTTTTGAGGTTTTCTGCGCGGGTTGTGTGCTGGTGCAACCGTTGTTCTTGGTTTCTCTGAGTTTTGTTCGGTGAAGTTTGTGTTTTAAACCGTTCGTTTGGCTTTTCGATCGGTGGACTCGAGTGCTTTCGAGTGGTTGTTTGGTTCGCGGAGAAACGGTGGTTTTTGGTGAAGCTGCGATTTTCTTCGAAGGTTCGCGGTGTTCTTGCGCAGTTTCTTGAATCTTCTCCGATCGGTCGCTAGTTCGTTCGTGGTTGAAACGTTATTTGCTGTATTTCTGTGGTTCGCTGAAGTTGATGAGAAAGATGAGGAGCAATCGTTCCAGTCCCGTGGCTCCCGTCGCAGCTGAAGGCGACGCCACCATGACCATGGCGCAGATGGCAGAAATGATGCGCTCATTACAGGCTACTGTAGAAGCCTCGCGCGTCGAGCAGGCCAGGATACATGAAGACCTGGTCGCCTCTCGCGCCAGGAACGAGGAGCTCAGCAAAGTAGCTGAAGAGCTACGTCGAGCTCTTCAGGAGCAACAGGTTCGTTCTTCCGCTGAAGAGGTGGCACCGTCGACGCCGCCTCGTGTTTTCCCAATGCCTTTCATTCAGGCGATTACCGACACGCCAATTCCCACGAGCGTAGTCCCGGTTAAAGCTGTTTTTACTGGCGTGGAAGATCCAGAGGCTCATCTGACCACGTTCCACACACAGATGATGCTGTCAGGGGGGTCGGATGCTGTCTATTGTAAGATGTTCGTGAGCACACTCCAGGGAACGGCGATGAAGTGGTTTGTGAGCCTGCCTAATGGCCACATAACTAATTTTCAGCAATTCTCGAAAATCTTTGTCGAGCAGTATATTGTGAACAAGGCACCGCCCAGGGTGTCCTATGATCTGTTTGATATAAGGCAGTACCATGGGGAGTCCCTCAGAGACTACCTCAATCGCTTCGGAGCGCAGATGGTCAGGTCGCCGGCCAAGGATGAAGAAATGCTGGTTTATGCCTTCAAGAAGGGCGTGCAGCCAGGGCCATTCTGCGAAGCCTTGATCAGGGCTCATCCAGCGACGTTTGCTGAAGTAAGGCGACTTGCGGTGGCTCACATCGCTGACGAGAGTGAGGTCGCCGAGAAGAGAGGCAGTGTGGCTCCCGTCAGGCCACGCGCCCAGACCAGGATCCAGCCACAGAGGGTGCTGGAAACGGCAGCGGCGGCCAGAAAGGATCAAAGGACTCGCTATCCTTACGATAGGAGAAACAAGGGAAGAAGCCAAGCGCGCCAACCGCCAGCACGCCAACAACCAGCACGCCGGGAATACAATCGCCCGCCTAAGCACAAATTTGTCATGGGACTAGCGGACCTAATCGCTATCCCTAACATATCTGCTAGGTTGAAGGCGCCCGAGAAGGTTGGTGACAAGGTGTTAGGATCGAAGCCGGATGTCTGGTGCGAGTTCCACCAGTGCTTTGGCCACAACCTGGACTCGTGTTTGTCTTTAGGGTACCAGCTCGACGATCTGGTTAAGAGCGGGTTCCTAAACGACTATCTGCTGGACAGAAGGACCGGAGGAGCGTCGAGTTCCCAGCCGGCAGGGGGAGAAGCCCAGCAACACGAGATGCCCATCCATGGGGAGATCCACACCATTGCAGGGGGTTTCTCAGGTGGTGGATGCACCGCGT